>NW_009649593.1:99857-135034 GCF_000708025.1 Charadrius vociferus
CTGTACCAGGCTCTCCAGTGCCTTCTATAGCACTTGTATATTATTAGGCTTTCTCTTTTGTACCTTTCTCTCTCTGGACAACAGAGGGTTAAATATACAATCATCTTGATATATTCATCTGATCCATGAGCAGCTGGCAGAGGGTGGGGAGGGATGGTGGCCCATAACCATAGGGAATCAGCAATCCTGGCTCTAGAGGAATAAATCCGTAGAAGGAAAATTGAAAATTACAAGTTAGAGAACTCGATTTATATCCCAGCACCACCCAAAGGGGGTAATTTTTGGAACATTTCAAAGGACTTCCAAAGTTATTTGCAATTAGTGATAAAAATAGCTACAAAAAATTGAAAATAGTCCTTAAAACAGTGTGATGAAGAGCAGTCTTGTAAGGAACAAATGTAACGGTGAGCAAGTCCCCAATCTCTCCACAGCTGACAGACATCTTTGTGACCCTCCGAGACCAAGATTTAATTTCTTACTATGTCAGTTTTTTCTGTTTAGAGAACAGCAATAGTAAGACCACCTTCTTTCCCACATACAGGCACATTTGAACATTTATAAAATGATTTTAAGAACTTGATTTGAAATACCTACACATAAACAGAGGAGTGCAGATTTTTCAGGGTACTCTTGCAAAAGGAAACGTCACAAAGCAATGCTAAAATACCAGAATCAAAGTGTATAGATTGATTCTCTTTCATCTGTACACTGACAATATTTACTAAAATTAGCTGGCCTTTATGATAATTTTTTAAGTTTTGGAAAATATTATAACTATTTTTGGTTTAAACCCCCAAATATTACAGTTAGCATTTTAAAATGAAGTAATTTGCCTACCATTACACCTTTTATTAACATCAAAGGACTGATTCAGCCCATTAATAGTGAAAAAACTACATATTGACGAGATTTTGATAATTTTTATTTTACTGGCTAATTCCATGGTGACAGTTTTGAGTATTTCACTGTCCACTTCTTCAATAATTATTAATATACGTCTAGTAAATCTGACTTTACAAGAACATTTTGCTATCATATCAAGCATCTTGCAAAAAAGTGCTGCTTGATGCCTATTTATGGAAAGACAGTCCTTTTCACTCTGTTTTAATTTATGCTTATTCAGAAAGTGGTACATAGGTTAAGTTTTCATATATTCTGAAATAAATTTGATCAGTTAATAAACCAAAACCATAGTTATTAGAAAGAGCAGTCCAGAAGGCAGCACAGCTTCATAAAACATCTTAGTTTATCATTATCAGCGGAGCCTTTCCTGTTTTAAAACCTCGCCACAGACTACACCAAAGAACTAATTCCACTAATAAAACTGGAGCCAAACAAATTATCTTCAGATAAAGATGTCTACGAGAGACTTGCTAGTGTCTGATGAAAAATTTAAGAGCAGCATGGTATTCAAGGAATCTGCTTAATTATTGCCATCTTACTGTTGTGGCATTTTTAGTCTACATATTCTGTATACTCTAGAGTGAAAAAAAACTTTTTTTTTTTTTTGACATCAGAGAAAAACCTGCAGGCTTTTACTAAATGCTCTGTCTGTAGTGTAATTGTTGAGTAAGGATAAGGCATTGAGCTGAACAGCAGACTTCTAACACTAACAGTTTCTGCCAGTAAAGCGTTTACTATTAGGAACTGAGGAACAAAAGCAACCAAGAATGCCTTTGCATCTGGAAATAGTTACAGAAACCAAAATGGTAACCGTGTATAAAGTAAAACGCTTACATATCCCTAATTTTATTAATTTTTTTCTTTTATGAACATTGGTTAGAAACAGTACTTGACACTTTTACCCCTTGTTTTTGTTAATTGGTTTTTAAGTTGTAAATTAATTTTAAAAATTACTGTTTTTTCCCACTGTATTATGAACTTTTGGAGCTGAATTGCAGCATGCATATAGGCAAAATATTAAATTTCAGTCAAGCCAGCTCTAGCATAGAGCTCCCCTCCAATCACTTTTGATAGCATAGAAGCACAAAGAAGCCCAGTTTAGAGTCCACATGTGTTTAATCTTTGATTAATTGAACAAAAACTAAGCGCCTCCAGACGTATTTCTTTTAATCACAGGAAAGATATCTTTTCAGTTGCTTTGCTAGAAGGAGAGAGTCAGCAGATGTCTGTCTGGTCTAAAGGGAATTTCTCTTTCTCTGGAGAAAACAGTTTAAATAGGAGAGGAGCAGCCATATGCTGACTATGCACTGCTTAACAGATGACGTAGAGAAGCATCTACTACCGCAGGGAGTGGAATGGGGCAGTTTTCAAATTAAATTTCTTTCAAATTCAAAGCAATCAGCTGAAATCAATTTACATACAGGATGCAAGTTAAGTCAGACAGTTCTCATCAAAACAGCTCACAGACACAAAGATGCAAATCTATCTTTGTCAGCAGTATGACTTTTAAGAAAGGTTTTACTGCGCTGACAGTAAAAAGAAAGAAAATCAATGTCTTCACAATTCTAAATGCAACTGATACTTTTGTTTTCTGAGGAATGATGATTCAAAAAATAAAAATAATAATAAAGTCTCATTCATAGGAAGAATTTGCCAAAGGTTCTAAATTCAAACAGAAAAGGGTATTAGCACAATACAAATTTATCTCCAAATTTAACTCAGGAGTAAGACCTTCAGTACTTCAGGAAAACATGTATTAAAATGTAGGACTTGAGGGGGAAAAAGGCATCAGAACAACCAATGCATGAAAACTACTAGTCAGCATTTTATTTGTCTGACTTTATTCTTTTGCCTACAACCTTTTGCCTACAGGCCTACGTCCTATACTATCATCTAGGAAATGTAGACACTAATAAAAATAGGAACGATCTCCTTCACTTCATCTCAGTGAAGACATTGGGGGAGGGGGTGGTGGTGGTGTTGTTGTGGAGATCAGAGTTTGAAGCAGAAACTGCAGAAAAAAACCCAAAAACCTAGACATCTGTTAGTCAAAAAGCACACATAAAAACTCCCTTGGACCAGAGGAAGCTCATCAACCATAAAAAAGAGGAGACAGCCAATAGTCCCAATTCATTTGATAACTTCCACCAAGGAGCCCCCTCTGAACTCTGCTTGAGGCTCCATCTTTCACAGTCCACAGGGCATACAGGCTTGATACACGGCATGGCACCTAACACTGGGGGAGGGGAAGGAGAGTATGCAGCAGAGACTGAAAACGCTGTGGTATCAAACACCATTTCCTTCTTCATATAATTAGGATGCCTGTCTTTATTATTGTTATTTCTGGTTAGTGTTAACAGTCTGAATTGTCTTCCACAGGCTTCTGAACAGCAACAGCAAAACTAAGGACAGCTTTGGCATCAATTCACTATATTGGTCGGATTCAGGAAAATTACTTGGATGTCTATCTCAGGCTCATGCTTGGAAAGGAAGAGCCCTTTAAACCTCAACAATTTTACTTTTTTTTTTTTTTTTTTCTCTGAAACTAATGACCAATGAGTCTAAATCTGCAAGGCATAGCTTCCACCTTGTTCTAAGAACCAACTTCTCTAGTTTTGGTTTGAGGTTTGAGATAGTCTTTTACCAGAGTCACCATCCCACAGAAAGACTGCTGCTGCAGTCTTTGATTTATGAATTTGCTGAGCTGCACTTCAATTTCTGGCAAGGCTACAAAACGCATAATTTGCATGATCATCCATCGCAGCATGGTCACCATAACATCC
Source organism: Charadrius vociferus (assembly GCF_000708025.1). Taxonomy (NCBI): domain Eukaryota; kingdom Metazoa; phylum Chordata; class Aves; order Charadriiformes; family Charadriidae; genus Charadrius; species Charadrius vociferus. Next base: position 103,544 of record NW_009649593.1, read on the forward strand.
TAAATTACTCATCAGCTTAAGAAATAATCAATATAGTCACAGTATCATCAAGAACTCTGTTGGCTAAAGGCAATCTAAATTCCTTTTTTCTACGTGGTTTCTGGGAAGACACAAATATGTAAGAACAGCTTTCTTAGGTCAGACAAAGCGCTTATGTAGCCTATTATTTTGCCCTGACCGTGGCAGGAGTAGATAATTGCACTGAATAGGAATCTTTTATTTACGTGCTCTGTTTTCACTGTAGTTGTGTCTCACGTGTATCAGCATCTAGAAAAAGCTTTCTTTTGTTGTGTCAGTATCATTGCTATCCACTAACAATACCACTGACCTGTGAACTGCTTTGAGTACATAGTTAGCTAAAATACGCCGACACACACCCTCAATCGAAGTCCTCTTAGTCCGCTTCCAAAATATATTGAATCTTAGCACTTTAGATCTAGCATGAAAGACAAACAGTATGGGCTTCCAAACAACTCCACGGAACAACCAAAATCCTAACACACTAACCTTACAACTCTAGACTAAACAACCTTCAGATCTTTCAAAATTACTCTTACATATTCATACATACATACAAGTTGTATTTTAGATGATACACATACAACGTTCCTTTAAGAACAGAATCACTACAAAATGAAGTTCTACGATACAAAACTGCGTCAGTTAGGAAATATATTTAAGTTATGGTGTTTCCAGTCTAGCTTTGGTGTTTTAGTTTTCTGTTGCGTTTTGTGTTTTAAATCTGTACATCATTTTATTCCTCAATGCATAAATTAACCTTGTAACCCTCTATACAGCATGAACATCCAGTAATTCTGATAAGGCACATTCCTTATTTTATTCATTTATTTAACAAGTACTGAATCATCAAAACCTCACCAAGCAATACTAGAAAAAAGTAACTCTTCTTTTTGTCTCTCCCACTGATTCTGCAAGGGTGAACATTTGCCTGAAGAAACCTAGTCTTTGAACAAAACAATAGAAGAAAAACACAAAAAAGAAAGACCGACTTTCTGTGGTATCTTAAAACTAACTGCATACTTGAAACAAAAACCATCTACAGCTTTTATGAGACTGCCAAATAAAATTGTAACCAACATAAACAGCACGTCTGTCATACACAGGCTTTCATTATATCTTGCTGCAAAGTACTATATACAGCATGCCAGTGGAGCAAATCAGCTCTTTCACTGCAAAGAGGACACAGAGCAAACAAAATGATCATGAGCTAAAACTGAGTTAATAAACCTTTTAGTGAAGTGGCGGTATGGGGTCAGGCCTCTAGGAGCAATGTTCCACCAACAAGTGAGGGGAGGTGCCCTCCCCAAGATGGAGAGAGAAAAGATCATACTAAAACAAAAAATACCATAAGAAATGCTGAAAGGTAGTCAACAAAAGTTGAGGCTATTTTTTCCCTGATCTGATGAGGTATGAATGGTAAAAGAGCATACAAAGGAATAAAGTCATTAAAATAATTTTAGCACAGCTTTTAACAACAAAATTCTTAAAGTTTTGTTAGTAAGAAATGTGAAAATATAGTAAATGAGGCAGCTGTTGGAAACACAGAAAATGTACCAGCATTACTTAATACGTACCACTATTAAGCACAGTCAGTTATATAGACCTGCTGATCATGACAGCAAGTAAACAGAGCTGTCCTACTGAGGTTCACCCAATGTTAAACTGATATGGCCTGGTAGGACAATATACCAACAACAATATACTTAGTTCCTCTCTCCAGTGAAAAAAAGAACCAATGGTTTCCTGAAAAAGGGAGTATTTTTCTCTGAGGCCATGCATGCCTCAAATCATGGAAATTCTGATACGTATACAAAAACATTTTCTTCATTGTCATGCAACTGAAAAAGAGAGTAACCTGTTGTTTGCCTGATTCGTTTAACACACCACTGACTGCACATAAGGTATAATTTAAAATACAGAACATTTATAAAAAATAAATGGTTTGAATTTTGACAGTATTGCGTAACTTGTAGCTAATAATATGAACAATAACTCAGGGAAACTATCTTGCCTAAAATTAATGGAAAGTGAGAACAAATTTTGCAGCTCATTCTGCGTAACACAGGAAAACAAAGAATAAGAAAGTCATCACTGGTCTTTAGATTCTGTAGTAACTTTTTCTTCATCTGCAAAAGGAATTTCAGAACAACATATTTCACTTTACCAACAATAAATGATTAATGAGGCTTCTGATGAAACCATCCTCTTCACAGGATGGTTAACTCTGTTTCTTGTCATTCAAAAGAACCTGAAGTGTTTTTAACCATAAGACACCTACGATGACTCTATACCACTTTTATTCCTTTTAAATATTTTTAAAACTGCAACAAAGCATTTTTAGAATTAGAACAGTCATCTAGTATGTACTGAAGATTATTTTACAACAATGACAAAGCTACACAACAAAGAATCATGCCAAATTCCCTGGTCATCTATATACATCTCTTTTCTAAAAGCTCATCATGACATGCCAAGGGGTGAGTGTAAAGAAAAGGAGATAATTTAATTCAGTGAGAAACATCAGATATATCTCAATTTTATCAAATAAAACCAACTTAAAGTAATTCAGCCACCTTCTCTGAAACTTGACATGAGCCATGTGTGGATTGCTTGCATGAAGATAAGTTCTGTTCCTAAACAACATGAACGTAGAGACTCAATACACATGTCAGGACAGTCCAATTTGAAGACAATCTACAATTATGTCTTATTTCCACACAGTAGAGGAAATCACCCAGAAATCTCAGTTTTCATTTGGAATCTCCTAAAATATATTTTTCTGTTAGCACCACGCTATGAGTTCACACTGAAATTCTTTAAATGTGTCACTGTTTAATTTTTCAACCATGCTATAGGACAGTCATGGAGGGCTGTCAGGACAGCCCCAGAAGTCTCATGGAAGACTAATATTTCTAACCCTGAACAAGGAATAGTAATAGTAATATTGACATAATTAAATCTGAGTACCATAAGAGCCGTAATATTTAAGCATTTGCTACACTGTTGGATTTCTGTTTACTTTCCTATCTCCTTTTTCATTTGGCGATTCGTATTAGAATTTAAAGAAGGTGCACAAAGTAGAAATATTTACACAAAATATAAGCATAAACCCTTGCCATTTTGTTAGAGAGGTTTAATGGGACAAAGAAATTCCTTATCTTTCACCCTGCTTTCACCCTTTTTACAGGTGAAAGTAAACACAACTAAAGTAAGCCTTCTTTAAAATATGGAAGGTTTGTGAAGCATCTGCTTTACATCTTTTCCTTAGGTCTAACTCAGTATGTGACAAAACCGTGTTCATTTCATGAAGGGGGGGGGGGGGGGAGAAAAAGTACAAGGTTCACTTCCCAAAAACTTTCAGGGATGCAGCACAACTACACTTAACAGAGTTACCCCCAGTTACTAGAGGGTTGGGTAGTAAACAGAACATCAAAAGAGTAAAAATAAGGCTCTATGCATCTTTAGAAATTAGGCAGGAGACTTAAAGGACTACATCGAAATTCTCAACGTTCTTCAACTGACTGCAATGGCAGAGGAAAGTAACATATACAAACTTGTAAAAGCAGCTAAAATCATTGTTCTTGCTTTCCTCAAGCAGAGATAACTACATTACAAAAAGTAGAGCATTTGCATGTAACTGACCTCATTGCAAAGAAATTTCTCCTAGACGACGTTACATCTTTTGCTAAGATATGCTTCAGAGGCAGTTTATAGTAATCCAGGCTTTCGGTGCTTGTTACAGCTGCATAGTAAAAGTCAAGGTAAACCTACCCTTGATAAATGGTAGGTTTTAAGAAGCATTAGCAACAGCACTACTATTAAGCGTTCCACGCCTCAAGCAACTTGCCATTGCTTGTAGTAAGCAATGGTACAGCTTCACTAAATTTTTTGATATGTACTTAGGAGCTTAATGAGATTCTTGTAAAATTGAGATTCATCTTTTTTACATATGCACATAAGCATTCAAAATGAAGTCACTTGTTTATCAGCAATATAGGAACAGCTCAGGTAACAAAATCTGCAAATCTGTTCATTAATTTCAGCTTGGCTTAAAACATTGATGCTGTACAATGGTAGTCAGGGGAGCATGTTCCCTAACATTACCCCATACAGACTGAACATACAATGAAACAATACACAAAGAAAAACGGCTTCTCATTGTGAGAACGATATTACTGTTTTAGAACTGCTGAGCAGACAGAGCTGTTAAGTCATCTTTCATATCAGTCCTGTGCTATGGAAGATTGTTTGTTTGTTTGTTTTTAAAGTCACAACATGGCAAGTCTATAATTGAGACTTTCCTGGGATCTAACGTAGAAAGTATTTGGATTATTATCCATTGTAAATTGAAGACAAATGTGAGCAAACTTTTATATGCAACAGCTTACTTACTGTAAGGTACTCTGTTACTGAGGTTAGAGATAACATGCACGTGTATGTACTTTATAAATACTTTTGCCAAAGCACGGCTCTTGAAGCAAATTCATGTATCAATGGAAAATAGAAATGTTGTAATAAAAGTTACCTAGAACTTCCATGGCAAATATGAAAGTAGTTCATAGAGAAACATGATTTGAAATAAAGACTCACAAAGCCACTGACCAGCAAACATAACCAAGTTCATTTGCATTTGATTTTTCTCAACATGCTCAAAAATTTAGAGTGAGAAAGAAAGATGAATATATCCCTGCAGCTGTTGCTGGCACCTTTGACATCGGTCTATTTCTACATAATGTTACATAACAGACACCCACGAGATCAGGAGATAAAATTTTCCTCAAAAAGGAGTAACTGGAGGAAAACAAAAGAAAAAATTAAAGACTGAATCAAATTATCACACACCAATATCTGAGTTTGGTCTTGATCAGGTTCACCAGATAATCCTGAGAGATTCAAGCATAAGAAGCAGCTGCAGCTGCCTTCCAGTCTGCTAAAGGGTAACTTCCCCCTTTTCCAAAACTGCTTCTACTTCTTTACTGCGAAAAATGACTTTTGTTTCCCAACTGTTTATGTGATAGCCAAAATAGTCTCCAGCCCTTACTCTGAGGATCAAGCATGGTTCCATTTTGTGCTCCCACCTGTAAAAGCTGACATTTATAGAGAGAATTAGCCAGTTTCGTTTTGACAGGGACATGCCCTTTTTCACGTTCTTTAGGACCTTTCAGCACTGGAGAATGTGTCACTGGTAGGCAGTAATCCGAAACCAGTTACATTCCTCAAAAACAAAACATGAAGCTAATTTAAGTAGGTCTCCTGTGATCAAAAGGCTGAGTTCAGGAAGTCAAGAAGAGGGAGGAATGGACTTGCAGCAGCCTAAGTCTGAAGGATGACTACAGACTTACCTGACTATCCCATCGCACACCCTTTCTGGGCTACCTACTGAAACTTCATTCTACTGCAAAGTTTGAACACATACAGCGAGACTCCACTTCAGAATTTTTTGGGGAATAATGTTTCAAATAAAGATTAAACCAGTCAACTATGGAAAAACCACCATCCCCCAATTAGACGGGAGTTACATCTCTCTTATTTAATTGACTTGTAATTCAGCTTTCTGTTGAGTTCCTATTCATGCAAATTTATATCTTTCCCATTTATGAAGATCTTACAGATCTAAATTAAACAGGAAATTTCATGTAATATTAAATTACAAAGCTACTTTGCACAGGGCTGTGTAGCTTTGAATAGTTTTACTAGTCTCTGAAGTGTCTAAGATATTTTAATTTTTGAAATATCAAGTGGCTAGCTATTTGATGAGAGAAAGTGACAGTCCCTGCAACATAATCAAACAGAATGTAGTGAATGGGGGTTCAAGTACTGGTTTGGTATATTTAAGAAAGAAACCACTTTTTACCAGCAAGAAATATCACCTTGGTTTTAATGTTTCTTTGGGGACAGGGATGGGTCATGGTTTCAAGGAAATAACCACAGAAACTGCAAGAAATACAGCTGAAAAAATATTTATATCTATATAAAATAAAGTTACAGAGAAGACATAACAAAACCCCAATGCCACGAATAGACACATGGAATCTTCAAACATTTTTGAAGGGCCACAAGAGGCTGAGATTGAATAAGAAATAGACAGACAATTAAATTTGCTGATAATAAATAGTATTTAGATCTTGTTCAGTGGTAGTCACAGAGTCACAGAATGGTCAGGGTTGGAAGGGACCTCTGGAGATCATCTAGTCCAACCCCCCCGCCACAGCAGGGTCACCTACAACAGGTTGCACAGGACGGCGTCCAGGTGGGTTTTGAATGTCTCCAGAGTGGGAGACTCCACAACCTCTCTGGGCAGCCTGTGCCAGTGCTCTGCCACCCTCAAAGTAAAGAAGTTCCTCCTCATGTTAAGATGGAACTTCCTATGTATTCATTGAGGACTACACTATCATGACCAACATACAGATCACTGAAAGAAAATGTAGCATCCTTTGGATTAAATGAGATGCACACCTCACTCAAATCACCAAAGAAAGTTTGATGAATAGAAAGGAACAAAGCAGAGGTTAAACTCCCTCTACAATTTTATGATTTTAGTCTCTCCCCCTAAAGCTATTATCTCTCTCACCTCAAACTATTTTTGAAGTTCTTAAAATATATATGTACTTAAGAAGATTAAGCAGCTTTTTATACATTGCATTTCTGAAATTTTTGTAGATCTTGAAAGCCCTCTGCATTTTTTTCTTTGCCACTGTGGAATCTACGCGCAGTGTCTTTAAAGAACTTGTCCACCTTATTACATAGGCAACAAATTCTTTGTGGACTACCTCAATGATGAGCACTGGAACTGCTTTAGAAAAGTCTCCATGAAGAAATAACAGACGAAATGTCTAAAAATGAAAGTTTATTTTTAGTATTAACCTGAATCTGAAGTCAAATCTACATGTCCATTGAACAGTGAAGGAACATCATCTAATTGAAGTTGTTACCACAAAAGGTGATGGAAGAAAATTTTGTGATAAATTCCCTATCATGTTATGAAACAAACTGGTGCAGACAGGAGCTGCATCTTCCAGCAAGATCTAGTGGTTACAGTACAAAACACACTTCTGCTTTCTACATTTCACAGAAGTTTTTTGGTTAAACTTGCAGCATCAAGGCATACAACCAAATGAATACTTTAAACGATCTTCTGTACTTTACAGAAGAAAGCCAAATAAAAGCAATTTTACTCTGTAAACATATAAAATTTAAACTGTAACATAAGGGTTTCTAAAACAGCACTTGTTTATGACTACAAGTATACAAATGTAAATGCTGTGGTGCTCAAAACAGGTGTACTGAGGACCTAATCAAAACAGTTTGCTGATCTGCAGCAATCCACTGTGAATGTAGCTAAGGTTTATAATGACAATAGTGTTGCAGCTATAATGCACAGATTTTTAATTTAATGCAAATTTATTCCACCAGCCTTCAACTCTTTCCTTGTTTCTCACCTCTTCTGTGCTATTTAAAGTGTTTTGGTGCTTTTGCACTGCCACATCACTAGCTTTCCTACTAAAATAATAAACTTTTCTGTTAAAATTCTTTGTCTATAATCTGCTGGTATACAATTAAAACTGTATACCATTATACCTACAAATCTTATTTCCAAATATAGATAGTGAGTTTTTGTCCCTTTACAGCGTTGTTGGTGTTTATTTTCTGACACTAGCCCTCAATATGAAAGTAATCTTGTGCTGGATTAAAAATTTAATGCTATGCTATTGGTAGGTGGGGTACATTTGAAACCCCTTAAGAAGATACTAATCTTTTATTTTTTGTCTTGAGTGTTGGCAGAGGCTTTTAAAAAATATTTGTGGCCCTATCAATATCTTGCATTCAGACCCTGTCACAGTTATACTGTCTACTGTAATCTCATGAAGATGATCTGAGGCAAGGGTGACAAACATTTAGCAACTATATACCAGTTGAATTAAATTGATACCACTGAAGTATACCTCATGCTTCTGGGTTCTGATGAAGAACTGTGGAAGACACAGAAACTCTGCGTGCATTTCAAACATTACTTCAAGGTACATCACAAACCAAAAAAAACCCCATGAAATAAGCACAATTGTCCATACTGCTTCGCTGCATGGACAAAACATTAACATTCATTTTGAGAATCAACGAGTAGTGCTATAGAGTACACAACAGCAATTAGATAAAAATAAAAATCTCAAACATTACACCCACTCAAAATTACACCTACAAGATACTGGATATAACATTTGGGAGTACCCAATCAGCAGATAATTTAAATAGGTTATACATTTACTGGATAAGCATACTTCCAGCTAGCCAGACACTAATTACTTTTATCACTAAAAGCAGCAACAAGGAAACTGCATGGCCATACATCTTAATCACGTGTATTTACTGTATTATACCAGAAGGATCTCAAGCTTCACATATAAGAATTATCAAAGTCCTTGGGATTTTCTGTGAATGTGAGTAAGACTAGGCAAAGGGCTCAAGTATTTGCACAAATTTATAGTCTACTTCCTTTGCCTGCTGTGAGAGTTAGGAAAATTCAACCCTTCTTCTAAAGTTATACACCAACAGTGGCATTTTTTTAATTTGTCTAAAAGTTAGGAGCTTGGTCAGAGGCAGTTAACAACATTAACTGTTGAGTCAACAGAGAGATCAGTGTTTTCAGAGGGCGACTCACCCCACTCTGAGCTAGCTCTTCAACATGACACCATATGAATTGGTACAGATTAACGAGGAAGCCTATGCAAGCAACTTAAAATAGATACCCAACTTTTGAATTGCAAGGTTTCCTCTCATACTTCAGTACCCCAAAATTGATATTTTTTGACCTACACTTGGCCCTCCATGTAAATGCTTAAAACCCTTTAATGTACACTCTCTTCCTTTAAAATAAGTTGAGTTTAAAGGGCATACAGGAAGAGATAAGCATTACAAAGTGATGTGAACATACTTGACTGCTCCTTCCGTTGGCCAAATACTTAGAACAAGAGAGATAATTTGTGGGCCACTTCTTTTAGAGAAACAAAAAATATTTTCTGTTTCTAAATCTGCCATTATTTTTTTCTAGCGTTTCTTTGTGCAACAGCAATTTCAAAACATACCCTATTAGATCAAATTCTGGCTATCCTGCCTCCTATTACATATTGCATTTTGCATGGTTATCTGGAGAGGAAAAAAACATCTATAAATTGAATTTAAATATTTAAGATGTAACACATTTAGTAATCATAATGGCATATAAGTTTAAAAGTAGTGAGAATGAAAAAAAAAGTCTGAATTTCTGCAGTGATATGATTCATCTTTCTCACTATTTTTCTATTTTCCTATCTCTGTATTAGTAATAATTAACCATGTAATTCCTTCATTGCTTTTAAGTCAATGCCTCAGAGGCAGCTAACACTTATTTTTTTATCTTCAAATAACATCAAAGCAAGCAGCTGTTACCAAAGGGTGGTGAAGAGAAGGGAAAAAAAAAAACAAACAAACAAAAAAGATGTACTCACTTGCCACCTCCAGTGACGCATTATGACTTACAGCTTCCCCAAGGTAATTCCTTGCCACACACACATAGACCCCTTCATCCGGCCTACTCTTGCGCCCATGGACTATGCGTAAGAAAAATAAAGATCCGCTGGGCAGGAGCATGCGGTGGGAACGTGGATCATCCTTGTCCGTTTCCTCTCTTTCCCCCCCCTTGTACCACTCAATGGTGGGGGTCGGCCTTCCTTCAGCTTTACAGTTTAAAGTTGCCGGTTCTCCTTTGGAAACAATTAGATCAGAAGGGTGTTCGACAATTCGAGGTGGGAAATCTTCTTGCCGAAGACGGGAGCCTGCAAGATAAAAACACAAAACTTACTTCGGAGATCGCTGCCAGGTACAGTCACCGTGTTTTGCAATACAACTACTTAACCATTATCCTGTAGTATAGGATTTAATAAGAACATCTATGAACATCTTTTCAAGTGAAAAAACCCCACCTCTCCCTTAATGCACTTCATTGAGTGCAAGGTTCTCCCAAGTGAATACATTCAAAAGCATTTTTTCAACAGGTGACCTACATTAGTGAACTCAACCACCATGTTCCTAAATCACATCCATTTTTATATTGATCTATTCATGTATATAAATTTATACATACATGCATATGTATATATAGAATTATGAAAAACTAATCCGACAGACACTCTACAGGCATCAGATTATCTCTACCAGCAAAACTGGTACTGCTCTAATTCATAACACAAAGTCATAGTCAACCTCATTTGACCTTTTGGAAAGCCCATAAATTCACACAATGCCTGCAGAGTAAGTCTAACATATCCAGCACCCACAAAGTTGATTTATTTTACTTTGCTTTACTATCAGCAATCTTTAGTCACTTGTTAAGTACCACCATAGAGGTACAAATGCATGGAGTGCCTGAGTGCTTCTTATACCTCTTGTGTCAGGGAAAACTAGAGCAACTTTTTACATTATAAAAGTTTTTACTGTCTCCAGTCTAGAACTCTGATACAATGCGAGACAACAGTATTGGGGATAAAAGAAAAGTTTAAAGGCAAACAAGGTACTCTTCTAGAAAAGCATTCAATTTCAAACTAACTCAAACTGCAAGCTACTAATTGGCATGAAAAAATAACTCTAATAGTCTGAATAGCTATACACCACAGAAGAATATGGCAACCAATCGGGTGCCCAAGAACTCCAAATTAGTAATAAGCAGCTACTAAAACTTTCAAGGTTTTGAATTGTTAACTAATTTCGAATTAATATTTTCTTTATTTCTCTCTTTCTCCATATACAACTTTGCCATGTATAAAATTAGTCTCTTGGGTCACTAATTTCTGAATATTAAAATTTTTTGATGCCAAGATGTTTTTTGAACAGCTGCAAAGCACCAGAAATTAATACAAGATCTATTCACTGCAGGTTAATAGACCATAAATCGGTATGAAAAAAGGGAAGGAGACAGAGTTCCAGACAGAGCTGTTTTCAATATATACTCTCTCTCTATATATATATATATATAAAATATCCATACACACACATATATTTTATATATCTAAAGTAAAACTATTCCAAAATGTGGAATTTTCATGTAGAGTTCATTTCACATTCCCTTCACCTCAAGACAATCAATTCAAATTAAATGTTACACTAATCAGCTAGCACTAACCACACATTCCCAAATCTCTGGTTGACTACATTGAAATATATTTGCATTCTGTATGCCGTAAAATACGACACTTTTATATGAACATTACCGATCATTAAACACAAAATAATTCAAACAGCAATAAACCTACTCTTTAGTCCTTTGAGGAAAGATAATATAAGTAGTATTGTATTTAGGACCGCATTCCTAAATGGTAAGAAATATTTTTTCATCTCGTTTGCCGATTTCTGTTCAAATATTCACAATATTGCAAGATTTTGTAGAACCTAAAGCAAACAAGTAATTATATTTTACATTTACTTTTACCTACAACAACTACCTAAGACATGAAAACTAAAGTATAGACGGATAAAGCAGAAGCCAGGGAACTCCCAAATCCTTTTGCTGCCTACACACCACTGTGCAGCCCAGCCCTGCACATCACTCTAAAGCACAGCTTTGAGCTATACCCCAAGAGGTAGGGTACAGTCCAAATCCAGTAAGAGGAGAGCTAAATGTACAAGAAAAGCAAATTGTGCCAACCAGCACTGCTCTCTTGCACTACCTAAAAAAGCCTCTAATATACTTCTTTTTGCCCTGAGAGCACATCTCGGTCACTGCAAACTGCATTTGTGTCTGCTCATCCTGAACTTTTACACAGCTTATGCGAAAAGCCCCTCATACAATAATGCTGCCCTCACAACTGGGGGGACCAATTTTAGATCTCTCCTTCCAAGGTAAAAATGACTAGATGGGGATAAAACCTCTTATTTTGTCTATATTTTTACTCACTTATGTACCTCACAAGGAAAGGCACAGAAACAAAGGATTAGACAGCCAAAATCAATTGTTGTAAGTCACTCTGGAAATATATAAATCCAATCTCAATGTAAAATGTTTAAAGATAGTTAATATTGTTTTAAAAAACAAAGATTACACATACGCTAGTATGTATCACATTTGTATTTTCACAGATTATGCTAGTGAACCAGCACACAATATAGTACAAGCCTCCTATTGTTTCTGTCAGCCTGGCCCAGACCACAAAGAAATGAATTACCATTTTCAGATATTTTGTATGCACACTTCCCCATACTGACATGCAAGTACACTAACTTCAAGTACAGTACAGAATGAAAGTTTAAAGACTGACCTCTAAACTTTCCTGAAAACTGAGACTCAAAACTCTCAGAGGGGAAAAAGTCCTCAGGAAACTCCAGGAATGCTCATATATTTTTAAAATTTTTTTTGCTGTGTAACATTTGAGAACTTAAAATGACAGAAATGTCCATTAATTATTATTTTTTTTAATCCTAGCATTTTATAAAAAGTAACATGTCTCCAGAAAATGTCATAAAATTGCTTGAAGCAGGAAGGGACAAAAGTTGCACGAGTGCTTGACTGGCACACAGTGAGCATTAACCACAGATTTAGTCACAACTGCCTGAGGGGTATAATGGCCTTGACAATCAAGTTATAGTCTCTCTACATATCTACACACTTTTATTTTATTATTTTTTTTTTTAAATTCTTTCTTTCCTTTTTGCCTAGTTATTTAAGCTGCATTTACGTTTTATTGAGAAGAAGCAGCTTCAATTATCAGCATAAATCTTACAGTGGGCACCAATCCTGTAATTTTCCCGTCAAAAATCCTTCCCAAGGGGATATTTGGTAAAAAAAAAAAAAAAAGTAGAACACCTATTACATGCTGGATCTGCCAGTAAATATACAACAGAGCTGCTTTTTTTTTTTTTTTCCACCCAAAAATGACAGCATTGGGTTATAGGAACTAACCAACTTGTGTTCTCTGCTTTTATTATAATTCAAGTCTTTCATAAAAAGTCAACAGGATGCCACCAATTAAAGTATGCCATAGTAATTATTTCATGCTGCTACTTAAAAGAACAATTATATGAAATCATGTTTCCAGTTTCTTGGACTGTGCCACAACTATTTTTACAAGAATTCAAACACTGAAATAAACAGATGTGAAGGTTCAAAGAAAGCTAGCACTAGATGAATGCTAAACTCGTAGAGGCAATATTTGCCTTTATTCACACCTTAAAACTTCCTTTTCATAATATATACAAATATAACATTGAAAAATAGAAATGAATGTGTTTAAACGGGAAAGCTGCTGATATCAGAGGTACAAACACTGTGATGTTTTCCTTCAGGGGGAAAACAAGAGAGTTATGTGCTACTGGAACAAAGTGCTTCAAATTAGAACCACACAGCCTACAACAATTAAAAATCAAGCCCGTATCTATAGTCAATCTAAACTTCAGCTCAGATGGATATGGAAAACCTGATTTCCCAAGATCTGTATCTCTAAATAATAACTTATCCTATGTCTTATAAAAATGCTGCATGACAGACGTTAGCCACGTGTCAAAACGCCACCATACGCCTGGCCCCATTTCTTTTCCATTTCACAAGTATGGCATTTAACATTGATTTTCAGAGCAGATCTCCACTTTTGTAATGAAATGCTTTACATTGTAACATAAGATCCGAGTGACTGGCCTAATTGCTATCAAAGTTATTAGTAAAATGCTAACAGGTTTAAAATCAGAGTTAGGTGATTCTTGCAAACAATTACACTTCATCAGAACATAAGGGTTTTCCCAAATCCCCAGTACACCAACTACATATAACTCAAGCTCTTTCGGAAACTTTTCAGAAAGCGGGGGGAATTTTTTTGTGGTTTTGTTTATGTTGACTGGAAAGATGTTCCATAACTCTCTTGCTCTAGTGACTAGAAACCTTTCTCTAATCCTCAAGTTAAACATATCTCCGATTAGTAAATACCTTATTCTTCCTGTGCTTGAGCTGCACACACTTCTCTCCACACACTTCTTGGAATTCTATCCCTTTCACATCCAGCTTGCAACCTTTTCCTTTTTTACCACTCTCTTGGATTTTGTGTTCCTGTTGCCACTAGAAATCAACAAACTAAACTGGTTTCCCCCTCGTAAGATCTGCTCACCTTTTCATCATCTTAAATTCTAGTTTGAGTTCATCCTTTTTGAACATGAAAGACCCAAACCATACACAGCTAAAAGGAAAGCAGACTTTGAATACTATTTCAAGCACACACTGAAAAGCAATGTCACATCACGTTACAGGGGAAAAACAACTAAAGGAAAAATCAAAGTATTTTTCTGAAAGCAGCTGTTCTGCCCCAAGACATCCAGCTAACCTAACCTATTGGGTTTACCTGTTCTCATAGACAACAAATAATTTTCAAGGAAAACCAACAGGACACAGAAGATATGCAGAAATCACTGTCCTGTTCACTTCCTTTCTCTTAACTTCAATTTAATTTTTTTTTTTAATAGTCTTAGTCTTTGTATACTACCCTTGTTCAGCCGAAATAAAACATCTGATTTCCTGAGCTTTGCAGCCTCTAAGAATAGTATGAAAAAGCAACTATTTTGAAATTTCATTTACAGGTGTCGCAGTGTTGCCTCTGTAACCAAAGACATGAAATAATTAATGAAGTAATTAGTAAAGGCAGTAATGCTGTGCCTATGCCTTTGAATCTTCCCAAAACAGTCAAATGTAAGAACAGAAATTTCACTTTTGAATTCTATTTTTGGCATAAAGCACATGAGCCAAAACTGCATTTAATTGATATTTCTGAAACATTGATTTGAGAATAGCATTGGTCATTGTATCAATGAAGCAGTTCTTCACAAAAGGTTTTATTTACAACAGTTGCTCATCTCTAACAACTGAGCATTAAACATATAGTCGAGAAAAAAAAAGTTCCACTTTTTACCTAAATCCTGCCATTACTTTGCACAGTCATAACTGTGAACATTTCCATAACTACTTGGATACATAAAGGATGCCACCTTTATGAACAAAAATGTTGGGCAACAGAGGTGTTACAGTCCTGCAAGTGAGCCGGTATTGGTACACTAAAGAGAAAAATGAACCGTTGGAATGTAACAGCACTGTTACGTCAGTTGATTAATGCCCGCCCAGGACTACAGGTTTATTGAAATGCATTTTAAGATGTGTTTAATGGTTCCAAATACTGATCTGGGAATTGGTCCAGTTCTTTCCAATAACTTAGATCCCATAAAATGTGACAAGCAAGGCTCTCACTTTCGATCAGTAGAATCTGAAATTCCCTTACGTGTTCCCAATGAAAAGTAATGTCTCCATTTCTTTTTCTAAGAACACAATGGAAAACAGGTGAGCAGGATGTAACTAAAAAGAAAAGCACTGAATGCTAACTGATGATTCCTACCATGAAACCACTGTTACGTTCCCTGAAAAAGTAGTTCTTTTTTTCAGTTTACACCATGATGTCAAGGAATCCTTTTGTTTCCCTCCTTTAACTACTATTAGAGTTCATGTTCCTAATGAGAGATTAAATCATTAACCAATGTTCTTTTTCGTTATTTCTGTTACTGAGGGATATTTTTGGGTAAAACAAGTTGCACTTTAAATATAAAGTTTGATTATAAAATATAAAAAGAAATTTTGTGGGCCATGGCTTTTAAGCTTTAGTTGTAGTCACCCACAAAACATCTTTCACACTTAGAAAGATAGCATTAAAGTATTCATGTTGCTAAGACAACATGAACTACAATTATATTTCTGTCATGGCTACCACACTATCAGGAGATGTCAGAAACCAGTAATTTACTGTACACTTATGGCTGGAAAAAACAGTAGAATAACCACAGAGAGCCTGGAGGTTGAAGCCATGTCTGCCTGTCTCTCTGAAACAAGAGATTAAATGGGAGCTGTACTAAAAATGCCTCAAATCCAGACTGATCTTGTGCCTGGCTCTTGTATGGAGAGAAGATGTAACCCAAACATTGGAAGCAACAGATACTCAATTTACACAATATTCATACATTGGTCAACTGAACAGGAATTTGCTAAAGCATTACAGCAATAAGCTAAATAAACAAGGGAGAAAAATAAAAAAAACATTTATACAGTATGTTGCTTTAAATGGTTTGTTTCTGTTCCTTATTCTGCAGTAAATCTGGACATATATGATTAGGTCAGAAAAAGCCATAAATTTTTAGGCAAAAAGACTTCTGTAAAGTTGCACAGCATCTTATAGTTATTTAAATGCTCTGCCCAGTGGGAACAAAAAAAAAAATAAAACCTTGGTAGGTACCGTACTGCATAGATACTAACACTGATTCTTTGTTTTAATACCTAAAGACATATTTCCCAGGAGATGCAAAGAGAGACTAGCTCTCCGAAATAATAACTTTTAACAAAGAAGCTGAAAGCAGCAACAGTAAGAGTCATGCTTTAGTTTCTTAATCCAAAATGAAACACAACCCTTGAAAATTGCTCTTGAGCAAACCATTTATTTTTGAGAGACGTAGCTTTATAGTCAATCTTTGCTACATGAACACATGCTACTGGTTTGTCCAGCAGTTAGCATAAATAAGTCCTGACCTGGTTATTCATTAAATTAGCTCGAATATAAATTTAAAATAATAATATTTACATTGAGCTATGTAAGAGGCTGACATTTACATAAAACCTCAGGCAGTAGGTAATGTTCCCAGTGTCAGGAAGTGTTCAGTTTTATTTTTTTCTTTCCCTTAGTTCTGCTTTCTGGCAAGATATCTATCTCATCTGACTTCAGCGGATACTGGAATAGTCCGAGATCGCAGTAGCTAGAGCACCAACTTTTGAAACCAAACCTCACTCAATAAAAATTACAATATCCTACACCAAACTGGTAAGCTGGGAATAGTATTCTCCCTGAAAGAAAACATTAATGAAATTACAGGAGTATTTTCATTAATAATGCAAAATTAACTATGATCCAGTGAGCAAGCACACTATATTCAAAAACAAACACAACAGTAATAAAGCCTACTTCATTACTCATTTTGTCTTTGAAATGGCTGGACTAATGCCAGGAGGTATTTCCTGCACCGGGATGATAGTGAGAAGAAGAGCGCAACAAGGCAGCTGAGAATGGTCGCGATGCATCTGAAGGCAAGCTTGTCTTTGGAGATTTGGATGTGACAACCTGGCAATGACAAACTCCTTGGAGTTGATCATACTAAATTGCAGGATGAGTGAAGCAGTGGGGTCAGGCAGGTACAGAGGGAACACAGAAAAGGCCGTGACATTGTGAGAGCTGCACGGACCCTGGAATGGCAGTCAAGAGTATAAAAAGGATGGCTGGAGGGAAAGAGGTGGCAAAGGATTACCGAAAGGCTGTAAATATTAGGTAGAATGGAAGTAAAGAGCGAGTGGAAGACCACTAGGGAAACCGATACTTGAATATTCAAGTGGTAGGACTTGATGATAATCAGGTAACTCGGGGGATAACACAGTTGAAAAGATACTGGAAATGATCACTGCTTAAACAGACAAGTTGGGACACAGTAGGACGATCTGGGACAGCTCAGAGCAGCTCACTGCTCCCCTTTTCTTCTCCTGACAGATGGTGTCGCCTACACAGGAAGGCCTGACAGCTCTGATGTGCTGTCAGCAGCTTCACTGGCACACCTGAGAAGAAAAAACAACTACAGTAAATGGCAAAGTGTGGGAAGAGAGGCTGTCGTGAGTCACCAAAGAATTGCCATTTCCAGGGCTTGCTTTTCTGTTGAGCAGTGAAGGATTAGGAAACAAAGAAGAGACTGTCAGGCCCTCCTCCCCTCCAACTTTGATCCTCGTCCTCAACCATGTTTTAATCCAGACAGGAAGAGTATCTCGTTGGCTGTGAGCCACTGGTTTGCCATTCAGAACAAGAAAACAGAACTTGGAGAAAAACAATGGTAGCACACCAAAACCAAAGGTGGGCTCTTAGCTGCACTGAAGGAACAAATGAAATGCCAATTTAGTGAAAATGCCTAGGATTCAAAATTATATAGCTATATTATATAAAATATTTTGATATTAATATGTCAACGTATTTTGTATATGTTATACATTGTATTTTATTTTTATATCTATTCTGTGTTGGTAATTGAGATGTCAGGCATACTGATGCAGAAAAATTGTGCTTCACCTTGACATCTGTCTGCAATCAGTATCAAAGATTTCACCTATTTGTGGAGTGCTTATAGCACACTAGGCTATTTTACTCCAAAGTTTTATCTGTGTGGACAAACAAAAAAACCCAGAAAATATCCTTACGGGATATTTTCAGATCATCCTTACGGATGATCATACTTATTCATAAACACATATATCTAAAGATACACCTGCCTTTTGGGTTGTTCTTTTCAAAAAAAAAAAAAAAAAAACAAAAAACATTTAGTCATGAAAACAAATGTAATGCATTCTCTTCATATTATTTCAGATGGTTTGCCCCCACACTCTTCCACACACTTCAAAGCCACCTCCTACCCTGCTTCAGAAGACCAACTTCTATTTCATTTCCAATTCTAGATTCAGTGCGAGATTGAGTCCAATACTGATCAACTGCATGTTCAAGTGTCTGCAAAATGCTGAGAGAAGGGAAAATGGATCCTTATTTCCGCAGGGCTACCAGGAAGCCAGAGAAAAAAACAATTCCCAACAGAGGCAAGGGTTTTCCCTTCTCAGCTGTATCAGGCAGCACTCCTCAACTCTGCGACAACAGAAGCCCGGTATTATAACACCACAGTAAATATCATTCCTTGGCTTATGCCTGTGCCAATTTTGGTACATCTCATGCAGTTGATATTGCCATTTATTCTTGTTTCCAAAATAAATTTAAGGACAAATATAAGGATTCAAAACACTTATCCAAAATCCTACTTTTTAAGACTATGATAATTTTTTTCATATACAAGGGTGAATCAAATACCAAAACCGCCTTCATGAATCCAAATATTAGTTAGTAATAGGAGGCTTATGTCAGCTCAGGGTTAAGTTTGAATTTAATTACTCACAGTGCTCATCATTTAGGAAAGATTAACAACGGAATAAAAAGAATCACTATTAAGCAGTTCAGTTTCCTTATTTATATTATTATTTTAATGTGTTAAAAATTTGAATTAAAAACAGCTTTCTTTCACTCCATTTAAACCAATTTGACTTTTTGTACAACATTAAGTTTGGACAATCACAAAAAGGCCAGGCATTTTCAATTACAAGTTGTCACTTCAGTAACACACTACTGTCATGTTTTAGTTGCATAAGGAAGAAATTTAAATCCAAATGAAAAACTATTTTCAATCAGTTGATTACAGTTACATAAAATGTACAGATCAATATAAATTAAAATATATTATAATTTACATTTTTCCACAAAAAAATATCAAATAACCATTGTTTAAAAGCTGCGTATCCCAATTATCTTTCCAAAACATACTTCTGTTCAAATATAAAGCTAACTAAACCAGTATGAAAACCATAAAAGATACCATGCTCTCAGGGAAAAGCAATAAATATCTCCTCCTGAGAGGAGGAGAAAAAGGAACTATGATCCCACTGGTTCAGAAATTGAACATCTGTTGAACTTGTAAGAACACTACTAGTCAAATCAGACTGTAATGCTGGACACTGACATCTCAATGAGTCGGTGAGAGATGATTCTGTTCGCAGCAATAAGCTAAAACTAATACAGTATTTTCAGAGAACTTGTGAAATATTTTACCTTCCCATATAAATGCAGGTTAATCACATACTCCTCCAAATATACTTCAACTCATTTGTGTACTAAAAAGGCATGAGTTACTCGGCATAGCAATAGACATGACACTCACTGCATGATGACTGAAGATACCTTTCTATTACTACTTTTCACCAATACAAGGATATGTCAAAAGAGCAAACAAACTTTCACCTAAAATAAACTTCAACCCATCACTGCCATCAGAATCATCTTTTTCTGAGCAACCGCAATGTTTTCCCTTTGACTGTATTTGAATTTCTTGTCCTTCAACAGGTAAAAAAGTCCACTGGGTTTGGTTTTTGTTTCTTCAAAGGTTTATTTGGTTCCACATTCAAACTGAAAATCAGAGATCACATGCCCTCCTCCCCCCCCCCCTTTTTTTTTTTTTTTTTTACAGTTGTTTCTACTTATTCCATTGCATAAAGCATAATTTCACAATGCTAACATTGCATGACACATAGAAAGCCACATCCCAGGCCTTCCTTAAACGTACAACAGTATGGGTCCAGAAAACTATCACTCAGTGAGCTTTCTTCTCTGAGGGATGAAGAACTAATGCTTCCACTGTCACCTGTGGTCTGAGTTCCCATCCCAGAACATGACTGCTGAAAATCTAGTGAAAAATCATCAGAAATTTCAACCAGCATCTCTGCCACTCCTACACCTTCCCAATTGGATTTTAGTTCTGGTTGCAGTGAAAATGTTACAACAACTTGAATACAACCACCGTGAAGATTTTGGTATCATTCAGTGGCTACCACAAAGTTTCCTAAAAAACAGGGCCTGGAGAAGTTCCATTAATCAGGCCTGTGTATTTCCTCTTACATAAGCCATAAGTCATCTTGATCACCTACACCTTTGCATCCAGAGTTCTCGCACTTCGAGCTCTGAATCGCATTACGATGTGAAGATGCCAAGAAATAAAGCCATGCAGGAAATTGCTCAGCTCCATATACTCCTCCTCCAGCAATGCACACTGCAAAATTTTTCAGTTCTCCAAATACTGAATTAAGACCCATACAGAAGAAAAATTGGTTCACTGTAAGCAAGAGCTGTGTTTAAGTGGTTGCGGTAGAAAACATCACCCTTTTACACAGTGGAGAAGCACAAACAAGCAGCTTGGTGAAACTTCTCCATGATCTCATAGCTGAGGACAGGGAGATGTTTCAGCCAACAAGTTGAATGTTACCCGTAGGAAGAGTGAAGGCAAAGGCAGACCACAGTACCTGCTATGAGAAGCACTCCTCCAGCTAGCTGTTTGACACTCTGCCAAACGAAACATATGGGTATAAATGGAATTGAGAAAAGTACAAAGGACTTTCATTTTTACTTTACAATCTCTAGAAGATTGCTGAACTA
Source organism: Charadrius vociferus (assembly GCF_000708025.1). Lineage (NCBI taxonomy): Eukaryota > Metazoa > Chordata > Aves > Charadriiformes > Charadriidae > Charadrius > Charadrius vociferus. The sequence goes on from NW_009649593.1 coordinate 124,660, forward strand.
ACCTCTCAATTTTCTCAACATAACAGCATGCCATCATGATAAAAGAAGATTCTACAGTACACACACAGATATATACATAAAATACAGTGAACAGCATGGCTTTTAGTGTTTCTCTCTCATTTTATACTACAACACAACCCGAGTAAAGCAAAAAAAAAAACCTAAAAAAAAAGTTTCAAAACAAATCTGAGTTTCAAAGCACTCTCTGTAGACATTACCTTCAGTCTTCAAAGCATGAAAATTAACAGGAGAAAAAGAAAAAGCATACTCTATCAAGTCAACTTTACCTATAACAGAAATGGTAAAAAGAAATGCTAACAGACTATTTTCCTGAATATTCATAGTGAATTCTTCAGAAAACCTGTAGCCTAAGTGTTCAGCAGCCTGAAATGTATTTAAACATTTAAAACAAAGCTTTTGACATGTCCTACATGACAGGCACACTCAAGGAAGATAAATTAAATAGCACTGGTTTTAGGCAAGTTATTAACTTCTTCAAGAAAAAGTACTGAAACACAATTCTAAGGATAATTGTATGAAGTCATTTATACTTTCAGAAAACAAAATATTTGAAATGGCCTTTTAACGGATTAGTAACAAAATCCTAGAGGAATGCAGCCCACCTCAGTCAGTTTTCAACCTTAAAAGCAAATTCTGACATATCCAGAACATTAATGAAGACAATGTTTATACTTTACATAGCATGCTAAATGTGAGAATTTTACAGATAAGCAACAATGCTGTTGATGCTGCCTACTGAAGCTTATACTGGAATGAAAAAAGGTTCAAGGGCAGTAGCTTATGGTTGTTGAGGATGAGATTTAAGGAATGATGAATGTTATTAGCAGTATGAGACAAAGTTAGAAAAATATAATTATTTGATCAAAAGACAAGAGTCAGGAGTGTGTTTTTATTTTGGATTTTTAAAATTATTTTAATTAATTTATAATTATTTTTAATAGCTAGTTATACAACTAGCTTTTGAATTACTAGTATAAGGGGTTCTGGTGAAGGGATTAGAGTGCTGCTAAAGAACCAGAGATCAATATTCAGAGGTCAAAAAAGAAAAAAAGGAATGAGAGTGGAGAGGTAAGAGGAAGAAACAGTGCTAAATAACCATAAGCCTGAGTCAAAAGTAGCAGAGATTAATATAAGCTGCAAGCAAGGGAAGAGAAACAGATCTCAGAAGAGTTCTGCAGAGCTGTGCAAGAAATATAGAAAAACGGAGTGAAAATGAGAGGAATAGAGCTGCATGATTTGAGAAGATTAAAATGCATAATACGACACTCCACAGGCAAGCAGACAGAGGTTTGTATGGTTTACACATATAAATGCAAATGATGACGAAGCCTCAAAATTATTAAGGAGAATAGCTGTTTGAAAACAAGGGAAAGGAATCATCATTATTGTTATTTCTACCAGCAATCACTGTGTGACGGGGAAAAATTCAAACAATAAAGAAAAATAGGTTATGCCAGGAATTAATAAGCCTTAGAGGAGTCTGCATGCCCCAAAATATTATCCATCTTTATTGCAACTTTATCAGTAGATCTAATAAAAGAAATTACTTCTCCACACAAGGCTTGTTTCACAAGTTAAGATAGCCATATACAGAGAGGCAAGTGGAAAAAGCACAGCAACAACCTATAAAAATGGGCAGCTAGATTCAAAGAATTAAACTAAGTATGCTTCTTCAGCAAAGGAAAGCTATCTTTCTCAAGTCTTTAGCACTCTAAGGTATGATTATATTATTAGAGTTTTCCTTCCAACAAATTAAACTGCATTTTACAAGGATGTCAGAATACTGAGGGGGAAAAGAGGGCTACTTGCATTTGAGATTAAATTTGTTTCTTTGTATGAATACAAGTATCTCATCTTCTTCTGCTCAGAATTATGGTAATACTTCCTATTATGTATGGAAAAGTGTTCACTAAGTTTGTAATAAATTAGAGGGAAACATGCAAAGTGGACTAGCTTTAATTATCACCTCCACCCTCTGCTTCCCTTCCTCCCCCCATAGCTACTCCAGGCAGAACTTGCTCAATCCCTCCAGAGGGATAAAAGCAGGCTGGGACCTTTACTGCCAACATGTAACATCAATCTCACTAGAAACTTATCTGTTCAAGTAGCTACATCCATCTCTCTTACAGCAAAGTTAGGCTATCAACCATGACTTGAGAGGTGGATACGAGGAACTGCAGGTTTTGTTCGTTTTCATCCTTGCAAAGGACTATTCAAGGTTTTAGGCAGGCTTTTTTGCAATAGGGTTTTCAAGGCTAAACTGCCTTTTTGTATCACGAATATAAGTACAGCAGAGTTTCTAAACGCTAAAAGGCAACCAATATACGGACTTTTCCACTTTATGTAAACAGCTATTTGAAACAAAACCCCTCAACCTAAATTAAGGCTTCCTGAATAGGCTGAAAGCCTTCAGTGGGACTAATTAGACAGAACCACTAGGCCTTGAGGCTCACAGCTGCTCACCCGTCCCCTCTGCAAAGGCTGAGAATTAAATGCATGGTTAGGGGTTTAAATTGATTAACGTGTATCATTTATCCCTTCTCTACAGGTAAAGCCCTAATCTCCATCTTTTTATTCTCTAATATACCATTATATGACTAATAAGTAGGCATTATGGCACATGGATCAGTTTAAAGGAATTTTTAATGGCAATGAATCTGTCCTTATTTTAAATTCTTACTTTAAATAAACAGGAAATTCTCCCTCAGTGTTTTGATTAAAAGCAAAAGCTAAGCAGTGCTAAAAAAAGTCTATTAAAATCGAATGGGCTTTTTCTTGAGAGTTCATACTGCAAATTGTCAGTCCTCTATATTCTACTTAGGAACTCTACTCTTAATTTGTTCTGTAATTTTGTGATTGCTCCACAAGCTGGCATATCTGCATTAGGAACACCACACTGTAATAGCTACAAGACTTTATAAATTCTAAGTACTCAAGGTACATAAGACAGGTTCAACACTTTTGATTCTTCATAAGAACAGTGGTAAACAGCTCACTGTCAAGACTGTTAGAAAGGAAACACTGGGGAAAGACTAGGGAGTCTTTATTTGGATCAAACGCCTAAATCTTTCAACAGAGCACACCATCATCATTGATAAACATTAACTCAATTGCTCTTTTGATGGTAAGTCATCAACTTTGAAAATTAGAATCTAATGAAAAATAAATGAAGAAACTGGTGTACAAGACTTAGAAGAAGGGAAGAAATATGTCTCTCAAATATTTCAGCCCAAATCTCATGTTCTATTACCAGGAAAAAGTGAATTGGGCTTCAAGGAGAGCTCAAAGCCCTCAGTCAAGGTTGCGCGCCACTCAGTCATATGCTCTTCTTTCAGCTTAAGAGTGGTGTGGTGAGAAGCCACTCAAGGTCCTCCCCGGATATACACCTAATGTTTACATATAGTGGTTTCGCTTAAGTGATTGGACTTTCCAGTTTAAAAATAAAATAAAATAATTGAGATTTTCTATTAGGTACCTATAACCCCTAGAGTGCAGAGGAAAGACAAAATGACTTAATATAAAATAATATTTTTTTAACGTTCTGAGCAGAAAATGACATAGAATTAGCCTACTTGGTGTGAAAATGCCTAACTCAGCCAAAGTCAAATTTCTTGTTTCTTCATGCCTTGCCATTTTAGAAATGGGAAATTAGTCACCTCCTTCCACCTGGAACAAGCAGTCCACAGACTTCAGGTGTCTTCAGGGTGTTTATGCTCCTTCTTTCAAAACCACATACGAATTCTTTTTTTTCTGAAAAGAATGTGAGGAAGGTGACAAGGGGACCCATTTGTATCAGCAATTAGAGAAGTCCCAGCAGACAGAGAAGTCCTGGGACCAAGTCTCTGCTCCAAGAGCTATTGATCAATCTTACATAAAATGGTTACAACACCAATTTTAGAAAAAAAGCTATTGTGACTTGTTTATGAAACACAAATCTGGTACTTCTAAGACAGAGAGTTACATAACATGTTAGTGGACCGAATGCCCTAAAGACATAGGAAGAGTAGTCAGCATGAAAGACACAGAAAGTTGGGGCAGGGAGTGGGGAATTTATCTGGCAGCGTTTAGGCTTCCCTGTGACTAAGAAACAGACAACGGAGGTTTCAGAAAGGCAGTTCCAGTCATGGTTCCACTTCAGTTACCCAAGTCTCTTTTGGATCCTAACTTATCTCAGCTTTAGAAGAGAGGCAATTATTTATCCACCCATTCGTTGAAACTGCTAGCAGCCTAATCTACTACATATGCAGAGTACTATTTCAATACTAACCTGAAAACAATATGTTAGATGTTGAATCTAATCAAAGTTATCAAAACTATTTCCCCCCCCCTTATCTCAAATGGCAGCTCCAAGCTGGTTTTAGTGTCCTTTATCAATGCTATGACACTAAAAAGATCAAGAAGCACTTTTCAGAATATCCAGAAATCACCAGTCCCAGTGGTAATAGTTGAGCTGACAACACAGGTTCCCAAAGCTTAACTGCTTAACAGTAAACATGTTGGGTGGGATTTGGTTTTGTTTTGGTTTGTTGTTGGGTTGTTTGTTTTATATCAGCATTTAATTATCAGTAAAAAACCCAAAATAATACTCAAACAACAGTTGTAATCTGTGTAATCAAACAACTGTTCTTACAAGTCAACATTATGATTTCACAACTGCTTTGTCAGGTAGCTTTCCTTCATGTGCAAAGATATTTGGCATATTAAACAGGCTTTCCCAAAATAGCAGGACATCATACAACTTTAAAAAAAAAAAAAAAGAACAGAGATGGTTTTGATTAAAAAAGCTGATGAATTAACAATGTTATAGAAGTCTACTCAAAACAGATTTCTATCTAAAAAGACAGAAGAGTCTGAGCCAATGCTGAAAACTTCTTATAGCTATCATTTAAGAATGAAAATAAAACCTCTGCCTTTCCCTTGTTTAAAGAGGACCATTTTTCATCTAGTTCCTGTATTAGTTCCTAAGTGACCATGCAGCATTATTAATGAGACAAGAAAGTTCAATGTTTGTACTTGTAATTCTCCAGAAAGTCACCTGTTAACTGATGAAGAAAGGCACGGCGGATTGAGTTAAAGCCCACCTACTGAAGCTTTGACCTTGTATTACTTATGTGAACAGAAACCAACCTTTGTATAAATGCTTAGGTACTAAAAACATGTAAATTGAAGAACATCTTACCTGGAGATAAATCGATAGCATAGGATAAACTGCCGACTCAAACAGGAGTTCCTAAGTTACTTTGAAAAACGTATCAGAGGGAATACTGGGTTTCAATTAGGTACAAAAAATAATTAAAAATAAAAATCAAACAGAAAGACTTTTTTCACATGTGAGACCAGAGCACTCTGAAAATAGAAAAAAGCCACAAAGCATTTATTTAACAGTCTTTTCTTCTAAAGACATAGACTGAATATACTAAGTATACATTCAAGATGTCATTCTGTACACATTATACGCACTGCAGAAAGTGTTTCAGATAGTACATAGCCTTCTCTAAAGGTGTTGAAATGCACTTAATATTAAAAATACAACAGACCCTCAAGATGTCTGCTCTTACCAATTAAAGTAATTTTCATCATTGTCTGGACATTTGCAATGACATAAAAGTACTATTTTCTAGAGAAATAAAAATAAAGGTGCTCACAGGCCTATTTTGAAATCATCGGTTTGCAAATCTGGGCAATAAAAAGGTTCTACGAAGCACTAAGTCCCAGTACATTACAATGGTATTCAAGTACCTAAATCCTTAAAGCTGATTTGAAAACTGGAAAACTTAGAGTGTGGAGGGTTTTTACTTCAGATCCCTTGACCATAGAACTCTTCCCCTGTTAGGGTGTACCTGCATACACGCCAAATCAAATGGGTCACCTCAGCAAGTGTTCACCAACATTCACACAGGGTTCACCGACTGAGCTCTGAGAAAGTAATATTGTGTGATGATGACTAGAAGCAATAAAGCAAATGATTAAACAGGAAGCAGTACACTGAGGATGCTGCATGCATATTAAAGTAAATAGTGTATCTCAAATACTTCATCCCATCCTTCTTATAGCCTAAGGGTGCCCATCTTTAAGCAAGGCCAGCTACAGGAAACTGAGATAAGAAGTATAGTTTTCTAGTCCTCACTTACTAATTACAAGACAGCTCTCTTTCCTTGACCTTGATAAAATACCAGCTTATAATTCTTTGAAATTCCACCTTTAAAAAAAAATAATGAAAAAAAATACAGAATTACAGTTCTTACTTTCACGTAATTACACTCAACTACATTATTTTCTTCCACGAGAAGTCAGTTTGATGGGCCAACACAGACTGTAGTGTCTCTCATATATCACCATAAATATAACTCCAAAACAAAACACAAGCTTAACCACTGTTCTGAAGTAAAACAGCAGATCCCCAAAATATCCTTTCTTTATCCTAGTTTAAATATCCTCAATGATTAATTGCAAAAGGAATACTCATAGAAACATGCAGAATCAAGCCACAGTAAAGCTCATCCCTGACCTTGATAAATGCCTTTCTTGTTATATTCCAGGAGAAAAAATTCCCATTTTCCTGTTAATGCTGTCATAAAGCCCAGAATGAATTACTAAAAATCATTACTTTCATGTTAAAAGCTCTCATGATGACAACAATGAATTAGCAGGGGATACGGAGTAAAAAGACAAATAATGCTAAAGAGGCCATCTCCACAAAACACTGCTGTGAATGCAAGTGCCTAAAGCCTTGCACACTTATTAATATTGCTCATTGCAGTCCCCTCCCCCTCTCCATGCAACAATTTACCTGGTCTCCTCCACTAATGTACAATCTTCCTTGGGTTTGTTTTGTTGGGTTTTGTTTTTGGTGGGTTTTTTTTCCATTAATACATCTCCCTCCCTTATGAATACCTATCACTCACTCTATAGCACGCTGGCTCTCCACTGAGACACAACTCTATCACTAACTACTGGTGAAAAAATTCTGCAGGGGTAGACAAAATTGCAGTGGTAAATAGTGCATTGCTTCTAATGTAGAAAAGACAGTACACTCCTTGAAACTCCCCTGAATCAAATATTAATCCATACAACTTCACAATTCCATAAATCATTAGAGATAAACATTTTAAAAATAAAACATAACTTAGTTAAAATAGTAAAGCTGGCTTGCCCATTTCCTCCAAGTAACTATGTTTTTAAGTTGAGCTTTCAATCAAAATATGATCACATAGCATTATAATTTTACAAAACAAGGTACTACTCTCAAAATTATGGATTTCTTCACACAGCTAAAAAAAAAAAAACAAAACAGCTACACATTCACATCAGGGAATCCTTTAAAAAAACCCTAATATATTGTTTGTACCTCCTCCTTTTCTATTTTTAAGGTCAACAAATTGCTGCACACAGATGACAAGATTTTTCTGTCTTCCATTTGAAGATATTTTGAAGACACCACTTCATGAAGGAGAAATAAGTGAAGATAAAAAGTATGAAAGAAAATGTGGCTGAACTTGACAAATTATTATGCATACTTTATAAAAATATATAACTGACAGAAATCTAAGTTATCTTGTAAACAAAGTTCAAAGCTATATTGCATCTAAAGTAATAGTGTGATGTTGAAGATAATGTTGTTATTACACTTTTAATTTAATTTATTGAATTGTCCAACATTCGGTTCCTTTTTAGTAAGAGTTTGAGGTTGTAAGCTTTTCAGTATCTTTGATGCAGCCACTGCTGGATCACTTTTGCTTGTGGTAAGGTCTCTGTGAAAGTGGCGACTGAATACAGCAAAGCCATTTAAAAAAAAAAAAAATCAGAATATTCTTGTAACTATTTCTAAACAACTGGATGTGAGACTAACAATAAAAACAAAACCCTTATATAAGCCAAAACCAGATCTTTTCCCCGCAACGTATCAAGTCCTTTATGCTACAGATTTTTATTCATTATACCATATCTTTATGTTTTCAACAAAACCCCCAATTTTGCTCTTCTCCCTCAAAATGCTCTCAACATAACTGTTATAGGACCTGAACAGGTCTGCAGAACCAAAAGCAGTGCCTGAGAGGTGTGACCCATCTATTTTTCATAACAGACATCTGAAATAAGTTGTATGCTTATACAAACAACTGGAAAAACTGACAGACTAAATTCTGAAGACATCTAATATATCCTTTTATTGCTCCCATCATTGTGACCAATAGCTAATTTTAGTGCCATAAATGAGTACATTTAGCAGAGTACAGTTACTTTCCCTCACTCTTCAAATCTAGCAAGAAAAGACGACCCGTGAACTTCTACAGAAATAGCAGGTGACCCAATCCTCCAGGACAGGAGAATAAGAATCTCAGGATATTACAGCATCATCATGAGGAAGACCAGTGCAGGAAACCTAGAAAGGATTTAGAGTTTGGTTCTTTCTCTGTGATCCCTGAATAAACTAAATGGACACAAATAGCAGGTATTTTCAAACAATTTACTACAAAACACTGAATCACAGAATGGTTTACGTTGGAAGGGACCTTAAAGATCATCTAGTTCCAACCCCCCTGCCATAGGCAAGGACACCTTCCACTAGACCAGGCTGCCCAAAGCCCTATCCAGCCTGGCCTTGACCACTTCCAGGGATGAGGCATCCACAACTCCCCTATGCAGTTTGTTCCAGTGCCTCACCATCCCCACAGCATTATTTTTTTTTTCCCTAATATCTATTCTAAATCTACCCTCTTGTTGAATACAGCACTACTAAATTTTTGTTATACGTGGATTTTAAGTGTAGACTTGCAGAACGTGTTAGCAGATTCAACTGATTAACATTCAGTTACATAGGACAGGTGGCTCGGTTCAATTTAGAAAGTACCAATAAGATTAGTATTGCCTTTATAACTTAAAGGCTCAGATTGTTTAATATTAACTCAAGTTAAACATTACAAAAGTAAGAAACGCATCAGCTGAACAGAAGAAACTTGTTCATTAAGAAGAACTAACCTTAAGTCACTACCTGAGAGGAGTTAGCTGTCCTTCCCAGAATCTCTAGCGCCTGCAATGGCACCATCAGCTCACTGCCATTGCTCACAGTTGGTCCAAGTTGGATCTTTACCTGGCTTGCTTTAGTATTTTATTTTATTTTTTTAATGAAACTCCTCATATCAACTCATGACAAAGCTATTCTCCCCTCTTGACTAGGTCCTCATTTATAAACTACAGCTTTTGCTTTGACCTGCTAGAACTTTCAACACGCACAAACAATCGCTGTTGCTCTGGAGAGCAATATTTTCACTTCATGGATATCAGGGAACGGCTCAGTGAGCCACAAGCTAAAACTCCACCTTGCTTCAGAACATCTTCTTTACAGAAGTCTACATTTTAATATAAATGTATATAATTGCCTCTCTACATCATCACCATTTGCAACAAAACTTGCCTAGAGCATCATGCTGCTTCTGCCAACCACAAATGGCAAGACCGAGCAGTGTTAGTTACGACTGGAACACTGCATATCAAGCTATGCATGCCTTCCTCCTCCCAAACACCCTCCTACTACTCAACAAGAATGACTTTTAAGAAATGTATATTCTAAATATTAAGTCCAATTTGACTCCACCTTGCAGAAATACATATTTCTATCACCAAACAGAAGTATTTCAGAAGACACACTATTAAATATAGTTAATGCACCCAACAGTTCATTTCTAAAAATATTATCTATATACATCAAATAGTTTCCAAAAGAACAAAACTATTTAAGAGAATTATCTGCAAAATGAGCTACTGATGTTTTATTTCTGTCCAGATTGCCCTACAGCTTCTATACTGTGATAAAATGTGCCAACATATATAATACTGGAGAATCAACAGAGAAATTTACTGGATGTGCAAAAGGAAGGGGGTTCTAAAAATATTATCTATATACATCAAATAGTTTCCAAAAGAACAAAACTATTTAAGAGAATTATCTGCAAAATGAGCTACTGATGTTTTATTTCTGTCCAGATTGCCCTACAGCTTCTATACTGTGATAAAATGTGCCAACATATATAATACTGGAGAATCAACAGAGAAATTTACTGGATGTGCAAAAGGAAGGGGGGAAGTATGAATCACCACTGAGGGTGAAGGAGGGAGGGGAAAGGGAGCAGAAGAGAAAGAAGATAGGAACACAGAAATAATTCTTCCTGTAAGAATGCTTTTCTATTGAAAACTGAACCAGACTTCAAAAGAGCGGCTGTGGATTCCTTAGACAGATGGTGTCAATAGATCTGTTTATTAGTCATATTGGCAGCAGCAGTATATTGATGGGGTTTGTAAAATGTCACTTAAAAAACTTAATATAAACACAAAAGAAGCACATTAAGAAGTTAATTCA
>NW_009649593.1:135120-158645 GCF_000708025.1 Charadrius vociferus
CTCTTTCCCACATACCATGTAAAACTAGCTAGCGTTAATATCAGAGTTTGCAGTTTCTGCTGCAGTTTTACAGACTTTAGTAGAAATGGACTTAAATTAAAACTCCACATGGGACAGCTGGCCTTAACAGGTGAAAAGCTCAGACCTAATGGCTTTCCTGTCAAAGTCCTTCTTTGCTTTTGCTTTCTTTTCAGAACTGACAACACTTAGTGCTATTTTCTCACTGATGCACCATTTAAAATTGGAAGTCACGGTTGCTCATCCTCCTCCCTCCCCTATTGCAGGGTCCCCACTTCCTCCTAACCTGATCTAACATTTTAAGTAGTCGAATCTTAATTCTTAAATGCCTTAATTTTAAATGTATCTGGTTTAGTTCTCTGAATTTACATTCCAGAAATGTTTGAAGCCAACAGATATAAATGAGGCATTCTTAAATGAAAACACATGAACTTTAGAGTGCTTCACAAACCCTGAAATCAACTTGGCTAGCTTCTACTGAGAGGAAGTCTTGTGAGGGCAGGGAGGGGGAGAACACCAAAAGATTTTGGAATTAAAGTATTATCATTGTAACACAACGTTTTTTCACATGACCCGATATGTTAAAGATATCTAGAATTTGATAGAATAGCTAAATGCATTAGGAACAAAGTCAACTTCGTATTTATGCAGAATTATGCATTAGCCAGATGCACACCATTTAATAGCTAAGTTCAACAAGTACATGTAAAATAGTATCACTCTATTAGAAATTCAACATAAGTTAAAAAACATATTCCTAGGATTATTCTCTTCCTCATTGTTGGTTCACTGATTAAAGTAAGCCGTAGCAATAACGTTAAACAGCACTTTTGGTGGCACGGAGCTCAAAGATTCACTTTTAATTCTCAGAAATATTTAGAACATTCAGACAGTCCGAGTATATCCCACTGCCCTACTTTCTCCAATAAGAAATGTGACTGAAAGAAGCAATAATTGAATCCTGTTCTTTTAAGGTGGAGGCAGATGCTTAACATAAAACATCTATCCTCATAGAGAACAGACACATAGTTCCAATAATCTAGGGTTTTGCCCATGTAAAAAAAGAAATGCATAAGCCAACCAGACAAGGTTGGTCTTATCACAGGTAATGCATATGATGGGAAAACTCCTTGGAAAGTGGTCAAGATCTCAAGAGCAGAAGAATTGCAACTTAACTACCCACAACAAAGCATTCCATCTGCCTAGCACAAAATCTGAGTCATACAGTAGCTGTTGTAATTATAAAAGATTCATTGGTTGTAACCTTGCCTCCAGTGGCATGGCAAATATCTTCAATTACTTTTTCCCCTCTCTTTGTTACTGTGCTAGAAGGGAAAACATTTCTGAAGAAATCCATAGGATGTACTTGAAAACAGGCAATGGCTCCTGGATGCAAGTATGTGGTCCCATTCAGACTAAAGAAGCCAGTGAGGCCTTAGCCTACTTAAAGGGTCTAAGTCTGACCAAACAATACATATATAAGGAGACCATGCAATATGTAAAATATCAGTGACACAAAGCTCCAAAAGTCCTTTCCATTACTTTCTACCATTAGAAAATAAGGTGATCTGTGGTCTTTCCTTGAGGATTGATCCTAAACTGTAAGCTGCAAGCCACTATCACCTCATGCAAGGCTGTTTTAAGAGGTTCATAGATTGATACAATGGAACCATACGGAACCATCCGGATAACGTGGAGCCACCGTCACTTTTCACAGTATTTTCCATTAAACTTCATTTTAATGGTGTGTTTATAGATTTTTTTTTTTTTTGCATTTACATAGTATCTTAATCAAAAAGGCGGAATTCACTTGTCACGCTGTATTTAAGACTAGTGCCATAAACAATTTGTAAAATACTACACTAACTTTCATCATTTGTCTTATAAAACATAATTCCAGACTTTTCTTTGCAATCAGCTATCTTTACTCAAAAAATAAGATGCTTTCTACTCTAGTACCACAACCTGACAGAGCTCCTGGCGTTTCATGCTGGTTATACAAAAGGTTAGAGCAACACTGCTCTGTAACCAGTATTTACATAAAATTTGAATTCACTCACAGAGTTTCAGGCTGTGGACCAGCATTTTGCTTCTGGAAAGAGAAGGAATAGGGGCAACGTGGCCTTGTGTTCACACAGCAGACTCAAGCAAGGTAGAGAGATAAAAGAAGAGGGTGCGGATGCAGGAGGAAGAGTGCCATTTCCTAAAGAAACTGTAGCATTACCATAGCAATGTTCCAATTAGTGTCTCAAACAACAGATATAGAAGGAATCAAAAATTCTTAGATATGTGGATGGGAGGGGCAATGAATTGCTTGTCATTATATATTTTTAAAATGGCATTTTCTATTCTAATGGAACACAAAATACATTTTATAAACAACGTTTTCTTCTCTGAAGCTTCCCAAATTATAACAGGCTGTTTAAATACACAGATGAAAGATTACACGTTTGTTTTTTTTTTTTCTCTAATTATATATAAGCTTCCTTATTTTTAATAACACTCTAGGACACCATTTTATGTTTAAGGATGAATATTGTCTCAGAGAAAACATTTCCCCCCTCTCCTAGCATGCCTAAACTTGTTTTTTGTAGTGACGGAGACAGGCAATAGTAGAGGATTAAAGGCCCATCTAGAAGGAGTTGCTGAAAATTGTCAAAACTATTGGCTATTCATGAGAAGGATGAATGTGCTAGGGAGGAAAAAAAAAAAGAAAGACCACAATGAACTAATGTTTGTATGGTATACAAGGATGAATCTATTTCAAACTAAGTAACTAGGTATCATGAATATAAAATGTGGCAGTTTGTGATCTGGAACAAGTTAATCATTTCACCTACCCCAGAGCAGGAATTTGGAATAAGACAGATTTTGGAAGGAAGAAATAGACACTTTCACCTTACTTAGGACAAAGAATTGTCTCCGAGTTTGGGATTTAATGATCCAATAAACAATAATTCAGTGCTCCATAGCTAGAACAGAATTTCACCCAAGTAGTAAACAACTTCATTACATATTTTCTTTAAGAAACGTTCCTTATTATGTAGTAAACTCTGCTACTTAAATGTATTAAGAGCAATATATGTTTATGTTCAGGATACACCAAAATAATTCAGTAGGATTTGTTTCCTTTGTACAAAAAGCCTTTGGAGAAAAGTGAAGAAAGTGTCCAGACATAAGCATTCTGTATTCAAGTATCAAAAAAAAAAATGATAAAAAAAAGCAATACAGAGAAAGCTAATACTTATGAAGTACTTAAAACTGACAGTCAACCTATAATTGTCTATTTATGTACCTGTTCAAAATTACTATAAAACTTCAGCCATCTAGCCTGAATTTTGTTGGAACTAAAAACTCATGTTTTACTAGATTAGTTATGCTACCTATTCCCAAATCCAGTTCTCTATCAATTCTGAGACTTACTGAAATCTCAAAGCAACAAAACCATTCGCCACATGGAGCATCTGACTTGGTTGTTCTAACAAGTACTTAATGATTTTTGCATGATTTTATTTATCAAATTTACACACTTGACTTTGAAGTCTATTCCTGACAAATTGTTTTCATTTCCTAGAAAGCAAGGAAGGAGAGAAAGAGCTTATCTTTAGAAACTAATATCATCTCTGGTTACAAGGTTTACTCCTTAAGACTGTTCAAAGTGAAAAAAGATGAAAAAATGTAATGAAAATAGTTAAGATTTTATCACTGTGGTAAGGATATCTTAGTACAGTGAGAGCAAAAAAAAAGTTACTAAAGTAGTCTAGAGAATTCTTCTCTTCCTGCTGCTCCTAAAATTGAAAAATGCCTTTTTTAAATTATGTTGAGAAAACGTGTAATGCTGTAGACTTCAAGCACAAATATTATACTAAAAGTTATATGATTAATAATAACACATTTCAAGCAGGTGTGACACTTCCTGTACAATTCCAAAATAATAAGGTAGTAACAAAAAGATACATGAAAAACAAGCAATAATTTTTGTTGTTAGTAATAGTTCTGCTTATTGTAAACCTAACATCATGCTAGCATTCCTAACATGGACAAATAAATCCAAATATTCCCAACTATACCTTGAAGTAATTGAACCTTATCACAGGAAGAGTAATTACAACATTTTAATAAATAAATGTCATCAGACTTCCATATAATCTTCCCTGCTAATGTGTATGAAGTGAAGTGAATATCCAATACTTCTCAATAATCTATGATAGGAGATAAACGCAGTGAGGAAAGAAAGAATTGTATTAGTTTGTTTATTTTTACACTAAGGAGTCACAGATTCAAATGTACATACATACACACAAAACCAAATGGAACTAGTGCTTCATTGTTAAAGGATATATAAAATATTTATCCCTAATACAACATTCCTTCAACTGTGAGACTAAAACCACTTCCTTATGATGGCAAGATAATATTGGATACACTCTGTAATTTTCCCTTTATGTTGTTGACTGCAGTCTTGTTCCAAGACTACACCCAAAAAGGTAAAATATGATTTCAAAAGCTAATATGTAGCTATTTTAATAAATCTTGTTCTTCAGAAGCTCCATCAGTTTTCTTCATGCTAGACATATTTTCTTAAAAAACAAATGCAGCTTGAGTAGCATCTCCTTTTTATTGAATGCACATAATTAAAGCTGGCCAATGTATCAACAGCCTCATGCATTAGGCTAAGGCATTAATTAGCTCAACTGCTGAATACTTCCCAGACTGCTATTGCTTCTGATGGCTGGGTCCTGTGATCCTCTTCCATAGCTTTCATGGAGTCCTAATTAGTGATTTCTTAATTCCATTAAAAACAAAACAAAAAAAATCCCCAACCACAGCCACAAAAAACAACACAAAATCAACCTGAACCTTACATTAGGCTTTGCTGTTGCATTAACAGGTGGCTATTTACACTAGGTCAAAACAAAAAGAGCCATAAATTCATCTTTACTCAGTCAATGAAAAAATAAAAGTGAAAAAAAATCCTGCTTGCTTAATCTTTCTAGATTCCAGCTAATTAAAATGTATGGGTTCCTTACATTACAGACCTGCTGATATCCTGCACATTAACACACTAACAAGAAGTGGTGAATACATGAACTGAATGGCTGTTGAAATGCATAGTTTCCAAAAGAAACTATTAAAAGATTTTGATCCCCTAGTCAGGTTCCAATTCAGAAACTCCAATTTACTTTTCATGTTTTTCCCAGAATTCTTGCTCACTTACTTAATATTTTTAAGTCTATATGCTTACAACCCAGATATATTAACCTCTGGAACTGAGCCATACCCATGAAAACTGAGAAGCTTTACATGCAATCTTTCAGGTGTGTGTGCACACCATCTGACACTTTTCACAACCAAATTGTGGAAACATTGTTTCCTTTAGTTTAATTCACCACCAGATACAAATAGACCTCTACTACTCTGACTTGGCCTGTAATGACATAGAAAACAAAATTTAGAAGGAAAGAGTCCTGTCTCACACCTGCCCTGAAATTGGCTATTAGCCCTCAGGACTACCAAGTCGTTTCACCAGGTACAAATATTAGCAAAATTGCAGTATTAACACTGACAATATTTAACCTAACTTCTTAAATAGAAATGGCTTTTGATCCTACTTTATCCCCAAGGGTATTACTTAATATTAAAAAAAAAAAAAACACCCAAAAAAAACAAACAACAAAACCCCAACCAAAAAACAAAACTCAGTATGTAACTTCAGAGAAAAATAGTAATTTTCTACAGCACAATATATGTAAAGGCATGATTTTGCTTAACAGTTGCCACGGAACTATGCACATTCCAAAACATACCAGATACATTATATAATATCTGACTTTTAAAAAAATCCATATGTATTTTAGAGACATACCTTAACATGTTCAAAGAAAAGTTAACTCAAGCTGTAATTAAAATAAATCCCTATAAGCAGGGCAGGGCAAGCAAGATGTCTGGATAGACTGTTTAAAAAAAAAAAAAGTGAAGTATTAAATGAGAGAGCAACCACACAATCAACCAAGTCAGACCAAGACATTTTCTGTTGCAGTCTCCCACAACACTATCCATGCTAAGAAATCTCAACTCAGGAAGGAAGGAACCGCTGGGGAAGTCCTGCATACAAGCCTTGTTTCTGAATAATTAGCGGAGAACACATGTCGCTGAGGACCTACAGGTCTCTAATGCCCCATCTCCATCACCCTTACTATCATGCTTGCTGCTTCTCAAGCTGCTGACATCCAAGTGCCTTCAAATCCCCACTGACCTGGACCTAGAAAATTACTTCCTAATCAGCAGGCACACAGCTCAGGGCAGACCTTCGGACCACTGCTGCTGCTGTCCAGCTAACATCCAGAAGGCAAGAGAATTCCCATTCCCCGAAGGCAATGTCAAACAAAATAGGTACCTGTGCTGGGGTGTGCGTGCTCATCATAAATGTGCTAGAGACCTGACTCATCTCTGCTTGCAATCCTTGAGAATTTCAGAGGAGAAACCATGCTTAGGTTACCCTAAACACAAACCCACCTATGATCCTCAGTTTTCTTACATATACAAAGCACATTATGAATCTGGTAAAAAAAAAAAAAAAAAAAGAAAAAATATAATATTGCAGAATCTTTCTTTGTATTTGGCTGTGTCTTTCTTTACATGCCCTGAAGTCATACAGCAGGTGAAACATCTGACAATTCAAAAGATCCTCTTACTAGCCCCAGCTACAAAGGGCAACTAGTCTTACAAAGTCAACCAGGATGCAACCGTGCCTTCCACCTGGGACTATCAACCATTCACAAAAAAACCCCAAAGTGATGATATTTGACACCATTTGGAAATACCCAGAACACATTCCAGGCTAAACATTTCATTTGATGTTACTGTGGATGGGGGAAAGGAGCAAAGCTCCACATACTCTTGGTCTGATACACATGGTAGCACACTGCATACAGTAATTCTTTTGTGTATTGCACATCTTCCCTAATTACGAATGTTTATAAAGTAAAATATTGCCTTATTTCTGGAGCTATTTGATCTCAAAAATAGGAAGTACACATTAAAGAGTAAACATTTTACATGGTTGCACCTAGTGTAAATGCAGAGTAATTGGTATGCAAAGCACCTCCTGTAAGAAACTTCAATACATCTACTTGCAGGAGGAACCAAAATACTGGGCAGTAAAAAGCTGCAATTCAAAGTGAACAAAATAAATTTCTCCAGTCCTACAAACACTTAAAACAATAGTAAATCTAAGTAACCAAATCATACAATCAGCTGGAAGGGTCTAGTCTTAGGAGTCTCTAGGTACTGCTGAATTGTTAAGGACAACAGCAAAACCAAGAGTCAGTTGCCGTTTTCTTTCCTCATTTACTGCACACTCTTCCAATAGCTATGTATGTAGTATGCTATAGAAATAAGGGTTTTTTTTCCTCTTATTTCCACATATTTTTTAAGTATTGCACAGTCCATTGCTAAAAGCATCTGCCTCCTCTCTGAGACTGTCTTTAAGACAGCATTACTTGATAACATTAGATCAGGAAATTCTAATGGCTTAGTTACTCTGACATGATTTTTGAAATCACCAGCTTTGTCATCCAGCTTGCTAAAAGGGCCGCAATTTTCATTCGACCTGTAAGGCTAGTATTTTTTGAACAACAGAAAAATGTAAGTGTTACTAGTCTTGCAATCCTCTGTAACTTACATTTGCATCAGTAGGGACCAGACTGATCCAAGCCTGCCTTTGGTGAAGCACTTTTGCATGGACAGAGCACACATCCTCAGGAGCCACACCAAAAGCATAACTAATCTATACCCTGTTCCTTCTGCTATGTAAGTGTCTCAGGTAAACAGCAACTATCACACAGCAAAGTAAGCTGAGGGCAAAACACAGTGTTTCTTTCATTTTCAGTAGACATATCAAAAACCCTGGGATACCTGATGCTTCCATTATGTGAACGGGGCAGGGCAAGCACGAGCAGTCTCCACTAAAAGCAATCTTCGGCCTCCTCCACCTAGCAGCTGCTAATTATGTCAGTCATGCTGACAGTTTTGTGATCTCACCTATTCTTCAACCAAGCTCAGATCACCCACTCATTTTATTAGTAAAAAGAGGATCTGGAACGAGAATCTGAAGTACCTATTATCCCTTTATTTCCAAAACAGCAACAGTTTACAAACTTTTCCTTTGTGAATAAACTTCTACTTGCAATAAACACAATCAAGAGGCAGGAACTTTAACTTCTTCCTCAGAAGAGAGAGAGAAGAAAACAAACATGAAATACCAAACTGATTTAAACTTCTCTTGTGGGATAAGCGCTTGCCTTTGAGTTTGGCAGTTGCTCATCTACTGGGGCAGATTCTCAAGTGAAGTCAATTAACACCGGCTCATTGACTTCACTAGAACTACACTCATTTACAACAGTTGAACCTAATGTACATTAAAGCAGCTTTTCACACCAAGGAAGAAGACTGTTGGAGCCAGGAACTGCAGCATGTTTCTTCCCCACAGTAAATCGTTATGCTGAACACCAGTCTTCCTCTTCTCCCAGGGCCTGCAGCCCTCCTTACGCTGCAGCGATAGAAGTAGTGACTGGCTTACACAACCAGCAATTTCTCACTGGCCAGCCCTGGCCAGCTCACAGCTGGTGACTAGACAAAGCATGCAAAAGGCTAAGCAACTGCCCTTGAAATATCTGGGAGGGAGTGGTGCCTGTGCTTGCCAAACTAAGTCACAGAACTCTCAGTTTTCAATTGAATTCTTATGGGTTTTGCCAGCCATCCTTCTTTTAACAGTCAGAGGCGTGTTCTGTCTGGAGCTGGTGGTTCCTTCTGACTGGCGATGTATTGTAATGAAAGGAGGCTCGACACAAAAAAGAGTCAGAGATGAGGCAGGGAGAAAGAAAGAAAATTTGTGTAATTCAGAAGCAAGAACTGTGAGGATACCTCCACAGCCTTGAATTTCTTTTCTACCATGCATAAATGTAAGTCTGAATATATAATCCAAACCACTAGTGAAGGGAAAAAAACAACTGAATCCCACAACCACTGGAACTAAATAAAGATTTAATATACTTGAGGAGATATACAGCACCATTCAAGAGTGCAAGAAGGATAAGCACATGAGCTCTGCAGCAAAAGAAAATAATATTCAATAGACATAACCAGAAAGAAAAGTTTAAGTAGCCTCATTTTGAACTGGAGGCAAAAACAAATTGCCTCCCTGCAGATTTTAAGGAAGAGGCTCTGGGAAAGCTACAGAGATGTTATTGTACATAGTCTGACACCACAGAATCACTCAGTAGCAACGAGCATCCCCAAGCAAGCATTTTCTCTCTTCACTTTTCCCCATTAACTGGTTAAATGAGAATATAGAGGCTGCACTCAAATTTTGATGTCAAATGAGTGCACCTTTGTGTTTTGGGCTTTTTTTTTTTTTTTTTAATTAGCTTAACCTTGTTAAATCAGTTCTTATACTTACCGGGGCATGACATTGTTTACATAAGACTAAGTGCAAAACCCTGACCTTTGTATTTCCATCATGACCTCAGAGAATAGAGCCCACTCACCCTACCACAGTTCTTACAACTTTAATTATGTTCGACAAGGCTGCTGTGCTTTAAAGGTATCATTTACAGAGACCAAAAGCTGTTTATTTTTATTCCTGTTAATCACTTCCATTTTGTTTTATTCCATTTATACGCACTGGCTTTTGCAATCAGAATTGCTATCAGACTGGATCACTTCTTCAGATGCAGCTGAACAGCTTCTTACATTAGTAAATAGCCCCATAAAAACCCACACCATTTAGCTTTTATCTGATGTAAATGGACTAGATCACAGAAATTCCAAATTTCTGTACAGTTCTGAAAGCTGCCAAATTCCTTGGATCTTTAAGAAATCTTTAAGGTGGAGGGGCCATGGTGCATAGACAGGAGACAAGGACAGGTCCTACCTGTCTCATCACTTACAATTTTAACATCATGAAAGAGGCTGATATCTTAAAAAGAAATTCCAGTCTTTCTGTATAATCTACCTGTCGCTCAAAAAAACCCCATTCTCCTCCCACGTACCGTTGAACCTAAATTTTTGGGAACATGGTAAGTCAGAGAACAGAGTGAAAAGCCAAGTTACCAATGCTACTTTAGAACTACCTAGAAGAAAGGCTTTAAACACACTAGGGGAGGTTCTTCAAATTATTTAATGGCATATGAGGAAATGTACAAAAATACATTGATGTTAAAAGTTAAGCTATAATAGTTTAAAGCCATTATCATTTAGTTTATCATTATCACAAAGTTTAAAGCCATTATCCTTTCACTTTACATTTAGAAGATGAACAGCCTAAATAAAAGTTGCATTTGATTCAGTTTATTTAATGGGACTTCTAAATTGAAATAAGAAGTATGTAGTTTGAACTTTATGGCAAACTGCACAATCTTCACATTTTCTTTTCTGTACCACACAAGCTACTTGCTCACTAGACATAAATGGGTAGAAAACAAGAGTTTCTTTGTTTGCGTACATTAACTTAAAGCTGTAAAACTCATTCAGCCAAACTTTCACCTTTAAACCTTAACCTGACTTGTAACAACATTTGTAGCCTCTAAAATTACACTGCATGCACCCAGAGTTAATCACCCTTCACTTTTGATGCGTAGAATAATGATCTACCACTTAAACTTGAGCCCTTAAAAGCCTCAAGAAAAATATGTATGTATCTGTGTCTTAAATCAGTAGCGAAATAACAAAACTCTACCTAGCATTGCCCAGTTGAAAAGGAAAACAAAACAAGACATATAACTTGTAGTTCATGAAAGTTGAAAACAAGTGCAAATAAAGTCTCCTCAGAGATGAAATTTATGCTTCCCAGCACATGCTATTGATCAGACACCTGGTACTTTTAGAAAAAAAGACTAGTCACAGAGGAAAGTCTGGCTTTATTTTTTTCTGTAATTTAAAACTTGGGGGGTGGGGAGGTATGAAAGTAAGTAGAGACTTGGAAATAACATGTTCTAAAAGCTGATGAGCTTGTTATCATTTTAAATGCCTGGTACCATTCTTTCTTTAAAATACTGATCCATCGTTAACACTTTGTTTATAATATATCATGGCTCCCTTTAAGTATTGTGCTAGAATAAACCAGACTGTATTCATTTTCAAACCTGAGCAACAGCAATAGTTGAGTATTTTTGCTATCAAAAAAAATAATAATCAAAACTATGTAAAACAAACTTTTAGATTTATGTATTACACTTCTCTCACAATCCCGGCTAAAAGCCACAG
The DNA here is from genome assembly GCF_000708025.1 of Charadrius vociferus. NCBI lineage: Eukaryota > Metazoa > Chordata > Aves > Charadriiformes > Charadriidae > Charadrius > Charadrius vociferus. The sequence continues at coordinate 146,404 of NW_009649593.1, forward strand.
CAAAAAAAGGATATTATACAGTACAGGAAAATTCAAAGCCAAAAAAAAGCTTTGAAAAAGCTATTAGACCTGCAAACAACAATATCAAACAAAGCAGATAAAAAAAGAGAAGCTAAAACAAAACCAGTGCGGGTGCTGAGGAAGCAGGGGAATGACTGACTACTACAGGAAAGACACCAACAGCACCAACACAACGCGCAATAAAGCTAACCTTGCAATCAATTACAAAAGCAATTCCAAAATTGCCAAATATGATTAGTCTTGAAATTTTCCTCACTTTAAGTTTAGAAGTGACATTATTAATCATCTCTTTTTCCCCCCACTATTAAACTTTTCTATGTAATATCACACAGTGGAAAAGTGACACACAACTTGAGCCTTTGCAAAACAAGGTAAAAATTGAAATCAATAGTTAAACTTCCCTCAGCTTTAAGAGGCTCAGAATTCATCCAGGATTTGATTTTCTTCCTCAGGCCACAAATAAAATGAGTTACTGTTTCTCCTTCATTTATGCTAATAAAGAAGGGGGAGCTATTTTTATTTTCTCTTTATTACTCCTTTTAAAAAAAAGGAATCCTCACTTTAAAACAAGTTTTAACAAGTATGTTACAGTCTGCACACATAATGCGTTGGGTGGAGTAAAAGCCCTCAGAAACACAGTGCACAGAGCCAATAATGGACTTGTCGCCAACACCCTGTGATTTCATGACTGCTAGAACAAAAACAAATGCCATGTTCAGTTCATTGCAAAGAAAAGGATTCATTAACTTGATGTGGCTTTTTACTTGACCTGCATAAGGTGAGTAAAATAAAATTTCATTTATGAGATTCAAAATGATCAGCTGCAAGCCTACAGGAATTGTGATGAAATGACCAAGTTAAATGACTAACTCTGTTTAATTCTAATTATTACTAGACTGTAGGTCACCATGATTTTTTAGCTGTGAGGTGGTTGCTTTCCTTCCTGCAATAAGGTAACAGGCAAACAAAATGTGAAGGTCTTTCTGTAAATTGATGTAAAATAAAACTAAATTCCTGTCAAAGACACAAATATCAATCCTGAAGACATGATAACCTGAGTGCAGACATTAAAAGAATCTTTTCAGAATAATAACAACTGACTTCACTGACATTTAAATAGTGATTTCCACACAGGCACTCCCAATCATAGTTATCAGTCAAAACCAAGTGTCCACAATATCAATAATCCTTACAGTCAGAGGAAAAAAAACCACAAACACACACAAAACAAACAAAAAAAAAAACCCAAACAAAACATAAAACAAACAACAAAAGCTGCCAGTATAAATAACTTTCATTCCTTCTGGTCACAACATTAACACACTGGGTCAACCTAAATCTGCCAAACTTCCTAGCTTGGCTGTCCCAGCAAAGGCAGGGAAAAATATCCCAATCTGATATGGAGTCTTGTGGAGGGTGAGTGGGAGGGAATTAAATAGTCTAATTCCACATTATGGTAATGGCTACCACATAAATGTATGGATGGGAAAGAAGCAATCATTAAGCTTTAAAAAGTATTACTTCCTTGCTTTGTGCTGGACACACAACTCTCCCCCTGTCGTCCCCACCCCAAAAAAATACCAACACAAAAAAAAAAACCAACACACCACCAATTAAAGAAAACAAAGACAGACATTAAACAAATGGGAAAACTGGCAATCCACAAGCCAAAAATGTTGTAAGCAGAGATTTTTTCAGCAATGCAGTTTAGGGAACCTCAGCCCCTAGCTGGTAGAGATTAAAGCTGAATTCTATTTTAGTATTTGGAGCAATAAGCCCCAGAGGGATAATATCTTATTCTAGAAGGGCCGAGCTCCCTTTAGCTTCCTTTTATTTTCTACCCCTACGAATTTGCTGCAGAAAGGTCAACCACTTTAAGCAACAGCATCATAAGTGATGCCACTGCTTGTTTCTTTTTACAGTTCTAAAAAAATTAACACTTGAACACACATTTTACTGGTTTCTCTATTCCCTCCACTAAAAACTTGGAAGTAAACAGAAGTGTATTTATATCAGTACTATAATCCTCCTACGAAATGACAGCCTTTGAACATTTCAAACATTATTCCTGATATGATACCAAGCTACATTACCGTTCAGCTCAGTAACTGCCAAAATCATGCTCGAGAAAAGTAAAAATAAGTACTCTGTATGTCTCTAATCTTGTTTCACTTTATGCTTTTCAGTATTTTGTTTTCCCTACAAGGGACTAACATTCATGAATGAAAGAGAAAATAGAAATAATTATTTTCTGAAGTTGACTAAGAAGCAAGGTAGTCAGCAGCAGCAAAATTCCATCCTGCACACTCCTTTCCGTTTCAAGGCTCTGACTGCTGCATACGCATTTTAAAAGTCACAAAATGATCCTCAGAACAATTGTTCAAAAATTATTTTTTTTCAGTTTATAAACTTAACGGCAGCACTTAACAGATTTTTCCTTGTTGAAAAGGTAGGGAAGATTTTCTGCCACCTTCTGTATTCAAGACGTAAATAGTGGCAATGGTTCCTTCTTTCTGTTTTGCATCTAGTTTCAAATTATTCCTTTTAATTTTTGAGGGCAGTATAACCTAAGCAATGAGTCTCATTAATCACTACTGAATGATTTAACCCAGCCATTCAGTTCCAGATGCCTCTCAGTGCTAGAGATATACTAATTCCTTCTGAGCTTTACCTCCTTTTGCAGTTGAAACCATAACTTTCCACGTTGGTGGAGACAGGATTTTACTCCTTGCATGGGGCCTCCTGCCAATCACTTTTATGCCTGAGCACTGGCAGAGTGCAAGTTCCATTCCAGTCACCTTTTTGTTAAACCTGTTCATTATATACATCCTCTCTCCTATATTCTGCTGCTATAGCATCGTAGTCCTCAACTCTACCCTCTCCAGTGAGAGCTCCTGGTTTGGGTAGCAAAAAGTTAAATTTGTTACTACCCTTACCTTGTTTTCTTTTCTCCTTGTTTCTTCACACTACTTTCTATTCCCCACCCCACCCCCCCTTCATCACCTCCTACCATTAAACACTTTGATTGAGAAGTATCTGTCAGCTTCTGTACCTAGGGCATCAGCTATATTCCAAAACCAGAAAGTTGCACTGACAGAGTTTTGTGAGTGGGAGGTGAGGGGGGAAACACTCAAGAGTTTTCAAATCCCAATTCTGAACCTGCCTAGCATCCAAGAGATCTCCCAGCACAAAGTTAGAGCAAGCACCGCATTTAGTACCAGGTGCCAGGAGGTTTTGACAGAAGAAAAAGAAGAAAAAGGAGTAGTGACATTGCTGAACATTTGATCAAAAAAAAAAAAAAATCTGTATTTTATGACCCTGTATTATGCATTCACCACATAAATACAGGCACAACCTATTTTCGGATTTGGGGGCTGCTATCCTTATCTCGAGCTTACATGCTTGGGTTTATTTGGCCAGCAGGAGATGTGTAGGTTGAAAAGTCTGATTTTGAACGATGTTAGTAAAATGTAGTACAAAAGTGACAAGCTGAGAAGATTCTAAAAGAACACATACACACATTTTTGATTGGCTTCTCACCCTACACAGAGTTATAGATGCACATGCAAATTCAAAGGTATACAGCTTTTTTTTTTTCAATTAATTGGCACCACAATCTCAATTTTCAGCTGGGCTAAGTACCCACAGCATTCTATAAACATTCGCAACTGAAGATAAGTCAAACACATTATATAATTTAATTTAAACGCTAGAATCAAGAGTTTCAAAAGGCACTACTAATTTTAAGTGGTTCCACATTTCAGCTGTAGGTTCCCAACTTCAACAACTCACAACATCCTGGATTACAAAAACCCGAGATTTAGAGTTTACTGAAAATCAAGCTACTCTTTAAAGCATACCCATCTGGTCATTACCAAAACCCCATTCCTTTCCCCCTTTACCAACTTCCAAAAGGAAGGGAAGTTCATCCAGTGCACATCTTCAGGCATGCATTATATCCTTGGCCAGATATTATATCCTAATTTCTAAGATGAGAAACTGTTAATGTCGATTATGCTACTGTAGAAGCAAATAGTAAAATTAAAGCCTTCTATATATGAATTTAAAACCATGAACTGCTTTATATGTCTAATCTTCAATGTAAAGGCAGTTAAGCAATTAGATAAGAGGCAATATAACTACCCCAGAATGCAAAATAAATATCTTGCCTTGGGATATGCAAATTTCAAAACATACAAAAATGCTAGCCAAGCAAGTTTTAACGCAATGCTACCATGAAACAGTGTAACAGTACTAAAGAAAACACAATTCTGATTTATTTACAAGATGGTTAAAGGAGCAGAAGACAATAACTATAGCACTGAGTATACCGACTATCCAGTTCTTCCACATGACCGTCATGGATGACTTCAGATTTCATTGGTTGGAAACCAACCCTTGCTAGGCCCTGTACTCCACGTCTGAGAAGATAGGTTGTTCCAAAATTGACCGTATCCAACTGCTAATTAACTATGCAAGATGAAAATAAAATATTAAGATTTTAAATCCAGAGCTCAACACAGGCTTATCAGCTTTATACATCTTTCATCTACAGTAAGGGGTGTTGATATTATTTTAATCATTCACTACATTAGCATTACGCTTAAGGTAATGCAACACCATATTGAACAAATACCTGCCAACAGAAAAGGACAGTTTGAATAATTCTGCACATCTGACTATGCATTTCTTCAAAGTATATGTATTTCAGGGCTATGGCAGTCCAGAAAACATGCTTGTTTTCTGATTAAAAAAATATTCATACCATTTCAATAATATTATGTTCAACTAGCCATTTTAGTCTAAGCTAAATTTATAGCAAGTTTATTTAAATTAAATGCTCTATCTATTATACTTATATTAACTACTTAAAAGTAAATAAATATAAACATTTAATATACTACAGAAAGCCCTATACCCCTCTAACTGTGTTTCCTGGTTTCAGCTGGGATAGAGTTAATTTTCTTCCTAGCTGCTGTGTTGTGGATGTAGTATGAGAAAAACTTTGGTAACAAATATTGTTTTACTTGTTGCTAAGAAATGCTTATATTAAGTCAAGGACTTTTTCAGCCTCCCGTAGAGGCTGAGAGGGAGCATAGACAGGACAAGCTGGCCAAAGGCGCATTCAGTACCATAGACATTATGCTCAGTATATAAATGGGGTTGGTGAGGGGGGCAGGGGTCTGCGACTGCTGCTCAGGACAGGCTGGGCAACCAACTGATCAGTGGGTGGCGAGAGAATTGCATCGCCTCACCTTATTTCGTATATTCTTTTACCATTATTTTCTCTTCCATTACTGTGCTATTTAACTGTCTTTATCTCAACCCACAAGATTTTTCCTTCTTTTTCTCCCCCTTCTCCCTACCTTATTAGGGGGAAGGGGGAAAGCGAGCGAGCGGCTGCATGGTCCTAGTTGCCAGCTGGGGTTAAACCACAACACGGCGTGAAGTCTGGCAGCAGAAAACAAGAAGTAAATGGGAGAGTACATTGTGGAATCTACCTCTATGGGATTGCGGACTGGTGATAGAGGTATTCTCCTCTTGCTTAGATACAGAATCCAATAGTTTGTTATGAAATTTCTTTGAAAGCCAAGCAAGAAAAGTCTTCAGCAACATGTTTACTATTTTGTGAAAGCATATATGCTAATACAAGTATTCCATACATGTCAGCATTCTGACTGAGAATATGGATGCCTAAGATGTCTTTACAAAAAAATGATGGTTTTATGCACTAGCTGTATAGAGGTCATGTAAAAAAAAAATCCCTTAAGATAAATGCCAAAAGTGTTAAAATGAGGTTGAAGATGACATTAAAAATGCTATTGCTGTTATCAAAATGCATGTACTGAACATCTACATCAGAAGGTGAAGTACACACCGAAGTTACGCTATCAGGGCCTGCACCCCTCCTGCATCAACACATTGACCTGATTTCACAAAAAGATGGAGAAGTGCTCAAATTCTGTTCTTTGGATAACACTGAAAGCAACTATGAGTAAGCTTGAGGACCTGAAATACACAAAGCTGCTTTTTAAACTTTTAACACATGTGGATCCTTTCTTTAGATCTACAAGCACATTCTCTGCTGATTTCCAAGTTTCTATTTCTGGAAAACACAATTATTATTACTTCCCACTAAAGAACATGAAGGTTTTCTATTCCCCTTATCAGCACAGAGTTCACCCCCTTTTGGTAAGGCCACCTTAAGGATGTACCATTCAATAAATCATTCTGTCCTCTGCAAAGGAGAAATGACTTCTCTGTTCTCACCGATGAACAGATCACTCTGCATCTTCCACTTAACTGCAGCTACTCAGACTACAAGTAGGCTCTAAATTAAGACTGGCCTGCCACCATTCACAAATCACATTACTGTCAATTTATCTATTTTGTTTTAATCAGTCATACACAGACACACACACATACATATATCAGCCTTGGTGGGAAACTTTCATAAGCTTCAGAACGAGACAGGCATGGAAAATATCTACAAATATTGTACCAGCCTTCCAGTACCTAAAGGGGGCCTACAGGAAAAACAGTGATGGACACTTTATCAGGGAGTGTAGCGATAGGAAAAGGGGTAAGGGTTTTAAGCCAAAAGAGGGTAGATTTAGACTAAATATTAGGAAGAAATTCTTTACTGTGAGGGTGGTGAGATACTGGAACAGTTTGCCCAGAGAAGCTGTGGCTGCCCCATCCCTGGAAGTGTTCAAGGCCAGGCTGGACGGGGCATGAGCAACCTGGTCTAGTGGGAGGTGTCCCAGCCCATGGCAGGGGGGTTGGAACTAGATAATTTTTAAGGTCCCTTCCAACCTAAACCATTCTATGATTCTACGATAAATCTCAGAGAACCCTAGAATAGCTCTCAATATTTGACAGTATTTAACTTCATTAGTTGTTCATATATTCCTTCACTTTCCCAATAAAAATAGTTTCCTCACTTTATTTTCAAAAGACATGGAAAGAAATAGGATATACTTTCCTTAAGCCTCTATTCATCGTTTTATTGAAGCATAGGACATTTTCCCTACTACTTATACCTGAAACGGATACTCCAGGAAAGTTAAATGAGAATAAATACTTGCCTACCTCTCCCTCTGGCTAACTTTGTGCTGTTGTTTTAACACCAATTAAAACATACGCATTCCTAATCTGAGAGGCCTACCCTCATACCTCCTCACAAATGTTCCAGAACTGTATCTTATCATTTTTGTGGGTAAATCCAGGTAAATGCACAGCTTTTCTAATTAAATGATTGTGTCAACTAAGAAATTCTGGCATCCAGAATTAAATTCACCACCATCTTATTTCAAAAAAGTTTAACCATCATTTTCATTGAAAGGTAACTTCCAGTACGTGGCCTAAGTCTTTCAGTAACCTGATTAACTTAGCTTTTTAAAAAACAAAGCCCCAAAACGTACTACAACAACAGTGTGACCGTACTCTGCACACCTGACTGAAAACTGAAATTATCAGCTTCCCACCTGCTCCTCCCTTTTTCACCCATTGAGATTTTCCATAGCACCAAGTCTCAACTGCGTGAGTTCAACATAGCTGGCTTCCATCTATGGTCCCTATCTGCAGACCAAAATATTTGTTCTCATGGGACATTTTATTTCTTCATATAAAATGCCCTTCTACCCACACCAATTCAGTCATGATTTAAGGATGATGCAATAATTGGCCAAGAGGCATCAGCGTATGTGTAAAACATGCTATTATAGTTAAACAGTGGTATTAGGACCTATGTAGGTAATCCTAAAGAAGGTATGAAGAGAAGGTACAAACCATAAATCATCTGCCCTTAAAAGCACCTCTAACTTTCAAGATATTTAAGAAGAGGTGGGGTTTTTTTGCAGCTCTATTCTCACATCTTGGTCAAGCTTCTAGTCACTAACAGGAAAATACTCTTATTTCCCCTGTTCACAGAATTTATTGGACTTAAACAACTCAATCGCTACTTCAGTTACTTCACTATTTACTTTACAATTTTATGAAGAGGCAATCAGGTGAAAAGTTAAGGAAGGTTATCACCAAACAAGATTATATAGCAGAATACACAAATAAAATGTGTCAAGACCTCAGTATATAAAATTCTTAAATGCTGTCTAGTTTGCTTGGAAATAGCAAGGTTCCTACTAACTTGACCACAAAATAACCTCAAAATAGTAAAAACTAAAAAAAGACTTATTCCAGTACACAAAATAGCCAACAAATTCGCAACAATAACTTATACATTGACAATACTGATCTTCACTAAGAAAGAGAAATATTTTGAAGAAGAATTTAAAACAGCTACTATGACACCAAGCCAAGTGACCGTTACTCACACAATGCATTTAATGACGACAAAAATAATAAACTCTAGAAGCTGAGCAAGTGACTGCACTTGCTAGCCACAGCATATTATTAAATTAATTAGACAAAGCTATCCCCTAATGAGACAAAATATTACACTTGTTTAGGATTGTGAAACAAAACTCTCCCAGTTATGTCAGAAAATTAAGTGCCAAACCAAAACCAATATTATTGAGAGCAAGGGGATCGGTTCTCAGATTCTTAAATACAGCAGTAGATTTCTCCATCTTGAATGTCTAAATATTTTCACCCTCTACTTCTTACGAAAACAAGATTAGTTTTGATCGCCAATGGGGCCTCTTTGGCTATCACTTCCAAAGCATTTCATATTAAAACATCATTTGGCAAGGATATCATGTTAATATCTGACATTAAACAAAGTTGTTACCTAGTTGTCACTAGTTTCTGATAATATTTGTAATGGTCCATCTATCTTTATAGATCCATTTAGAACTTTTAGCCTGTAGACATTGGGCAGGAGATTCAGAAGTACCCTTCATATAAATTCATGTTTTCTAATAAAAGTTTTACGGAAAGTACAAAGTAATCCTCCAAAGTTCAGTACCCTGAACATTATGGATGATTCCTGCTAATGAAAATACTGTGTTGCTTCAGGACAGTGGTATGGGACTACCTGACACAGAAGCCAGAAAACATTTGACAACCAACATCAACTGCGGCGAGCAAAAAAGTCAGCTTGAGTGTTCTTCTGTTTTAAACAGAAAAAGTGTCTCTTTCTAGTCTAAAGGTAGCAAAAACTACACTATGCCAATTAAAAAAAAAAACAAACAAGTTTGATCTCCACAGATACCATCAGTATTCACAAGGATAAGTGGTTTTGAATCAGTCAAACACCTGGATATTTCGATAATTTCTTACTTGTGATGGAATATTCTCCATTTCACAGCATGTGGTTATTTCTTTTCTAGTCTGGAGTCCTCAAACATAATGCAAGCATGGCCAGCTTCTACGTTAAGTAGCTGACTCGGATCTTTCTTAAACATCCTTACAGTAACATTATTTAGAACAGCACACAATGCGTTAGGGGTAGGTAAAACACACCTGGAGTTTATGCTTTCTTGGGCTACTTGCTTACTTTACAGATTATGCACTTAGATATTCATAATTCTTTGAATTTCTGTGTAATATTATTTAAATCTCTCTTATTTTATTACTATCAGACAGCAAATACAGAAAAAGAGCAGAAATGTTTCCTGAAATACTCTAACACCACTTCATAAAGGGAAACTTCCCTCTTTAAGTACAAACTTATTGAACAAACAAACAAAATCTGTCAAAGAAATTGATTATTTATTTACTCCAATAGGTAGACACTGGAAGGGACTTTGGAGACACTCCATAGACACCCCTTAAACTATTAACCATCAGAAGATAGTTCTCCCATGAAGGAATAGAAGAGACAATTTTGCCCTCCACTGGCTAGAACTATGACTTGAAACCACGCCTGCCTCGCTTCTGTCAGAGCTGCCTGTTTCCTACAGCAGGAAAAGCCCTCTTGAGCAAATGTACCAATCCCATGAAGTACAGTAATTAGTACGGAATATCACAGACAGGAGAAGAGGAAAACACTTTGAGCAGGTGGGAATCAGCTATGCAATGAAACATCTCGTAGAAATATAAAGATTTCTGTGGAGGGATCAGAAAAATCAAGCTAACATGTTTAGCCTTGAGGATTGCTAGAGCAGTGAACATGCATGTGGAAAACCGGAACCTTGATGCTCTTATTCCCACCAAAAGCGTTCTGCATGTTACTCCCCAGATAACTGAAAGCTTTTGTTTTCCAAACATATTAATTCAATGCTGCTGTTTCTTGGGGGGCAGAGAGATGAAAATTCTATGGATTATGAAGGAAAGACTGCCTCAAAATGGAGAAAAAAAAAAAAAGGCAGAATGCAGGTAAATACTGAAGAAAACAAGGATACCATAGAAGTGCCCCTTAAAGCAATTTTTATTCTTATCTTTATGCAAAGAAGCACTGAAATTACACTGGGAGAATAAGGGAGGAAAGCTGCTATATTCCAATGTTCAAAATTATTCAAATTTAAACTTATTCAACATTTATTAACCACAGGCTTAGATGAAAGAAGGTACCTCACAGGATTGCACAGAGGCAACGCCAGGGTAAAAATTAGGGTTTTTAAATTCTAAGTGGTTTACCAATTACTGTTTTCACAAACACTAACCCACTGAACTTTCTATTATTAAGATTTTCTTCCTCCCCATCCCCCAGTTATTTCCCACCTCTCCGTAGAAGTTTCTAACATCCCATTTAGAGCGTGGCCACACAAACCATTGATTTAGCATTGGGTGTAAGTGAGGGAAGTGAAAACCTTCAGTGGAAAAGGGAGGAAAGGATCAATCAACTTGCAAGCAGATCAGCTGTCAGCAGAACTCAAAGGATTTCAGTGAGGAAATTGCTGTAGATGACTCCTGTCCTTCCTTCTGCACTGCAGCCATCTGCCCTCAAACTTCATCCTGCCAAAGGTTTCTGGCATCTCCATTGTTCCAGACACAAGACCAACTATTTGACCACACTCTAGCTGGGGGGAAAAAGAAACCCCTCTGGTAAGGGAGTCGAACAACATTATTCTCTGGTGTTTGTCTCTATCTTTGTTACTGACTTTGCTTACACAGCAAAATAAAAAACCTCCATAAAAATTCATAGCCTTTTTTCTTTTTTTTTTTTTCCTGTCCAACAGCTCAGCTGGAATCAATATTATTAAAGAGAACATCCCCATCCTGAGGGGAAAAGAAAGAAAAAAAAAGAAAAAAAAACCACACAAAAATCCCCAAAAGCCTTACATCCATCTTATGATCAGCATGACAGATTTACAAAGAGCAAATTGGTGAAAAGGCTCTTTCCCATTCCAATTGTTTCTTCCATTAGATAAAGAAAGCGATACAAAGAAAAGCAAATTAAAAGATGGCATGACTGACACGGTCAAAAGTGAACAGGGTTAGAGTTACTCTTTTAAGAGAGAGATGCAAAGCTCTCCATATTCAAAGCCACAAGAGGCAAATCTAATACCTAACAGCAAAAAGTAATAGTTAAATTTATGATATAATCTAAAAACAGACATAAGTTATTGCATTTGGTGACATAATTAAGACTTAAAGCTTCAGGCAGTGTAGTTAAGTCTTTCAAAAACTTCATTCATTCATTTACTGACCAGGTGTCTCATGCTAGCATAACTTTAATGACTCAAAGGGGTCCTCAGCAAATTTATGAAAATCCATTAGAGTAGACGAGTTAGCGCCCAAACTAACCCAAGGCTTTACTGAACTCACTCGTGGCTCGATGCATGACAAAAGGCGTTGTGGAGAACGGGAAGGAATACTTGTAGCCGGGCAAATCCGGCCTCCTCACGCCAACAGGAGGCTTACGCAGAAACAACCACCGAAAACCCCAGCCAAACACCTTCACGACGACCCGGGCCCCCACGAACACCCCCCAGGGGTCCCCCCAGCGCTCTGCCTCGGGCCGCCCAACAGCGGGACGGGACGCCCCCGCCGCGCCGGGGGCGCTGTACCCTGCGCCCTTTTATCGCCATCCCCGACACCACCACGGCTTGTTTGAGAGGGGGCTTACGCGGACCCAAACCTGCCGTCCGCGATACTCGCCTACTACGACCCTACCCCTCGCCGACAGGCACGATAAGGCGCCCCACCGCGCCTGAACCCCGCGCAAACAGTGACTAGTGACCATTAATCCCATCTCCTCGGCGGTTCCCCCCGCTCCCATTTATACCGCTGGCGCTGCACTTCCCGCACGTGGGTAGACTTTAACCACCTAAGGTGAAGCAAAACCTGTCCCCAAGCCCCCCCTTCGCGCCCCCCCC
>NW_009649593.1:160525-160897 GCF_000708025.1 Charadrius vociferus
CCGCCGAAGGTAAGGCGCGGGGCGGCTCCCGCCACCGACCGTGCCCCGGCACCGAGCAGAGCTCCCGCAGCTCCGGTCTGAGGCCGGGTCACGGGGATGAGACCTCGCTCTGAGCTGGGGGTTAGCATCAGTCAGGGGAAAAGTGCAGAGCCCCGCGCTGAAAACAAGCAAACAAACGGAAGAAACCCATCTGGGGTGTCCGGGAGCCTCGGCCCCAGGTGCAAAATAGCCTGACGTGTGTTGAGGCCTCCCTGGAGGTTACTGACCGCTCGGCCCACCGTTACCGGGCGATTCCGCACCATTTGGTACCCGCTTGCCACCATGGCACAGCCAGCGTGGGCCTAGGGCAAGGCAGGGCCGCCGCCCGCCCTC
>NW_009649593.1:161001-182437 GCF_000708025.1 Charadrius vociferus
TGCAGCCTGGCCATGCTCCAGGCGTGGACCAAACCTCCTGCACAGGCATCCTCAAATCCTCACTCCAGCGGCTGGGCGCACTGACACATGCACAGGTACACGAGCAGCGCTAACAGTCAACTCCACGTGGTGGTGTTAGCTTTGTCTCCTGCCACGAGAGGTAGCGGTGGGGCAGGAAGGCTTAACACTGCAGGTGAAAAGGGAGGGTGGACTTGGAAGAAAGGCTGCTGCCCAATAAGTCAGACATAGAACAGTGGTACCACCTCACAGCAAAGCTCCAGCTATTCCTAGGTTTGATTCGTTAAGTTATGAGGATTGAATGAGAGGTAGAAAGAAATTTCATTTCCAAGAAGCATGTTGAATATATTAACCCCATTGTGAGCAAGCCTTTTCTTGCAGCGGGACAATACCACACCAGAGAAAGAACCTTCCTTTACTTCCTGGCGCAGGATTTATGTGCGCCCCCATTGTTATCAGCCAAGTAGGTTTGGATGCTCTCAGCCACCATCAGTCCAACCGCAGTCAGGCGGGCATACCACTACGTTGGCCCCATTTCACCTCCCTCAGGGTGGCGTAGGGCAAACTGCCTAAAAGTCTCAACAGCAGGAAGGTCCTGTGGGTTGCACTGAATCTATTTTAGGCCACTTCTATGTGAGATCTGTAAAGACAAATTTTCAAGAATGTAAAGCAAAAATGGTTTACATTGGAAAAGGACGTTCCTGGTTTGTGTGTATTTGTCACCAGCAACCAAACTGGCAAGGTTTTCCACTAAAATTGGTGAGAATAGACCAAGCATGAGAACACCCAAAAGTTAGAAAAATAATCTAGTGTTTTAACACCAATCAAACATTAGTTTTCAGAGAGAAAAAGGAATTAGTGTTCTACTTCAAACACGTTTAGAAAACAGTCATAACTATGGAATCAGTAACAGTGAATACTTTTGGATATGACCAGATTTCTTCAAGCTGCACCTAGAAAACAATTTCTCTTTTCTCTTCAGTCAGAACTCATGCCGTCATTGTGCACTTTATGAAAGAAAAATGTATTAGCACCTCCAGAATTAAAACACACTGTAAAAACAGTGAAGAGGTCCTAGATAATCCTTGAACCCTAGTGAGAACTTTGAGATTTCAATAATTAGGTTGGGGTTGTTCTTTTTTAATTAAATAAACGGGAATCACATGCAGGGCTGAGAATAAGCCTCCAGAGTTCATTTATTTCACCTTCCAGTTCTGAGATAGGGTCAAATACAAGTAGAGTCCCACCAGTAAGTGTTTTTTAATCCCATTACTATACATTTCTAATGACTGGGATTTCATACCCTCTTTAGATAACCTGTTCAAGTTACTGTATAGTCAGATTTTTTTTAATGCCTAGACTAGTCTCCTGAAACAAAACACACCACCACCACCACCGATAGCATTTTGAAGGTGTGTTTTTTATTCCTTCTGTAGTATCAATACTTGACAGACTTACTCACGTTGTACCGAATTACATATTTTAATTGATTGCTTCTGTTAAAAGAGCAAAACCACAAATCTACAAGTATGTCACTCTATAGGGAATAAATGGGTTTACATATCTTGTGAATGTACATATATTTTATATATACATGTATTTATTTACTTGTAACGTGTCATTTTTATGTATCCCTGTTTTTATATGAAGCTGTCAATATTCCCTGTAATCTTTAATTGTAGAAACATAATTTTTAATGCATTCCTATGACATATGTATTATCTAGCAACATAAATTAATTCATTTACCTTGTGACTGGCAACAAGTATATATGATGTGGAGAGAAAATAATAAAGCATTTAGCTAATTCCCAGAGTGTTTTCTCTACTCAAGATAAATCTGTTTCCTGTACATTAGTGAAATAGTAGGTTTCTGAATTCACGCACTCCTTTCCTTAGGTCATTCAAAAAAAAGGGCCAGTAAAATTTTATGCTCTGTTGAAGTCTTATGTATGCTGGATGTTAATTTTCTAATTTCACATTTCAAATGCAGAGATATTCTAAATACAGCAGTGGATTAAAGCTCTGAACCGTGAATGACCTTACCATATGATCATGAGGTGAGCGTAAGTAAAACAGTTTAAAGCTTTTGTGCCACATTTACCCTGTCTTTAGCAGGCATCTAAGACCGTTTCTATCACTATAAAGAAATCTTTATCCTTTGAGAAGTACAGATTCATTTTACTTTAGGTACCTACAGTGAAACTGCACTAGAACATCAAAGAGGTTTTCAATTTGTACTCTCAGATACTTCATAACATAATGTTTAGCTGTCAGTGTTTTCTTACTTCAGAAAAATTACTAGGAGTGGATATATACTGCTCTAATTATCTTTTTTTAAAAATTCATTTAGATTGTAATAATATATAACAGCTGCACGGCTGAGTGAATCTCTTCAAATTGTAAGCCTACAGAAATTCATCAGAATATCTTATACGTAATTGACATCATCTTTAATTCTGCAGATGTTCTTACAAAATGCATTGCTATTCAAGTGTCCTTATTTTCCTTGATACTGAGACATACATACATATCTATGAGACACACACGTACATATATGTCAGAAAATGTTTCTAGGAGAAGAAATAGGGCTTTAACGTCTTCAAATCTGGGGAGCAATTTTTCTATGTGTATTAAAATGCAGGTGTACTTGCTGTGTTAATTCTGGAATATGTGAAATATGAAGGCCTGAAAAATAATCAGATGAGATAAGGTAAATTTGGTGGCATCTAAAAAGGAGAAGGCAAAAAAGCCGAAACACTGTATTCCACATTAAATTATGTCAATGGATAATTTTGCCTCCAAAAAACATAGAAAAAAGAATTGGCTCGTTTCCAGTGACATAAAGTGCTGGTTTTAAGTGAATTTCAAAATTGCAGAAAATACAGTAATATATGCATTTGATTGTACAATAATATACATCTACTGCATTCATCAAAGTGAAATATTAGCTCTAATTCCCAGCATTAATCTTCTTATTTAAATTTCATACAGTATTGAATGCACAACAGTTGAAGGACGGAATTTTTAATTTGGTATTTATCTTCTTATAAATCTCATTGTCCTCCTCCCCCCGCCCTCCCATTTTTCAGACTTACACTAACACATAATTTTTGAGAGAATAGGGCTACTCCTGTGCGCAAAATGACGCACATGCTGCCTGTGGTTGAGGCATAGGACTCTATTTGGGAAACCTCCAAGAAAAAGAAAAGGTCCTACAGAACTGATAGTTGTGATGCAGCAGATGGCACTCTTCCCTCGAAGTGACTGAAATCAGCGCTTCCTCTGATAGGAGGGACAATGTGCTTTTAGAGATTACTTAGTTCACATTACCCAGAAGAACCTGAATTTCTGTTAAGTCCTAAAGATCCCAGGGTACTTCTCTCTAAAGAATGTGATGTCTTGGATGTGTTATGGGGGCAACTGCACTCTCTCTCCACAAACCTTATTGAACTTCAAATGACTCTTACCTTCCTGATCTTAAAACTACTGTGTAGCCTTCCGGTTATCTGCTGGAGCTGGCTGCCAGAAATACCTATGTGCTTGCATGTGTCTATTATATGATCACACGTGCAGGTGTCTGCATATGCGCACCAAGTTTTATCGTTCTGTGCATTCCGAGGCTGGCAGCGAGTCTGACTACATCAGTAACATTATTCTATATGCTACAATTAAGCTGCCATTGACATCACAGACAACTAGTTCAGGTAAGAGTGCACTGTTACCAATTAGACTATTACGAAGATGTCTGTACAATTTATTCAGACTCGAACTGTTTTCACAGGTTATTGTCAAGATGTGCATGACATCTGTCTTGGGCTTGGGTCTTGCTTTCATATGATCATCCATATAGATTCAAGAACCCCACAAGAACAGCCAATGCACTTGCACATCCACCCACAGTAACTCCTGCGATTCCTTGTGTCCTCTCCTTTGTCTTTGGGTGTTGTTTTTTTTTCCACAGGTAATCTCTCAATCACCTCAATGTTATTGATTTACCTACTATAGTCTAAGGTATGTTTAAATTACTGTATCACATTATGCTACCCTCAGAATGTAATACACACTTTAAAAAGGCAGCCACCTAAAAAGTCCACTGTATTCCTGCCGTTGTTCTATCTGATACAATCAAGTTTCAAAAACTGTGTCTTCCCAGATTGTTTAGGACACCGCAGAAGTGATCAGTTGGAATATTTAGTAAACTGTATTAAAAAACCCAAACAAAACAACACTAAAAATATTTCTCTAAGTTTAAGCATTAGTAAGCTGAAAAGAAATGGAAAAATACAAGGAATTGTACATCTCTCTTTGTATATTTGTCTCTAAGTGTACTATGGGCCCAACCAGTGGTAGGAATCCTAACTGAAGTCAATAAACTTATATGACGGCAGAACAGTATATAACTTCAGTATTATTTTGCAGGTTTCAGTAGTAAAAAATGGATTTTTCTATGTTGGAGCTAAACAGTGAATTTGTTAGAAGAAGGAACACTGTGAAGTGTAGCTGAATATAAAAAAGTGCATGGGTAGAAAAGGCTCGAAAACCTACAGTTGCTATATAATTAATTGGGATAATTATTATGAGTAAATAAAAATGTTACGATTTCCATGCCCATATTAGTCAATTTCTGTCTCTCTTCTTGACCTGTCTGGTTACTGTTTAAACCTACTATTCAAATAAATTATTTTCTTGGTTTTGATTGTTAAGGCCTTAATTTTGCATTTATTTACATTAATTTTGGGATGTAACTCTTATTTCTTTGATGTTACTCGTAATTACACCACTAGTGAATTCATACTTCCAGTGCCTTTCACTACGTACAACATTTAGAATAGTACTCCTAGTCATTACAGAGTAAGGAATACTAGCAATAAGATATAAGATTTTATTTGCTGTGTTGAATTCATAGGTAGAGACCCTAAACAAGCTCAAGCCTCATTATGTTAGGTGTATAGAAACAACATGACAAAAGATCTTTTCTTCAAAGGATTTATAAAGCATTGTTATCAACATAAAGGACTACAAGAAAAATTCACCACTGGCATAAACATGCAAAATTCCATTGATGTTTATCCTTTAATACTCCTTTATTTTAGGGGTGAATGCAGCTTTTCATTTCTGTTTCAAAGATGCTATAGCACATCCCCACTGGAAAAAAAGTCACTGAAGCTATATTCCTTCTGTTCCCCCAGTAAAAAATGCTAAGGGCATATTTTCTATTCAGTCTACTCAGCAGACTAGCTCAAATGCCTTTTAAAAATTATTATAATTGTAGGAAATATTGCGTACCACTTCTGCTCTGTGGTTTTGTTCTTCTTAATGACAAAATGCTAATCTGCTTAATATGTAATTTATATACAAACACCACAGTATTTATTACAAAACCAGTGTTATCTCTGATATTACTAAACAAAGAGAGACCTGTCCCTGAAATCTCAGTATTTGCTTTAAATGTTTAACAAATGAGCCATTCAGTGCTCACTATCTCCTTGTTTCTATACAGAGTATAGGAAGAGTATGAGGGTGTCACCTAGTGGATTGTTCAGACCGCCTATAAGAGCACTAACAAGCAAAAACATCCAAATGGCATTGAATGAACTAACAAAATGAAAGAGAAAGGATTCTTTTTTCTTTATTTAATTACTCCAGGAATTGTAAAGGCCTCAACAGAGCGTTATTGTTCTGTAATATCTGCCTTTGGGTTCCCATTCATGTCACAGAATCTACTGGCACTCAAAAGGGCTGTAAGAATGATGTATCCAAAATTTTGAAGAGAAAATTACCTATGTTACTGGCCCAGAGGAAAGGTTTAAGATTACCACTGACGACCATTTTAAATGAGTTGCACAAAACTTTTGTTTAAGATTACAAATAAGTGGAAGAAATGATATACAGTGCCTGTAGGCTCCATCAATTATATTTTAAAAGAAGGAACTATTCCATGGTTTTCAGCAGGCCATCAAAAAAAGGTTTTTTACATGTATTAGTTTGAGATTGCTGTATGCCTTTATAATTCATGAATAGTTAAGGTTAACCTTAGCAATCTGGAGATGAAAAGGATTACATAAACTATCCATCTTATTTCTTTGATTGAATTACTGCACATATTTAAAGCAGACGCCACTTAAGAACGAAATACCTGCAGTGAATTAAGTCAGTCAAATGCAAAGCAGATACCCAAGCCAGCTCACCCAGTACAATTTCAATTGCATGTTGAAATTTAAAATAACCAGCATACAATTTATAATTGCATGATGAAAGACTATCTGATCCCATATATTTAACCTCTTTTAATTAAAAAAATGCTTACTTTAGTTTTAATACTACGTTCTGCCCTTGAGTGGAGGAAGGGAAAAAAGTAAGGATGGAACTACAAATGATAGAGACATCCTGTTTTAGTGCCTAGAGCCTACAGTTTATTACACCCCCTGAAACTTTGCAGTGTGTGCTGTGCGACCAACACGGGAAGAGGAGAACGTCTTTGCCCCGTGATGGTATGCTTATTTGCTCGTGTCAGAAGTACCTGTCAGCAGACACCGTACGCTACTGGAAGCAGCAGCAAAAACCTTACACTGGCAGTACGCTTTGCTGGCCTTGTTGTTGGTACCCTGCTTGAAGCGGTGATACATCTGCTCTAATGAACAAGTGGGACCGACTTCCTCTGTGTATAAGGGCTAGCCCAGCCTTAAGCTTTTTCTGCATAGGCAGAATACATACAGACAATCTAAAATTCCTTGTAAAATACCCTAGGTGAAAAGGTATAAAGATCCCAGCAATCCTCATCCATATTAAAAGCTCTCAAAACCACACTTCAAGAGAACTGGTAAAACCAAATTACCCCTACTTTTTGAGATAGGAAATAAAGGAAAAAAGGTTAGTTAAATCCCTCACCCCCAAAACAGAGAACAGACTTCTGTTGATCATAAGCATCTTATTCTGCTAGATAATAAATGTTTTATGGCCTTTAGAAGCATTTCTCTCCTCTTTGGGATGTGTAGTTATTTTGGAGTTTTTGTTTTAATATTTCTTTTCTCAAAACTGTTGGTCTAGGTCCTAATGGATTCTGGTGAGAAGTGCCCAGGTGATACATATATTGTGCAGTTCAGTAGTAGACACTGATAAAATACAAAATCTGCAGGGCAAGTAAGGATTGCTGCTGAGGGAGAGGATCCTGCCAATGAGTCTTGTATACCCATTCGTACAGCAGGCTATTTTATTTTAAAATAGTTCCTTCCAGCTTTGTGCAGCAAACAGCGGTACCAGGCTCCCATGCTGCATGCATCTCCTTTCTCACAGAAGGTCAGGCTGCCTTCAGAGTAAAATAAAAAAAAAAACAAAACAAAACGGAAAACAAACTAGAGGGAAGGCCTTGGGCCCCAGCTAAATATTTCATTAAAAAGAAAACTGGTCTTGCATGTGTTCTCCTTAAAACCTCCCAAAGGACAAATCTGTCAGGGTATGTCTACATAGTTAGGAGCATCCAGTAACACGACTATTCCTCCCACTCTCTGAGACGGCCTGACACGAGCCAGCTCCAATCCAGAAGCTGAGTAAATATGCTATCATAGTGCCAAGCCTGAGCTAACACAGGTTGTGTCTCAACAGGCCTTATTAGCTCAGGCTCATTACTGTAATAACATGGCTATATGGCTGCTGCACTGCAGCTGGCTCCGTGTGCCTGGCTTGCTGCGTGCGAGGAGCAGGCACTTAAGTATCTGCTCCTGACTGTGTAGACATGCCGTCAGCCTGTTCCTCCTCTTCTTCCTGGAGATTTTGTCATTTAATTTAAAGCCAGCAGCTGCTCCTCTCAAGAAACTGTACTGGCATAAAAGAAGAACATTTTAAAAATAGTATGTTTGGGAGAGGTTGCAGAGTGCCGACTGCCTCCAGCAGGTCAGAGGATCACTTCTGTTACACCGTAATGGCGTTCTTCCCAAGTAGAAAGCACAACTGTAAGGGAGGATCACATCGGTACACAACTTCCAGTTCCCTCTCCTCTCACCTCTTAACAGGCAAGATGCAAGAGTAAATTACTCACTGAGCACTGGAAGAGGCCTAAAAAATGCAGCAATCTGCTTTCAAATAAGAAGTTAAAAACTCACCCTTCTCCTTTATATAAAGATTCGTATTTCCCAAGTTGTTACTGAGTAGACACAATTTATCTGCATTTACCCTCAACTACGCTCTTGGAAAAACATCCTACTTTTAGCCAGAGGGCACAGTTGGAGCTGCACGGACTCACAGCTAACCTCAAAGAATGCAACAAGAACCAAAAATTGCTCTTTACATCTTAATGCTGGAAGGGGACAGCACCAGAATGGTAGCTCAGATAGTAATATCAGACTAAATAAATACTCAGAACAAAGAAAATCTCAGGTGAAGTTCTTACAGGTCAGAACAGAAGAGGATATTACCTGGGATCTACCCCTTGCACAGACGATCCCTGTAGTTGTAATTCTTAGGTGGATAAGTAGAAGAGCAACAGCAAGACACAAACATTATGTGCCAAAAACCTAATTCTAAACCTACACCTACACAAACACAGAAAAGCATTCCCGGTCGTTTTGCATTATTTAATATTTGTTTTGTTTTGTTTTAGCTGTAACTGACATTTTTTAATGATGCTTACTAATGATGGAGCTGGGAAACTATCACTTCTGTGTATTCAAAATTGATAGTCTCACATAGAGGTAACAACCTCAGTCCAGGGGAGATTGCCTTGGCATTGAGAGGGTTTGCAATATTGAAACTTTACATATTGCTGTGAAAATGTGGCACTACAAAGGGACCTCTTCTTAACTGGTAGGGGAAACAATTCCGCTGCGTAAAAGTTGGAGAGATTTCATTCAAACATATTCAATTGGTTCTCTTTACAAACAACTTTATTTTTAATTGTAAAATTTTAAGTTTGCTTCCCAACTTTTAAGAAAATATACATGCTTACTTTCTGCAACACATTTTGGTATGCAATATTACTTGTGTTGCACCATTTGCATTTTGGTTTAAAGAAGTAAATGAGGTTTTAAAAACCTGATTTTTATGATTTTAATGGGGAAATCCTCTCAGCGAGTTGAATATGATCATTAAAGAGTCTACATGTTTTTCAGTAAAGTACTTAAACGTACTTTGTCTGTTCTTACCTGGATTGTTTCTAAAAAGTAAGTTTTTAGTTCTTAGTGAACTACGCTTTAATGCCCTCTGCTGGTATTAAGTTGGTAAAAGCACTTTAGGTTTCCATTTTAGGTGATTTAAAGAGGTATAAAAATAGTTTAAAGACTGAGGGCTGAAACCACTATGAACTTCTACCAGTACCCTAGGTTGGTGAGACTCTGTAAGAGGCTTGTAAGTAAAGCAGCCAAATTAATCTTAAACAATAAAAAAATTGATATAAACTTTTTACAAAGTTGTCAACACCTTTCAAGGTTTCTCAAGAAAGAATATTTGCTAAGTTCTCAAATTCTATGGCAAATTCCAGGGCTAAAGCAAGATACTATTAAGAGCATCAACTGATGTCCATTTAGGTTCAAGAATTCTGTGTTAGCAAATCAAGACTGTGAAGACCTTATCAGAATGGTCATGTTAGATTTCAGTATTTCAAATGGAATTTCAAGGGCCTTGGCTCACATTTTACCCAGCCAACACGTGACAGTGACCATAGACTGAAGCCACTGTTCAGGCAAGGAACCAAATGTATGCACTAGGACTTACATGATACGCTTGGTCAATACTTAGAATAGCTTTTAAGAAAATGGGAATGACAATTTAGACGGTTAAGTAGACATGTACTTAAGAATCCTGCTTCAATGCTTTTATGGCATGAGTTCATGGAAAGATGGAAATATTGAAAATCAACTTAAGTTTTTTCCTTCCCAACTTGCTACTGTCTTGCAGAAAACTTAGTGAGGTGCTACCCATTTCCAGAGAGTTAATTAATACTTTCTATGAATGAATATCAAACACACAAACATCTTCGATGCAGCAAGATTAATCAAGTAATGGCTTTTAAAGTACGATAGCATTTGGAGTATGTATTTCATAGTGGCTTGGTTAAAATTGCCTTAATTAGATAGGGTAGTCAGAAAAATAAGGTCTAGGGTGTTCTTGGTTTTGCCCTTCAGTTCTCTCTTAGCCCAGAGTAAAAATTATAAACCTGACCCGAATTTGGCATCTTGGAAACATGAGTGAGAGTTTCAAAAGTGCTTTGCAAAGAGGGATGTTCAACTGCTGTTGAAAGAACTCCCCTTGGTATTCTTGAAAATCCCACCCTTAAACCTTTATTAAGAATCCCTTGAAAGAGATTTTTGCTTGAAGCCATAAATCTTCCCATCAGATATGCAGGGCAAATCACCAATTAACAGGAGACATGAAGGATTCTCTTGATTACAGTTTGGACATGCATTTCTCTGGAGAGCTGCTTTTGTTCAAAATCAGCCTGTCTCCTCCACGTTTGAGCACACAGTATGTTTCACAATTGAAAACCCGACAATTTTAGTGCAACAGAAATGTAGGTTTGAATAGTCTAAAATGTTTTCCTGAGACAAATTGTTATACAATAGGTGACATATTATTGTTTTGACATGACATCGTTTCAGATGGCAACAACATTCTGCTTCTGTGTGACAGAATGGCATTGGATCCAAATGATGACTACATGTAGATGTGGTAATAAACACATTAAAAGCAAACATGAGCACTCAGGACTGTTGTGTAGATTTAGGCTAATCCTTAGAGGATTTTAGGTTCTTGGATCTGCCGCATCCTAAGCTGGCAGTAGCTTGAGGTGACAACCCAATGCCTGAGAGCAGGTGTGGGAGGCATGCCTGCCGCTTTTCAGATATGTATGAAAAGCTGGAGTCCATCTGTTTTCTTCCCCAACATTTTAATGATTTGCCATATCTCTGATTATCCATGTCATTTAAGCCACAGTGAAGACAAGAGTGGAGACAAATTTTAAATAGCGTAGTGTAGTTCTCTGTGAAATCTGCTTTGCTCTGATCAGGAATATAGTTGGTTTTATTTTGTTTGTTTGGGTTTAGGCTTTAAACTTAACATATTAACTACAGAAAACAGTTTGATCAGTGATCAGCGTTCCTATCAGTGAAATAATGTGATACCTAGCCTTTGTGGAATTTGCTTTATTGCTTCTCTGGAAGACATTGCCTGAAGTATTCTACCAAAGTAACATTCTTGAATTGCCTGTTATCTCTACTTTTCTCTATTAAACAACATATTATAGGTAATGTTAGTCCCAATTGTACGTAACCATTTCTTTCTGAAGAGGTTAGCATTGTGTCCAGTGGCTAAAACAAGACATCTTGAAGAAATAGCATGTTCTTTTATTACCCATTGGATTCAGGAAAACCTGTTGATTTGACACTGATTTCTCACTTGAATAGTGGAGAGACTAAAGTAAGCACACAGTGAAAAAAACATCTGACAAAGAAGAGAGGACTTATTTCTAGAATTGTGGTACACAAACACACATAGATTGTTGCGGCACTTTAACAATGTAATTGAAGTACATCAATCATGTAATATCCTCACCCAAACTCTCCCATGCTTGCCATGACACTTTACATAGAGCTTAGGTCTCAGCTCTGAAAAAAAAAAAAAAGCTGTCTTGGTAAAGAGTAGAACCATAGAATCATAGAATGGTTTAGGTTGGAAGGGACCTTAAAGATCATTGAGTTCCAACCCCCCTGCCATGGGTAGGGACGCCTCCCACCAGACCAGGTTGCTCAAAGCCCCATCCAGCCTGGCCTTGAACACTTCCAGGGATGGGGCTTCCTCAACTTTCCTGGGCAATTTGTTCCAGTGTCTCTCCAACCTCAGAGTAAAGAATTTCTTCCCAATATCTAGTCTAAATCTACCCTCTTCCAGTTTAAAACCATTACCGCTCATCCTGTCACTACACTCCCTGATAAAGAGTCCCTCCCCATCTTTCCTCTTGGCCCCCATTAAGTACTGGAAGAGTGCTATAAGGTCTGCCCGGAGCCTTCTCTTCTCCAGGCTGAACAACCCCAACTCTCTCAGCCTGTCCTCATAGGAGTAAAATTAAGCTGTTCCAAGGATGGCAGCCATTTATATGGCACAGCAATCTTCCCTGCCTCTCACAATCAAGCACACACTAACAGCAACAGGCAGAAAAGCCCTTGTCTCTTCAATGCTCTATTGCTGCGCAGGTGACAATCCCGTAAGTCTGACTGAGATTCCATAACCATAAAGTTGGATCCAGGTCCATATACAAAATAACAACAAAATACTTATGTTCTGTCCACCCATTCTTCAAACATTTGCTGCCTGAAATAATGCCACGTCCAAATAAGAGCACAGCAGTTCTGCCTCATGAGGCTCGAGGTCATGACTTCTGGAGTAACAAGGAAGTCTTATTTCTGTCATATCCTGGAAAAACTAGGAACATTGTATTTGTACCCACAGAAAAAAATAATAACAGATAAATAGCTTTTTGGGTGCATTTATGCTAAACTGTTATCAAGTTTAGTAGGACACATGAAATAGATCTCTACTTTTGAAATCAGATACCACCTTCTGGAACTGATATTTACAAACAAATCACTACTACTACTACTACTACTACTACTACAAACAGTCTATAACAATATGGTACTGAAGAGTCAAGGGAAGAAGTGGAATCTTCATTTCTTGATCCTGCAAATTAAGATAAGGTGCTCTTCTGGAGCCTTAAGCAAATACAAGCACATCTTATGGAGTGCAGTACAGGGGTTAGATGGGTGAAATTTAAATGGCTTTTATAAGATTATACTTGTTAATCAAGTAGTCTTTTCTATCCTAAATGCTACAAATCATGCAACTGATACTAAACAATATATTATCTAGGAGATGAACATCAGTATTTTAAAGGTTTTATTTAGTACAACTAATTTAAAAAGTTTTGTTTGTGTTTGCAACTATAACCATGAGACAGCTCGCAACAGATTCTTCTCTATCCTATTGACAAAAAATGAACATAGATACAAATCATGATAGTCCATACCTACAAAATGGGAATGAGTTACTCCTTTGACACCTCTTCAGTTTGTGGCTTACAGACTACAACACAAGTTGATTACACTTATGTTCCTAATTATAAAAGTTAAGGGAATTTTCATATCTTTCAATGAAGTAATGTCTTCAGTTGATTACAAGTAAGATTGGAAAACAAATCCTGTAATGAAATATGTGACACAGTTGTACTAAATACAATCACACATTGCTCAGCAAAGCTGCCAATAAAGGGAAACAAAAACAGCTCCTCAAATGTTTCCATGAAATAAGTAATTAAAGGTTTTCTAGTATGCAGCTTCATCAAGTACAAAGAATAAATCACGTAAAATAAAGGCAAGACACTAACAACCCAATTTCATGCAGAATTCCAACTCCTGAAAGGTTTGAAGCCTCAGGCACTTAGAATTTACTGTTCTCATTCAGAGAAATGATTTGCAGACCTAAATGAATATCTTACGTTTTTTTCTTTGAGTCAAATGATCCATCTGTTTACTAAAACAATCCACTGCAAAGCCAAAGAGGTCATTTCAGGGTAAAACCTCCATCTTAGCAAAGGGTAAACCAAACAGTGTGTCAAGTTGAACTATTTGAAGTATAAAGTGACATCAGATAATGTTTGATGATGGTCAGATTGTATGATCTTTCTGCTGCAGCATTTTGAAAACTGGGATACAAAGAATCATTTTCTTGGAAAGTAAAACATTAACAAAGGTTTGTATTTCTATGTCATTATCCTAGTTTCGCACTGTCGAGGAGTGTTGACAACAAAGTTTATATGTAAAAATGCTTATACTCTCCAACTTACTAAACAACTTACAGCTACACCATCAGACAAAGAAGCGTTTGTCAGTAGGCTGTGAATTTGTAAGTTAAATCAAGGCAATAGGCATATGCCAGACAACATTTCTCATCTTCTCCCATTTTAGTATGACAGATTCCATTTATTTCAAATCGCTAATTTGCAGTTAAGTTGGAATGCTTTGATGTGGGACTTGGTGGAAGGGGGAGAAGAGTAGAACCAGGATACAATATGTTATTGTGGAATCAGAGCATTCAGTAGGAAAATATTTGTTTGAAATGAAACTATACCATATTACCTAAATTTAATATTAGCAAAAATTTCAGTGTTGATAGGTTTACAATACAGATTCTACTACTAAAATCAAGGGAGAACTCCCTCTAAATGGATTATATTCTCAAAAATAGAATCTGTTTTGCTTCCTAAAATAGAAAAATAATAGAGAAGTTGCCATGATTCTTCAAGTGCCATCACCATTCCCAAGAATTAACAGAATATATACAGAGTAAGAGCTATTCTCAGTGAGGTGATTCCCTCAACTTGGTTTTGGGTTTTTTTTCTTATTCCATGCATTGGAAACAGGCAGGTGGGAATGCTGTATTAGTGACTCTGCAGATAGTACAGAATCTCGTGGAGGAAACTGAATTAAGCAAAAAAAACTGTATTGACAGTATTGTATATACTCTTCCAACTCACATCCTCATCTGGTAGGTGAAAGCACAGCACTGGGTCCCAACCAGAGTTTACTGATGTATTTGCAACATCACATATGGTACAGCTCTGTGGACCCAGGGCTCAAAAGAGCCTGTTTGGTTGAACCCAATTTCCTTTCCACGAACATAAAAATCAGTCATTACCTCCATCAGAAAATTCCAAGATCATTCTTTTTACTTACATGTTTTTCAAAAGTTTTTCTGAAATGCAAAGTGGAAATTTGTAGAGCATTTTCTTTTCTGCACTAATGACTTCTGTCTACCTGATTTGGAATAGTGTTTCACAGAAGGTCAGCTGTCTAAAAGCGATTTTTGTCCCAATATATTCCATCTACAGCCAACCCAGAGAAATAGGCAACTCCGGAGATTTTTTGATGGATGGATCTTAACACCTATCGTAGAACTAATGAATCATCTTCTGGAAAGAACTGACGAATCACCTTCTGGAAGTGCCTGTTTCTGCCCTCTACTGCAGAGAGGTGTGCATGATTGGTTTAGACTTGGCCTAACAACTTTTCATACACCTGAAGTTAGGCTGGGTAAATCCAATCTTTACATGTAATACTAGAGGTGAGCTTGAGTGAAGGACCTTGTTCTGCTTGGAAAAGATGTTCACACAAAGGCATCTTTAATATCTAGCTTTAGATATATTTAACACAGGTCTTTGAGTCAGGATTATTTGCTGTAGACAAAGCCTGTGAAGAAGCAGTGAAACTTCTAACTAAGAGCTCAGTGATTTGGCTGAATCATCAGTCATCTGACTGAATCATCTGTATCAAGCAGTTTCCTTGATTATTTCCGCAGAAAATTCTAAATCAGCTGTTTGCATACGTAAATTAATTAAAAACTGAAGTGGCTATAAGAAAGGGATAGACTCCCTCTGCAGTTTCCTTTAACACCATTACATTTCTCCTACTATTATGCAAGGAGAAACAAACACAGTTATATTTCCCTGCCTGGCAGTTTTGCAGCACAAGAGGAAATTGCTCAAGCCATAGTAAAGCACTTCTGTTGAGTCTTACGCGTACACAATGAGTGTGCTTCTCTTTTTGTCCCCTTTGTCATTTAACCATTCTTGTATTTCAAAAAGAAACCATAATGAACTCTCTGTGCAATTAAGATCTCATCCTAATGTCTGTATTAGAGGTCGTGACTCCCTCTTTTCCCTTTGAACAAAATGCTTAATTAAACTTGCTTTAAGGTGGCTGGCTCCTTGTGCCCTGTGTTGGAAGATGCATTTTTCTTTGAAATTTGTGAAGATGACAGAGAAATTGTAGTGAATCTATGTAAAATATCAGCATCAAAATCAAGTCTTATTCTCCAAACATACTACACACAGACACGAAGCAGGTGAAGAAAAGAATAATAAATCTGGCTATTCTCAATGGAAACCAGAAGAGTTCCCGTGTTCTGCTATGTTCTGTACAGTACATATGAAGTGTGATGACGATGACAAAAAGTTGCCTCTTGCTTTACTCCATTTTCACATCTCTTGAGTTCTAACACCCAAGCGTTTTGTCCTTACTGCTTGTTTTCAAAGCCATGGATAAATTCTTCCAAAGCTCTTTAGATAAACGGTGAAAATGCTGTTCTGAAAACATGTGTTGCTGTCTTTCTGTTTCTTCTTTCAAATCCACTCCTTTGTACACTTATTTTATACTACTTTTGAGAATATTAGACACACAGGCTAGAGGTAAAATACTGATATTACATAGATTTAATCTCATAAGAAAACAGATGCCATCTTTAAAATGATTTAAAGACTACAGGTGCTTTATATTAATCAAATTCTTTCTTGCTTTGAGTATAACTATGTCAATTGAGGTGCTTATCTGTTCATGTTCCGTTCAGATAAATTACTGCTAATCATGTTTGAGGGCATGTTTAAGAGTTTTTAGACTGGTTATAGATATTATACCATTTCAAAACTACCATAAATATTATACTCTAACAGCTATAGTGCATCTGGATAACATCCAACCTGATTCATAATCATTGCCACCTACTACGCTTCAGCAACCAAACATAAAAGCATGGTGTTATTAGTCTGTGCAGACAACACTCAAACTATACAGTAAATATTTCTGAGGTAGGTGTCACAGTCTTTCCTGCTTGACTATCACTGCATACTCGCATACTACAATTGTTAAGAATTTATTGCAAGACTGTAGCCCATGTTATATATTCAAACCTATTCCACTTTCTTAGGGGAATAGGCTGTCAACAGGACAGGCAGAAGAACCGAAGATATTATTTTCATTTCTCATTGGGAAAGATAGTTTTAAACTGGGGCAGGACAACAGGAACCAAATTGATTCAGGTAACAAAATCAAACGTTTTTTGACTCAAAACATAGAGGTTCGGGTGAGGTACACTTCTAGTGAATTGTAAGCCTGTTGTTTTTCAGTATCACCAACAAAATCGCAGAATGGAAAGCTAGTCGAGACTACTAAAAACCTTTGCAAGTGGCAAAGAACACATTGGAAAAGATAAGGTGTGACTTGGCTGATGTTGCAAGGCATAGCCATGCAAAGTGCTCACTGAGAGAAGGGACTAGGAGTGGGCAAAGGGAATCAGAAAAGTTGGCCATGAATTTCAGAATTTCACATGATGATATCTCCGGGAGGAGGTAAGGGAAAAAGTGAGGGAGGGGAAATGGGAGAAGTAGTACTGAAGACAGATTGGATGGAATATACTGAAGGAAACCAGGGAACAGGCAGATGCAGAAGCTGAGAAAAAGTGACAGCAACACTCTAATGAGAAGTGGAAAGGATTAGAATAGCTTCAGCAAGTCTAGTAGCATAGCAATAACCCTGAGAAACCTAATGACATTTGGGAACTTAAACAAGGCCTCATATCTAGTCTGGATGATATCAAGATAAATGAAAATCTTTAGCAACAGCACCGCTTGAGTTCTTATTCCAGTGTTATGACAGTTACCCCCTGTTTGTCAAAAGACTGCACTGTTAAGAGGAGGACTGGGTTACGCATTAAATATCTGAATAGAAAAAGAAAAATCGTCCTCTGAGCATACGGGAGTTCCTATCCCTTTCTGAAGAATACTCTCCTCCTTATTTTCTTTGACAGGAGTCAAAATGTTCAGTGTTTGACAGGGACTGGGCCTTAAGAATAGTCTCCAGTCATCACTGTCTTTATATTTTCCTTTCTGCTGCCTATCTTATAAAATACGATTTCCCAAACCCAGTGCCAGCCACCACTCTTCTTCAATCAAATTTTTCCAAGAGACTCACAAGTGTCACATCAACCAATCCAGCACCTCATTATAAAACCGAGGGTGAAACACTGGGAAAAGAAAGCAAACAGAAAAGAAAAATGTAAATAGCATCACTTCTTGGTTACCAGGTGCATCTTATCTTATCTCTCCCTGTCTCCCAGGCTGTAAATTCCTTAGGGGTAAGGGCTGTCTTAACAAGTGCTTTGTAGAGTGTTTATCATAGCATCATGCATGTGTTCTAGCACAGTGACAAGTCACGGAGCTACTTTTCAGCTATTGTGTGTTAGCTTATACAATACTACTTTGGCATTAACATATGTCACATGATTTTTGTATAGCAAAACAAAAATGAAGAAATTTGGATTTCATTGTCACCTCTCTAGGACAAAACCCCAGAAATTAGTGCCAAGCCTAACTTCTGATCGGACTGCAACATGAGGAGAGGCGTGAGTAGAACGAGTATTTCATTTGTTCACTCGCTATTTCTTTATGCTGAGATTTGCTGCTGCTTTGTTGAATTTTAACATGCTGGTCAGATTACATGAAACTTGGAAAACTGAACTGTCTTTATACCAAATTGCAAAACAGATTTCTAAAAACCGTCCTGAAGTCAGGACTGACCACAGATCCCTACATTCTGAGCAATATTATTCCCCCATTAGCTGACACCAGACAGTCAAAGCACATGTACTTCTATATACATCCATCCAATTTCGGTTTGGCTGTATTCCTGCATAATCTTTTCACTTCAAGTGTGCTGATTTCGGTTGATGTCAATGTAATTTAATCCCAAATTCACGGCATATTGGCTGTTTCTAACCTAGGCCTTTCAAACATTTTCCTGTGAACCAGGGGCGTGGGGCTGAGCACTTTGTTTGCACTGCCTATAATAGCATAAATTTCCATTTTTCCATCCACCTAACAAGAGGTGATGCTAAAAGAGGAATCATTCATTTTTCTCTCTTCTGGTACACTGATCTTTTATACTTTCTATTCATATTCCAAAATTACAGTGGTAATACTTCTCATTTACTTCATTCTTTTCTGAAGTTTCCTAATCTGCTTTTCTAACAATCTCAGTGAAGCAGGTAGGTTGTACAAATAGAAAGATTTTTGCAAAGTGCCTTAATACATTGTGTCGGACAGTAAAAAAGGATAGTTTCAGGGCTAGGATTAGGCCTAAGAGATCATGGTTTACCTTCTTAAACTCCAGTCAAATTTTACATCATCATCTACATATGTAAAGTTGAATTACAATTTGCATACAAGCCTAATAGTCTATGTACAAAACTAGATGTTTAATATGTGTTTTATTGCTTCAGGTAAACCAAGGCATGTTCAGATAAGGACCACATGACAGCAGGTCATATGGCTTACATTCCAACAATGAATGAGAGCAATATTTCACATTTGAGCTAACAAGACACAGGAGACCTGTTCAACAGCTCTCGGCCTCTTATTTCTTGTGTATATGCACTGTGGTCGTCATGGACTTAAGAGTAGCTGATATTAAGAACAGAGCTAAACCCAAAGTTTCAGTTAGCTAACAAGCAATGCCACTCTTGTCACTCTGCTTCCTTGTAAAAGAAATGGGTGTGCAATTGCATAACTTCTCGCCACTTCCACATGGAACAGAATTACACTCACTCGTTATTTGTACCACCATTTTGCAACAAATCCTGGAAAGAAAATATGCACCCTTTTATTAGTGCTAGAACACGTCAACAAACTTTAAAGTGAAGAGATAAAAAGCAGCAGAGAATTTGGGGCTACATATATTTTGCTTCCTAAACCTGGGATTTTAGAGTATTAGTTCATGTAAAGCTACTGTAAATGAAAAGTGCCACTGCTAAGCAGAACTGCCAAGTCCGAAAATAGGAGGTCTGAAACTATCGATTACTTAAAAGAACTGCTTTGGCACCAGCTGCAGGCTACTGAGAAATAGCGCAAGTGCAACAAATGGCTTATTTTGTTGGAATTTGGTTGGAGTTATGTTGTTGGATGCTGCGTCTGAAAGATTTAGGCAGCTGTAAGGAGGGAGCTGAGATTGCCTCTCATCTGGTGTGGGGGAACCCAGCCAGAGAGTTAGTGTGGGGTGAAACATGCTCTCTGGTCAGGTTTTCTCCAGTAATTGCCACAGGGAAGTAAGGACTCACTAGAATATACGTTTTGCTGTGCATCCCCAGTGCGGAAGGGGTAAAGCAAAGGTAACGCTTATTTAACGAGGATGCATGTCTATGAATAATATTTTCAGCTTCTGATTGAATCCCAAGTCTCAAAGTACGTGACAGAAATATATCCATTTACTACAAGATGAAACATTACACCCAAACTATAATCAATGCAAGGCTTATTTTTTAAAACTCTCCATTCAGTATTGAAATAAAGACTTTTTTCCCTTTAAAATGAAAGAAAAGTAAAGACATCATGCTGAGGAAATTATGCAAATTAAACACAGTCCATACAAACCAATTAATTTCAAGATCAGAGGTGACATATTTTCTAACTAATACCAGCTTAAGCTTTTATTTATGAGCCTATAAATAAATATACCCTCACAGGAACGTGTACGAAAGAAGATAGAGTGTCTACAGAAGAGGACCAGGTTAATTTTCTATACCACTAATATGTTACATTAATAAACAATAACCTCTGAAGAACAGTTTATTTATAAGTTACAGAATTCCTATTATTGTCCTGTAGTCATGAGTTTACATAGGATTTACAGACTAAAACTTTGCTAAGACCATGGACATAATGGCTAGATGCCTGGGGAGTCTTATAACAGACCCTTTGATTCAGAATATACTAGAGCAAGCATTCATTTGGTGGTTTTCCTCGTGTCCACAATAACACCACCTGCCTTAAAATGGCTGCTTTGAGTCAGCTCTCCCCCAGAGCAGACAGTCGGGTAGTGCTCTCCAGTGCATTGCACGCTCTTAATAGCCATGTACTATTTTTTCCCAAATACCACAGCATCTATTCGTTTGGGAATCTGGGGCAAGCTGGACCGAGGCCAGAGAGTAGTCCCCCTGCTATGGCTGCTTCTGGCACAACCGCCTTCCGCAAACCTGCTGCTTCTAGCAGGATTTACTGGAGGTGCGTGGAAATTGTACTCATGGCTTCATAAGGAACTTTGCAAGTCTAAACCTTTTTCCTATTCAGGAACCCAATAAAAAGGATATACAAAGCCTGAAGTATTTGGTTGCTGAAGAGGACATTCTCTAATTTGGTCTTTACTACTCGAGTACATAATAAGTTCTATGAGAAGCATTTAAAGAAGGAAAATTTAAATGCCTCACTCAATCCTTATGTTATTAAAAGACTTTATTTTTTATTTTCTCTTTTTAACTGATTTTTTTTTCATTCACCTGAAATGTTTTGATTTTGATAAATCACCATTTCAGAGGACAAATTGTTTTGCTAAATATTAACTCCCATTTCACACATTAACTTTACCACAAAGGAATTACATTTTAAGTACGATTTTGCACCAGCTATATCTATTGGAAGACAGTGCCAGAATTTTACTCCTCTGATGCAAAGATGCCTTTTTCTAATTTCTAAGTTTATTTATAGCCACTTTATGCCTTCTTAGCATCATGCCAACATCATCTTTATGTTTCATCATTACCTTCTCTTTCCC
>NW_009649593.1:182489-284036 GCF_000708025.1 Charadrius vociferus
TGATGAATATCTCCTGATGAATGCTTTTGGGAGCAAACCTTCTCCCTCAACTTTGTTTCTGCATCACTGTTTACCAGTTGTTATTTTGTGACTGATGTGTACACTCAGGTGTTTTAACTTTATCATTTCACAATCATGAATTCTCAAATTTGTGATAGATAATCTAAGTCTTCTAGTTTATGACCTTGTTCTTCACATGCTCAGTCCCACTTCAGTTTTGCTAATCATTATGGTCAGTACAGCTTTCCCTAAATGGTGTTCTGATATTCTTCTGTATTTATGATATCTCCAAATCTTACCATACATCATGTTCTCATGATGGTTAGGAAAAGCAGTAATCTAGGGCAAAGCAAAGACAAGTATTTGAAAGATTCCACTGTAACTTTACTTCTGCTTCAGTATTTCTATAGTCTTCCCTATAGTTTTCCTATAGTTGCTTACTCAATTTACGGATCATATACTAGTTTCAATCTTGTGCAGTATACTTTAACTTTTGCTTATGTAGGATAGAAAAAATACATACCCAAGTCCAGGTATATCAAATATCTGCTTTTATCTCATCTCAAGGAATCAGTTATCAAAGAAAAATATGAGATCTCATCATTTGTCTCCATAGTCATCAAGTGCAGAAAATCTTATTCCACTTTCCTTTTTTCCTCTCCCTTTCTCAGTCATAAATATGAATCTCATTTAACACTACTGTGATCACAGTGTTTTTCATAGTAAAAATCAATGTGCCTGTCAGCACAGTCTTTTTCTATCCACCACACTCTAAACGCAAACCATGCAAAAACACAGTTTCTCTCCAGTTTAGACCTAATACTACCAGTGCACAGCTGTGAATGTATCAGGCAAGTGTGGGTAACTAAAGAGCAGGACATCTCACACCTTGGGTTTTTAACATTGACTTCCAGCTTCCTACAAAACCTTTCCATGCCGTCCCTGGTCTTCTACCACCATCTCCTTTCTACTGTATTTTCTACCTCCCTCAGAGAACCCCAAGCCAATGCCCAGTCCCTCATGCTCCATCAGCGGTACCGTGCACCTCTCCTTACGGGAACCATGCTCTGCACCTTCTGCATTTCTCTACCTTGGCTTCTCTCTCTGTACCCTCAGCTACCGGTGGAGTTCCTCAGATTGGCTGAGGGGCAAAGAGGAAAGCAGTCGGGGGAAGGGGGAAGCTCGTGTCCCTTGCCGGAACTTACTCTGCTTCTAAACATGCTTTTGCCTGGAATGAGCCTCTTCCAATTTCCAGGCATGAATGCTAACATTCGTGGAGTCTGGAACAAAAGATCTGGTAAGTCTGTTTGGAATACAAAACAAGCTGAAAATGAAATATAAGAATCAGCTGAAGTATTCTTTCCAACTTTGGTATTTCCTGGAAGGCTGCTTCTCTAATACCAGGTCCTCTTTCAGTCTTCAGTCAAAAACAGCATATCAAAAGGAATGGGCCTTAGGATCACATTAGATCTTTTTACTATTTTTTGTTCAAATAAACTAAAAATAATTTTGAAAAATTTCAGCACAGAAGCAAATGGAAATAAATAGGGTAGATAATGAATCCTTCTCATGGCTGCTATACCTGCAGCATCAGCACTTCAATACTGTGCCATTTTTTTTTTTTTCCCCAATGGTTTCTTTTTAATATTCCCCCAAAACTGTAGAAGCATTCCAAAGCACCTTGTGGAATCTTTGTGATGGTAGCTTCTGTAGCACAGTGCAACAGTTAAAACTTCTGGAAAAGCCTGATCCTCTGGGAAACAAATAATCCATGTTTGCTTTGCCTGCCTGAATTTGTATTCTTGTGAAAGATGAGACTCTAAGAAAAACTCCAAAGTAACCCCCCACACATACACACACTAAAACACTGCCACTGGCGTCTGCTTAAGGACTGATAGAATAGGCCAATGATTTTGGGGGCATCACGTCCTTTAAAAAAGTTCCCACACTCAGATGGCTGTCAATGGTGGTGCCAGTGAACCGTTACGCAAAGTCCCCCAAACACTTTGTAAACTGGGATCCGGGAGGACAATGGTAAAGTTCAGTGCTGGAAAGAGATAGTGTACTGAATGCACAATGCCAAGCTTTGTCTGCGGGGGCTTCTGTCGAGGGAGAGGGCTACTTAATCTCCCCACTTGCCCTGGGGATTCTAGCTGTTTTAATGTGTCCTTTTTGAGAGCCTGTGAACTGTAGAATATAGGCTGGTAACAACTTTCTTTAGGACTGCCTCGGCAGAACCAAAAGCTGCCAACACAGAATACCGGCACAGTGGTGCTAATGAGCACAAAGAAGACCTTTAACTGTTTTTACAGCTACCGTGGCTAGGGTTTCATGTCATTCCTTGGTGAAGGAACCAATTCTTTGGCTTGTTTTATATGAGCCTAGCTTCTATCACACTGCAGAGGATGGCCTCTTCACCCATGTTTCTTTTTTTTTTTTTCCCTCTTTTTTGAATAATAATAAAGCCTGATGCATCTTTAATGAACTGTGGGGCTTTCAGGGCCTTTTTCCCCCTTCCTACTATATTGTATACATACACAGTGCATACATACTGACTGACACACAAAAAAAATATTAACATTATTATTGATTTGTCTAAGAATGAGTAGCCAATTCAAATCAAAATTGATGACATATATTTTAGCATTCAGGGATAAACTCCTGCAGTCAGTGAAAGCCCTGAAAAGAGAGTAGAATAAACCAATAATCTTTACTTCAGGAACGTTCTAGTTTGGGTATTTTTAGGAAATGTTAATGTTTTATTTTATGTAATTTGGGCCTTTTGCTGTTTATTATATATTACAAATGAAACTGTGCTATAACTGAGAAAAACAAAATTGTAAAAATGATGCTATATATTAAAATGGATGCACAGTGCAAGCACAAAGATGTAGACCCTAAAACAACAGAACAAAATCAGAGACACCTTTTAGAGGAATGAACGACTTAAAGTAATTAAAGGAGCCCTACGGATAAACAGATAACTCAAGGGCTTTCCACTGTCCAACCAAAAATGTTTTCTTTATTACCTACGTGTGGACATAAAAAGTATAAATCATTTTCAGTTTAGGCTTTGTGAATTTTTGTCTCTGCATCAGTCCGATGACTGCACTTGTCAATGCACTCATGACAGGCTGTATGAGCATTTGTATTTGACTGTTTTCTCCTTCCCTCTAGGTATCTAGATACCATAAAAAATCTGCATGTGTATATATCCATATTGGTATCTGAATATCCTTTTGTTTTCTTTTTATCCTTCTTCACTTTCCTTTTCCTTTCTACTTCACTCTGAATTTCGGCATTAAAAATTAAAAAGATACAGTGCAACTAAGGTTGAAGTGTTAATGAGATACTCAGGGCAAAGGACATGTTTAAAAGCTGCAGTTAGTTGCTTTTGCTGCAGTAGCATAGGACAAAGCAGCACAGATGTTCTTTGTATGTATATTAGTACTTTGTATCAAATAATAAATGGGCCATAAGTAACGGACTCTTGCATATGGAAGCCCAAAATGCAGCTGCGTGTTTCAAAGCACACTAGCATGGTGTTGCCTCTTTGTGAATGAATGTACTTTATGGTCTCATGAGAAATCACAGATATTTACTCATATAACCAAATAAAAACCAGGCTGATCAGATTGAGTCCATGAGAAATGCACGTGGTAGTTAATCTGGAAGCACTAAATTAAGCCTACTTTTAGTACTTTGGGGCTTTCTCTATCTAGAATCATTTGTGCACCACTAACTTTTTATGAGGAAAGCTTTGCTGTGAAGCAAACCTGCTTTAACATATACTGGTGCCTCCTGAGATTAGCCAGCAAGGTGAGAACTCATGCTGAGACACTAGCTTTACACCTATATGTCATGAGCTAAATTCATGACCCATTTTAGTAAATTGTTGCTCACTTTGCATGTGATGGCACAAGATGGTCAATGAACTCAATTACATAATGTGGTTTAAGGAGGAAAAAAATGAGGAATAAACAGCTATAATGTTTCCTTCCAAGCTATACTAGAATCATGGGATATCAATTTAGGTATTTGGCAAAAAGAAAAACTATACATGGTGTTTTACAGGCAGGAGGGTTTTGCTTGGCAACAAACATTTACTGAGAACCAAAAGTTGATACAAAACTGGTAACTCAGTCCTACTCTAGAAAATCAAATAAACAATTTTGGTCAAGAATTTCTAGGGAATTAAGCCATGTTCTACAGGATCAATATTCAAGGTTTACTTTAAGTAGCCAGAGTAATAGATTTTTGCTAGAAACTGTGGCTTCAATTCAAGCCCAAGCCAATTGCTCTCATTTTTTCCCCATGGTATTTTGAACCAAACCTGTTCTTAAGGAATGTAACTCACTTTCAAGGATGGCTCCAAAATATAGAGCTAATGGTGGTAGCAGTGCCAGCATTTAATTAACCACAACCTCAAACAAAACAGAACAATACAAAGCAGAACAAACCAAAACGGAACAACAACAACAAAAAAAAAAACAAAACAACCAAAAAAACCCCAGAGATTTGGAGTCTGTTGGTGTTTGAGGAAAAGAGAAAACATGAGAACATGATGTAATGCAATAAACTAATGAAAAATATGAAATTTGTTCTAAAATTTTGCAGGCAAGTGTAGGTTATTCAATCCATGCAGAAGCTGTAGGATGAAGCTGAAGAACAGGTGGGAAACACCTATTGTTTAGCCACCATGTGGGATAAAAATCTTGAAGAACTACAAACCCAGTTGAATTTGCTTTGAAGCGTTCTTATGGCACCAGGTTGGCTTACACCTATCTGAAGCAAATGGACACCAGAAGATATGACAGGTGTAGAAATCATCAAATGACATGGTGCTTCTAAAGGCAGGGTTTATGTCACTTGTACTTGGCCCTAGTGTAGTGGAGCAGAAGCAAATATTTGGTGAAAGGAGAATGAATGTGGCTGGATCAAGGTCATGTTCGTTGGCTGCCGGAACACTCCCCTTGAGACATGGCAACTTGGCATAAAGTAGAGTTATCCTGGGATTCCTCCGGGTTGTACCAGGATATAGAGAGCTCCAGTACAAAAGGGTATAGATAGATTGTGTTGGTGGTTTGATATATGACATAATGTTTGGTTACCTTGTGGAGGAAAGACCACATTGGATAGGAAAGGCTAAGGGAAAAATATATTTTCCTGGCTTCAACAGAGAAAATTAATCTTTATATTAGCAGTATAATTTCTGACCTAAAAAGAAAAGTTAGCTGGCCACAAGAGATTGGTTTTGGATTCTCATAAATTGAGCAAAAAAGCGAAGAAGCAGAGAAAGGGAAATTAATTATATGAAAGCTACATCCACATTTCCCTCTCTGAAGCTGAAGTCCGAAAAGAAAAGCTTCCATGGCTCTGCCGAGCGTGGAGCCAATGCCCGTGACTCACTGTGGATACAGGGAGCCCCTAGGTGACTATAAATTGCAGATCCCTGCATGAATGCAAATATAGCTACATTCACACATCTGTCTTTTATTAGTCAATATTGGTTGCCAAAATAAGTATTATCATTTCCACTAATAAATAAATAGTATTCTTAGGACTAGTCAAATACAAACTTAATTTTCCTGCCACAGAAAACCCTGCTTCTATAGAAAAAAGCTAAGGTCTTGTACTTTAGGCACGTTATTTTTGTGTATAGAACATGAGTTATTTGATAGTGGAGTAATACAGTTTCCAGAAATTATCTTCATTAGCTGCAGAAAAATCTTACTAATTTGTCCTAATAAACAACAGTCCCATTTATGAGTTATAGCTTGTCTATATGAGGAAATGAATGCACTGTGAACTAGCATGAGAATTAGAAGTATACTTGCTACTCAACACCAATTCCTTGTATGGATGTGCTAAGATCTAGATTCATCCACCTAATTTTGGGCATATAACTGAAGAATCCAAGTTAGGAGTGTAAACGTCCTGCAGTTTTTCTATTGCCAATGACGAATCCATTTGAGATTTCACTTACGCTCTAGAAGAATCTCTCTTTTGCTATCACCTGCATAGGGTAGAAAAACAGGGTGCCTCAAATTAAATACCAGAAGTTAGGTGAGATGTATCGTGGTGTAAGGGCACTCTGAAACAGTGAGCCAAATGTATGCAAGAAGGCATATTGCATAGGTGTTGGCCTGACTCCGTAATTGTTCCCTTTGTCCCCAAATCAGCAGTGAACAGGGGTTTGGTATTGTGACTGCTTATGTTATGCTGGCTCTGTATAGAAAAAAAATGCTTTTTTTTATAAGCTTTAAAAGTTTAGTTTTCTAGTGGAGAGGAAAGAGTATAAGTCAAGAAAATTTAATCCTCAGGCCCTTCCCCTCTCTCACTCCCACCCCAAAGGACATTAGTATGTTCTGTCTGGTCTCTTTCAGCTTTAACATTTCCTGCTACACTCAGTGAAATTTAAACAAAATCACTTTTACAAACACTTAAAT
Organism: Charadrius vociferus; assembly: GCF_000708025.1. NCBI lineage: Eukaryota > Metazoa > Chordata > Aves > Charadriiformes > Charadriidae > Charadrius > Charadrius vociferus. The sequence continues at coordinate 188,939 of NW_009649593.1, forward strand.
AGAAAAGTATGGAGTTTTGTCATTTCCCTCTTTGTGAGTGCTAATTAACAAAGCCTTTTTGTGAAAGCAAAAAGCTTTCTTTTTTTAGAACTGGCATGATTCTTCTTGCTGATTCCCAACTGTGGTGGCATAATCCAGTATTTTTGAACAATGATGAGAACAGAAATAGATGGAATTCAATAGAAGCATGAATAATGGCAACCAGAAATGGAGTGGTGACATAATCTGTCTTCCAAACTGCCTTGAGATATAGTCAAGAAAACACCACATTGTAACTTGTATGTTGTGATCGCTTCTGATAGGTATCACCAAATCATTTTCAGGACAGATTTATCCACTCCGGTTAGCCATTTAAACATTTTTTAATGAAAGCTATACTTACATACTTATGTCATATATGCCTTCAGCTCCCACATCCTAATGATTATCAGCTGGTTATTTTGCCTCTTGTGCTTGAAAAAGTGGAGGTTCTACAGCATTTCCCATGTGGTGGTTTCTGAAAACACACTCGGGAAGGACATGCCGTGTGCAACCATATTGAACAAACATGTTCAAGGGGGCAAGTACAAGGGAACAACCTGAAAGTGGTGTGAGGCTGTTAAGATTGCAAAATCAAAGGAGGTGGATGAATTCATACTCAACAGAACAAGCCCTATTTCCAGCTCATGCTTTCTTTTGTTTCCAGCACCAAGCTGTAAGCATGTTTTATCAATACTATATTAGGGTCTCAGAAACACAAATACATTTTTAAAAGTGGTATGCTTTAGCAGGTTTTTTTTTAAATTAAAAAAAAAATCCTTAATAGCAAAACAATCTAACACAGTGAAGATGCAAAGTATTCATTTAATTTAGAATTTATGGTCCTCAGAGGGATATGACCCATTACAATTTGCTTATTATTATAGCTATTGGGGGAACGAGAGATGCATGGCTCTTAAAGCTGTGCCACGATTTATCACAGTCTTCTGTTTTCATTTGTTTGTGACTTTCTGAAAGAGTCTTTTTTTGGGCTGAGACCTCTATAATTGGTCTCAGCACAATGGAACTCCTCCTCACTCATCCCTCTTCCCTTCCCATCCCCCTGCCTTCAATCTGTTCAGCACTTTTGTGTTAGTGGTGAGTAGAAAAAATAGCACTTATTAAAGACTTTTTTTTTTTTGGCTTCACCATGATTCAAAAGCTGTCTAAAAAGAAACCAAGAGAATTTTTGTTTGGCACAGTGAATAGCACAAGCTGCCCAGTTTAAAGGTGTGGTTGAAGCGGTGTTTTTGAAGGATCCTGGCAAAGTGCCCTAGGAGGCATTTTAGTTATCTTTGCCACAGGCAGGTAAAATCCTTCCAGTTCCTTCCTGCTCGCTGACATAACACCATGCCCACAACTCTCTAGAACACTTCCCGTGGCAATTGCCAAAAAGTAACTACAGAAAGCACACAAAAGTCAATACATCAGCAAGATCAAATGGAGCACAGTGAAAGGAAATGAGGTTTTGGGGCTAGGGCAAAGGTTTGCAAGCTCTTTAAGTAAAGACCTCTCCCCCTTCTTTCAGATAGATCGGTGCATGATTTTCATCTCCATTTCCTTTACATGCAGCAATGAGCACTGACGTTGACCTGTCCTTCTCCTTCTCCCATCATTTCTTTCTGATCTTTCTTGTCCCTTTTCCTCTACCCCTTTGTGAGATTTGCTACTTGGAGGTTAGTCTTTTTCAGTTGCAAAGCCATTCCATTTGTTTCTGTCGTACTGCTAGTGTCAGTTCACTAGGGGTTACATGCAGCTAGTCGTAACACACCCTCCAAGAACTGTGAGGCTCCACTGAATTGACAAAAAAGGCAACTGTGAAAGAGAGCTCAAAACCCTGCCAAAGCGAGAGCTACTGTCCAACCATACAGACCTGGCGTAAGATGGTGTATCAGAGGGCTGTCTGTCAGAAGTCTGCATCCAGATCGATTGGTAACTTTTTTTACACCTGTAAGCATTCCCTAAGCTTTGTCTGCAATAACTGGAAACTCTTTGGAACGGTTCCTCACTATATGCGAATGCAAGGGTTGGGACAAGAAGACACTGCTTTTAGTTGGGATCCACAGATATGATTTAATTGCCTATAATTAATCACTGTAATGTTTGATGTGGGTTCAAACATTCCGACTTGCTCCTCTTTTTGCTTTTCTTGAATTTTGAGAAGTCCTCTGGGCAAAGATGGGCCCTGGAGTCTCCTTGCATGCCAGGTTCGCATCAGTGGAACGCCCCTGATTTCACTAACATTCCTCCTCAGCTAGACGAGGTCAAGGGGAGAAATAATCACAACCAACCAGTGCTGTGTCGCTTGCACTTGATTAAATACACTGACACTATCATTAATCAAAGTTATGTTTTAATGGTATATTCACAGTGAAATATATGATTAATGCTATTGATACCAGAAGAACAACCTCCTGTTATCTTGCAACTACTTTGTCTTCTTTAATATGATTGGCAATTTGCATTCGAGGGTATACATGAGTGAATGAATGTACATGTGTATTTATTCCTGCCGCTTACGTATTTATCCACAGTATCTGTAATGCAGATTTGCTTCTCTATGTATAAGGGTGCCACATGTAATATGTGCACAAGTAATTTTGTTATTTACGTATGTGAATCACCAGCGCGTGCTTTTAGAGCAGCTTGTCATACCATCCGCTGCCACCCAAGGAAAGCCTGGGGCAGCTGAGTAACAGCACTCTGCAGCAGGAACGGGAAGGCATTCTGCATTAGAGAACTCCACTTGTCTGAAGGCACAAAACATGGCCGTGAGGTAAAGAGCATATTTGGCAAGACGTTGATTTATGGGGTGCAATGTACTCCTTCTGCATACCAAACACAGAGCGCAGGCTGGTGTGGAGATTAAGGGAGGTGAGGCCATACTTTATTTCCTATCCCCTTGAGAGCCTGCTCAACCCATAAGGACAGCGCATAAAGAAGTCTCTGTAAACACCTGTTTCTCTATTTTTCCTTTCTCCTTCGGCACTGTTCCCATATCTAGGAAGAATCTAGCCCGTATATTAATATGATTTCTTTTAAAAATTAACATTGCAGTCCATAAGGAATGGGTTTAGCAAGCGAACAAATTACATTCCTAGCCATTCTCTAATGGGCCTTTGAGTTTCAAGGCTTTGTAATTCCAGTCTCTGTGTATACGACATACACTGCTTTTCCCTAAAGGAACTGACAGAATTTGTCTCGATTACTGAAAACAGATGTTTGTAGCATATGCATCATATGTTATAGCTATGTTGCATGAAAATTGTGGAGAGAAATTCAGGTTTCATTGCATGCAGACTTACAGGTCTCCACCAGAGGGAGATCAGTAGAAAGCAGAAAAAACATTCAGTATCCAAAAAGGGTGATAGCAGCATGATCCTGTTTATCCCTACACTGGTGTTTTTAGGTATATTTCTGTTTAGGCATTCTTAAGTAACCAGAATCCACCTATACATCCTTTTCAAAGTATTTGCATACATATGATAGAATTTATGGATTTCAGTTGCTTCAAAATTGTCTTCTGTATAAAACATGAAATTTCTACATTGGAGTTGGCGATCTTACTAAGACCTCATGTTTAGCTTTTTATTTTGCAATTTTGTTTTATATGTGTCTTATAGTTGAAAAATAAACATAAATACCAATAAATACAGCTACAGGATCACAGTGATGTTTTGCTTTTGTCTGACTTCTCTAGATTTTATTGCATATACTATAATTTGATAGCTCAGGAAATACTTAAGCGTGTAAAATACTCTGTATTTATGGATTTTAGATTATCTCCCTCATGAAAAGAAGAAGATAATTCTCTGAAGGACAAGAAAGCAATTCCATCATTTTAGCATTTAGAACATAAAAACAGCAGTAAGAATTTGAAATTATGTCTTAATAACTTGGTATATTACAGTGGATAAAAAGAAAACAACACAATGCAGACATAGCGTTAGAAATCAGAGAATGGTGTATAATGTCATGTCCTGGAATTTACGATTTCTGCTCCTCGTTACCGTTTAGATATAACCATGTTGTTGGTATGCTGCCTTTTAGGAGCACAATATCTCCCTGGACCCTGTGTGTATTTACATGTTTTTCTAACATTCATGCAAGAATAACCTCCACTCCTAAAAGCAGCGATACTGGCCTCACTATGACTCTGTTGGTTCATGGTGTTATAGTAACTCTGGTTAGTCCCTGCCTAGGAACTGAAAACTGAGAATGAAGCATGATATAGAACTCAGATATTTAGCTAACCTAGACAAAATGGGCAAGAACACAAGAGATATATATATCACACAATGTGTATCTATATACAAATACACAAATTCCTTTTAATGTGTATGATTCAAATAGATTTCATGATACTATGCACGTAGCGTAAAAAGATTTTCTACTACTGCGTGGACACGTTTGCAAATGCCCCAAACAGGTCAGCACAAGATCAGTTTACGTAGGGACAGCTTGTAAAAGACTACGAGTTCTTTCTTTTTCATAGATTTTACAAACGCTATTGCAGGAGCTGAAAAAGTTAATTTTCCATAGTCATTTGCCTGTTACATCTGAATACTTCAGGTAGTAGTCTGAATCTTGCCCAGTTTGCTGTACTATTTACAGTTTGCTGTAAATTTACAGGTAGCTGTAAATTTTAAGATAAAATTCCATAACTGGAAAAAGGAACAATTCTTTCTTGGGCATTTTCAAGCTAATCCCTTTGCCCACCAACAGGAAATAATTGATGATGTTTCAAAAATTTAAGAGTTTCTGTATTCTTATCAAACACAGCCTATCTAGTCCAGGATCAAGCCTCTGGGATTGATCACTAACAGAGGTCAAAAAATAAAACAGTCATTTTGTCTTAGAAAAAACTTTTTTTTCTTTTTTTTAAATACACCATTTCCTTTAATTCAATGCTACAGGAGAAAATACGGGCAGCTTATCCAGTTTGGGAGCCACGGTCTAATATTTTCAAGCAATTGCTACTTCTAAATCTATTACCTAGAGGTATTTGTCTGTGTATGTTTACATCAGAATTTCGACTGTTATGCTGTTTTTCTTCAAATTTTCAACTATTTAAAATGACCAATTTTTATATAGTATCATGCTTGTTTGATCTTTATTTCATCCAGCCTGTGTACATTACATAATGGTTTTCATTTTCAATATCTAATGTCTTAATGCTAGCGTCTATTTGACTAGAAATATGTATATCATCACAAAAATAGAAGTAATACAGCAATCTAGTAGATCTATCTATTGTTTAGTGACTTCCTGTGTTTTGTTCCTCACACTTGTCTGAGTTCCAGTAGAGATTACAGCCACGCTTCCCTGCACTGTGCACTACACCTCTCCCAACATGGCCAAATCTATTTTACCCTCCTTCTAAGATGCTCAGTAGAGGGATCATTGTTTTTTTCAATAAGTATCAGAGTACTGAGAAAAAAATAATTCATCATGTGAGGGTGTAGAATTCCCAACTTGGCAGACACACTGCCTCAAAGTGCTGTCAATCAGGTGATTAATGGCACCTCTTGTCCATGGCAATACCAGCTTCAAAACAACTTTGGAACAGTGCCTGTCCTTCTCTCTCAGAGGTACAAGAATCCGACTTGCTCCTGTGCAAGGCAGTGACTCCAGCCTGTCCTGGGCATCAGGCAATACTGCCACTAACAATGTTAGTGCCACCAATAATATTAAGGCATCAACGATGCCACATTCAGAGGGTTCACCCCTCCTCCTTTCCCTCAGAGCAACTTATACCTGCATGAAGGGCAACATACTTTATTGTAAATTCTTCAGCAAAGTACAGCAACTGAGTTAACTAGAGAAAATTCACAATTTATGTTGAAGTGTACGAGAGGGGTTTTATCACCAGGGGCGATGCATTCTGGAAGCTAAACAGCTGAAGTTTTCTTTAAAAAAGCTAAGTGATATCAATTGGTTTCACTTACTGGTAAACAGATGTATTTTTCAAAACTTGATATCTCTGACTGTGTTTGTGTCTCAGTCAAGCAATAACATACATTTGACTAGCAGTAGATTTTGTCAATGTCTGTGCTACTTAGATCTGAGAAAGTTAATGTTCAAGTGGTATCCTACATATTGATTTCTAAAAGTAAAAGCTCGTTTCTTAAGAGGTCTTATTTAAAAAATCTATTTTGAAACAATTTTTGTATTTTTGGTTGCAAATTTTATTTTATCTATTCAGAATTAGAAACTTCTTAGCATTTCCTTAAAATTCAGAAATACTAAGCTGGCTGTAAGTTTAAACAAAAAATAAATCTTAAAGAAAATTTCTTATATCATATGAAACACTGTTTTCCGGGGTACAAAAGGCAAGCTTTAAAAAGAATGCCAAGGAGAGAAATTAAATCATTAATCCATCTAAAAAGTGACAGTTGTAGCCTGGAAAAATTAGCATCCATATATAAAATGCAAAATCATTTTTGCATCTATTTACATTCACATATTTACATTCACATTCAGATAGATGATTCATCAAGCATATTCACTCTGCCAAGTATGTTAGGAAAGTTGGGGTGAGAATAACCAAAGTACAGCTGAAAAAATGTGTAGGTTTTGCGCTACGTGGCTATGATGGTGAACAGATATTTTTTTTTCTGTCCCTTGGGAACTGCTGTCTTCAGAAGCATGAAACACGCATGCTCTCTACTCAGTTGAATGTATTTATTCATAAATACGGTGTACTGACATTACTGTACACTCGCAGAGGTGTCTCATTATTTTGGATTATTGCATATGGTACTATACTGTAGCTTACATGCTTCAGAATGCACAAAATATCTGCAAGAGGCCACTGCAGGATAAGGGAGGACAGAATAAAAGTTCCAATAATTTGCTTTAGGAGGGGTAGTAAGTTAGTTTAACTTACACAGTGGTTTTCACCCGGCTTGCACTGGGGGCTTATTCACAAACCTTCTTTCAGCTGAAGCTGTGTCAACTGAAGAAGTTTTATCCACGAGCCACTGCCTAACACCTCCCTGCTGGAAGTCAGGTTCCTGTACAGGTGCTCTCTTACCTGTTCAGTGAAAATGAACGATGCGAGCTGAAGCAGTGACTTACGCATCTCTGTCAGTCTGATTCAGGAGCATTTGCAGGAGCAGCTGAACCAGCAGCTCACTGGGGCTGTACCCTCCATACCCTCCAGCAAGGTGAAGCAAGGAAAAGCGAGGGAAGACCAAAGGTACAAGCTGAAGGAGATGTGTGAGCAAGTGCGACTGGTTCAGGTAGATGCGGTTGTCACCACCAGCAGACTATGACACTACCATAAAGGTTTAGGAATAGGTGCCTCAGTGAATACCCCTGCCTCTTCAGCGACATATCTGCATGGCATTCTGCAGGGAAGTACAAGCCAGGTGTAGGCTGGCTGTGGAACATCCTGGCACAGTCTACATCGGTAAAACTTAACAGGAGCACAGGAACACTGCCTGGATTTTAAGCCTGAGGACAATGAAATCATCTAAGTTACTTAAAGTAAAACAGCTATATAATTTTATGCCTTTTTCCGCAACCTGTGCTTAATAAAGTGCACCACTGAATGAACGGCACTGCCATGGCCTCGTGTTTCAAGTATTTGAAGACACAGAAAGATGAAGAATTCAGTGCTTTCTTGGTCGTTATGTTAAAACGTGTCACTTCTTTCTCAATCAAATGTCTGGTTTTAATTGCCATTCACTGTTCCTTCTACGTGCTGCCACGTTCCACTTCAAGGGCCATTTAGCGAGGATGGTAACACCCTGTGATCAAATTTCTCCTTGATCTTACTTTTAATAATTAAGCTAAATGAACTAAGCTTATTATTAGTCTTCCAGTCTTCACAGAACAGCCTGTTTGACATTCTCCTGCATCCATTTTTTTCAGTATCTTCTGATATAACAAACATTGAAAAAGCACAATATAGGACTCTTTCCTCCCCATAGGTTTGCCTCTAAAATCCCAATCTACAGAAAACGTGTTACAGGCAGAGTGAATGCCCACAAAAGGACAGTTATCGGTCTTTCTATCTGTTTTACATCCTGAAATAACTTTTAAACTGGACATTTTTTCCACTCATCTACCTTCTAAAGCATTTTATGGAGGTATAATTATATTGTTTAAACACAGAACTGCCAGTTAGAATGAAGACTGGGATCCTAGGCTCGCTGAAATCAATGGAAAAACCCTGTTGACTTCAGTGGCCTGAATACTTAGCATTTCTAATTTACCACAGAAGGGTTAACAGCAATTTTATTTTCTTTTTCAGGATTTTTTGTCCATATTGTGCTACATAACAATATAAGCGAGTTCACAATTTGTCAAAAAAAGATAGATATTGGATACTGATGAAGGAAACTCACCATAAACATACAAACCCCTATCATTTTACCTGTAGACTTTCGTAGACAATTTGAAATGATAGGAGTTACTAACGTAGAATACCGTGTTTGCCACAGAGCTGCTATGCAGGCTGCAGCACTGAGAATTTTGGGTTGTTTATCCTGTTTTAACCTCTGCTTTTATTTTTGGCAAAATTAATTCAGCATAGCGTTTCTCTTCTTAGTTCTTTAAAATGGAGACTGTCATTCCTACCAGATTATCCCCTATAAAGAGATTTCATAATACATACTAATTTCCAAAATGAATTAGGTGAGACATAAAGGGTGTTTATATAAAGTGCTGCCATTCAATTCTGAACTAAGCTCTGGAAATAGAACAGAGTTTTTTCCAATAAGTCAATTTTTATCCCATAAGTCAATTGACCCAAATATTTTCTTTTCCTTTAATAAAGGTGTAGTTGTGTTTTAATCTCTTAACCACCCACAGCATTTCATATGAAGCTGTGAAAATTCTCAACCACTAATAATACGATGTGTGTCTTGTTCCCACAACAAGAAAAAATAACACCTGTATGACTTTTAAGCCACAACACTGAATCATTTGGCAAGAGATCAAACAGAATAGCATTGTTTTTGACTGTTATTCATTTATGTGCTGCCAAAACACATTATACTGCTTTTAAAAAGTGTCATGTTGATTACCACTTCCAAAGAAGATTACATTTCTACAGGTGATGAGCTATGCTTCATCGGCTCTGTCAAAAATGAACACTTGCATTGTTAATACTCTCTCGTAGGTTCCGAAACACATAAAGGGGGCTTACAAAGTTTGTGAAAAATATGACTAAGATTATTTAAGTGGTAGTTTTTGTTGGTATAAGTTCTAGTAAGCTTAATCTAACTAGCACCTAGGCAGGTGTCGATGATGTAATTTTCTAGTTTTCTAAAAGGTGGTGGGTCTGAGACAACTATGACTGACATCTACATATAATTTATCGGTGCATTTTCAGTCAAGCCCAGAAAACTCTTTCCAAACAAGCAAGATATGTATGTGTGTGTGAATGGATTCATTTTATTTGTATGACTGAAGTTGTACATGGGAATTAATTGGTCTTTTGGTGAATTGGGTCTTCAGCTGTCAAATTTTCTGATGAGTCACATTTTCAGAACTTCGACGCAAAATCCATTTACCTATACACAAATTAAGATTATTCAGACATTCATAGCTATGCACCTACATAACTTGCAATTACGGTACGCCTATGATTTTTTGGACTTGTTAGGGTGGAATCTGCCCATCACCCTCCCAAATTACAGGGCATCTGCCTCTTGACTAAAGACTTAATGTTAAGAAGTGTCAATTGAATAAAATTAAAATACAGCTTTTCAACACTAATTTATACATTGTAGCTGAAAGTAATTTTCCTGAGTAGAGTTAAGTGTATCTTATTATAAAGCAGGTGTAGTTTGTGTGGCCTTCATGGCTAGATTGTGTCTTTTAAGTCAAAGTGAAGAATTCATCAGTGAACAAATTACTATGACATACAGAGCACCAGGAAGGATTTGTGATGAAGCATAAAGTAGGCTGGTTACCAAATTTAATAAACAATTCAGTAACTCAGCTTTTCCAACCAAAGGCACTTTATGCAAAACAGGCAACATTGTGAAACAATGAGATCCGTCTTTTCAAAACAGACCTTTTTTTGTTTACATTTAAATAAATAATGAAAAACCCCACAACTTACAAAAATACATTGCTTCCATGGACTTATGAAAGCTTTTTTCTGAATGCATATTTTATAGTACTAAACAGGATAGAAAAACCACACAGTTTCTCAGTGGTCCAAAGTCGTTCAAGATTCTTAGCAAAACTTTAAAAGTGTGAAGAGGACATTATAAAATGGTTCCATAAAGGTAGTGAAATAGTGCTGTAAAAAGCTGTCTTAAGTGTTTTACAAAACTCTGTTTTACAGAGTTTCTAATCTTTGAGACAACTAAGTATGAATAGCAGGGGGGAAGAGAAAATTAAGATTACAAAGAGAATTACCATGTCATCTCTGCCACAGTATGTTTCCAGCTGCCTGAACCACATTGTTGTAATACATGAAAATCGAACACTTATATTTTTCAACAGGGTTTTTAATAAGAGGAAAAATTTGTATGTTCATCACATAAAGCTGGTATAGCAAAGCAACTTAGCAGAGATTGATCAAGTTGGAATAATCTCATTTTTTCCTACTACAGTCAGGTGGCTCTTGAATTTTAACAGAATCTTACTGCCATTTTTATATGAACCAAAAGTTCAGAACATATGCAGAAACAAACAAAACCCACACCAAATCATGTGCTAGAGAAATTCCTGCAGACTCAAACTTTGCACACTTGTTTTGAAATCGAAACAAGTCGGCCATTTGAATTCTTCTTTTTTCATAAAATGTTTGTTGTTCTACATAGATTTCATCAATGGGAGTTACCTATGGTGGGCAGCATTGAACCTCCAGTTGTCGGAAAATGGGAAATAATAATAATGAAAAGTTTTTACATGTGACTTTTGTATGTATCTCCGTCTTCCTACAACCTGCCATTACACTTCAATTCCAAGTGATGCCTGGGGATCCCTAACCCTGAAGATACCCAAAATGAAAAGTAATAATAGATTATACCCATTTCTAAGAAGTATGTTACAAATTCAACTTCAAGTTATTGTAATTACTTTGATTAGTCTACAGGTCTTCCGTAGATCTTAGTTACTGCTCATCGATTATGGAAACAGCTTTACTCACATCAAATAATTTGTTAAATTCTTTCTCTTTATGAAGTTTCTTGGGCAACAGGTACTGTTCTCAGAATCATTCTTCATTTAGCATTAGAGACTTGCAACAAACTATTGAATTAAAATAAAAAAAAAAAAATGGGGTGGTGAAATACTGTGCAGAATAAAATTAATGATGAACTTCAGCCACTTAGAATTTTATTCAGAGTATTTGCATTGGATTTAGTTGGCTCTTTTACCTCCCTATTTTACTAGTATAATTCTAAAATTAATCTTTTCTATAAATACCTTTATGAAAACAAATTTTCATTTGTGTATGTAGTTAAACTGCACACTTAGACCTGATTTGCTCCAATCATTCCAACATAAAAACAGGTAAAAACTACATAGACTGGAGTATCATTGAAAAGTAGCTTAGACACAATCAAAATACATTTTTTGACTAAAATTTTCATGTTTTCAATAAGAAGTCAAAGACAGAGACATTCTGTCAAAAATATCTGAAAACAATCTTGTTTAAAACAATGTTGCAAGAAAATTTCAGCCAGACAGAATAATGGCATAATCGTACTCATCAAAAATAGATACGCATAAATGAAAGCAGAGTATGTCCATTCAGAAAGTAACCTGGTTTTGGACAAATCTAACAACCAAAGTTTAACAAATAGTTTTCAGAAATTTAGGGATATCCATTACATTCTACAGCGAGCTCACTTACACTGAAACACTCAGATGAGTACAACCAGAACTATTTACCCCACACATTAAATGAATGATTTGGGGAAAACTACTTGTTATTAACTTGTAAGCTAAAAATAGGATCACAGTCACAGTATGGGTGTTCAGATCTAATTTCCCTAAAAGACAGTGTACATCTAGGTGTATTCGTCAGAAATGTTAAATGTCACAGCCTGCCCTGAGGATTTTTCCTCTGGGACCTACCCAAATGTGGACACACACTCTTCTCCTGATCTGTTTTGGCCAGCTGTTTTTACAGAGTTTCAGACTAAGATAAAAGAAAACTCAAAGGAACAGATGACCTCATGAGATTTCCACTCCTTAGGGTAGAAGCCTACTAAGAGCAGTTTATGATATTTCCCAGCTGTCAAAGTCATAATGAAAGCCTTGCATTGACTAATTTAATATCATATAAAAAAGTACCTCCAGACTCCATTGACCTGTCCAACATCAAGTTTGCATTTAAAAATCCTTCAAAAAACCCAAAATCTGAGTTTATTTTCCATGACTCTGTGTGCGCAGTGATTCTACAAAATATATGTTTTACAGAAAACATTTCACATTTCTTTCCAGAATGCATCTGTTTTAATTAGCTGAATGTGATAATGAAACTGTGTCAGTTTTCAGGTTTCTAGCATTTAAACCAAATATTTTAGTTCACAAGGATGGGAGCTGCTCTGTGGGATATTTCTGTGGCAGGTGGCAGCCTGCTTTCTTTCAACACACACCATGCATGCATTCATTAAAAAAAAAAAAAAGAAAAAGAGAAAGCACTGAATAAATTCCAATTTGGCATGATTATGTGATGTGTGGCCTTGTGTGCATGGAAACTCTCACCTATTGGCACTTGCAATTTTAGTATCATGTAATTAAATTGATTTTTTTGTCAAGTCAGTTTTAAACTATGTCTTTGAGGTAAAAGGCCAGTGCATTAATCCACTGTGGTATTTATTATTTAAATACTAATCAAGAGGTCAATTAATGTTTTCATTGCTTTTGTAAATGAGTAATGAAGTACTGTTCAGAGCTCTTGGGAAGGTCTACTGTTAAATAGGAATCTGATTTCATTCCTTCTTTTCAAATGGCCCTAAATGTATTTATTATGCAGCTCTTAGCTTGTAGACATTTTGCAGTTCATGCAGATAATAGTGTTTCACTTGAACTCTAATCCCTATACTGCACATCCAAAAGCCCAGGCTTCCAGGATTCTAGTTCTGTTCTTCAAGTCCAGATCTCTTTGCAGTAAAAGGGGTTGATGAATATATAGATGATTTAATTGTAAGAATGAAAGTCTCTCCATGTGCCAGACATGAACTAGGAAGTTTCTATTTGACTTCACATTATCTACAATATTGAATGGAAGGGAAATCAAGTCAGCAAAGGATGATTCGCCACTTTGCTAAAATTGATTCATGTGAATGGAAAACCAGCTTTTGATATATACACTCCTGAGTTTACTAAACACCTATATAAGCTCTATATTCCCCACTCATTAGAGATAACATTATTGAATACATTTTGTGTTAGAGCCAGATTTCCAGTTCCTTTATCCTACGGGAATCAAACTTGAACAGCTACTTCATCATATAATGAAACTCCAGACTGCTATAAAGTGATCATGGTGTAATGTACTTCTTATGGTTATCTGTTTCTTTATAAACTAAGATTCTCCTGGCCCGAAAGCGTGCTGCCTGTCTCAGCTAGAAGCAGAGATGCCAGATGTTAGCACAGGAAAAGACTTGTTCAAGATCTTCATCCTTGCACAGTCTTGCTCACTGTCTCTCTGGCTTATGTTACTTTTCACTCTATGTCCTTTGGTCTCTTGTGCAAACTGGAAAAATCAGGGAGACAGGGAGAGAGACACTGTCAAGTAAGTTTCCCTGAAGAATATATAGAACTTTTTTTAAGAAGTGATACTTAATTTCTTCCTGCTGCTGCATTTGGGAGCAAGGTTGATTGACCAGGTAAAATGTGATTTCATTACTACCTTTAATGTTACACAAGCAAGGAAGAGCTATAGACGTGGCCTAGAACCTCTTACATAGTTCAAATGCATTCTTCAAGTTAGGTGTTTACTATTATGTGGACTAATTGGGTAGTTTGAGTGGATTTTTTTTATCTAAATCAATAACAATAAGTAATGGCAAGCAAAATATGTTTCACTGTGACATCTTAGAGACCAAAAGTAGTTTTTAAAATGCCATAGAATACAGTTTAGATGCCATCACTACTATACTGAGAAATAACACAGAAAGAGAAATACATTCCTACAAGACAGTGTTTGGAAAGAGTTTTAAGAATTTTAGACGCTCAGAATATAAGCTTTACTCCAGTAGAGAGGAGAGTAGGACCCAAGCATGACCATTAAAAAAGAAGTGGAAAAAAACATCAACACTGAAGAACAGAGAACATGACTGAACTCTGTGCTTATATTGAAAGAAGACAGAAAATTTCCTTCATGTACTTTGTGTAAAACAAGCCCTTTTCCTTAAGTCAAGTTGCAGACTGTCTGCCTTGTCTTTGACCTTGCTCATCTAGTCCTCATCTCTGATGTATGAAGAGAGAAGTGAGGTGCTGAAATGCAAATAGGACTACAAATGATGATCACGTATGTGCAGGTGATGCTGTGACTTTCAAAGAGGCTCTCAGAGCCAATCTGCCACAGAAATCCGGCATTACTGCTACTCATCAAGACAGGCATGCACTCAGAGTAATCAAGTAGGTTGTCTATTGCTTAGCAGAGATAGCTAATTGACAATTCTCCACATCTATTTGAAGAAGGGTGCTCAATAATAGGATTTTCTGTCTTTGTACAAGGGATGCGGCTTCTTTACTGTGCAACTGACTTTTTTTTTTCACATCGGACTTTTATCTGGAACTGAAGCTTTGAAGTCGAGGGTCCTGCCGTCAGGGCTTATTTCCTTTCTTGGCTTTTGCTCCTTCTCAGACTAAGGCAATATAAAAATTGAAACCAACAATTTTTCATTACTAATATATTTTTCATAGTTTTTGAACTTCATATTCAAAGGTTTCTTCTCACAGAAAAAGAAAATCACATGTTTAGTTTATATTACAGTAACACCCAAAAGCTTACTTTGAGCCAACTGCAATACGATGCTCTTAAAAGGACAATTTCTGCTCCAGAGGCCTTACGATTTTATGTTATTTCTAACAGTTCTATTTCTGATTATGCTGAGCACTTATCCAAGATGCAATCTGATGAATGAGGTACAGAATATGACTACCGCTAATTAGCAGCTATTAACAACTGAAATGTGGTACCCGTGCTTCAATGCCAACAGAGAGAAGGGCTGCCTACATGATGAGAGGTTATTTACAGGGTTGTGCTGGTTCCCAAGGCAAGTCTATTGTTGTTGGCACCCCTAATGTAGGGACAAAGATCTTATCGGCTGTGTGCAGGCACTTAGCCATCCTGACAGATGGTTTCTGTTGTGGGTAGACCATGTGTGGTGTATGCAATATGTTAGGGCAACGATGCTCACTTTGGACAAGCAAAATGTCTGCCTCACCTTGATTTTCCAGACTGTCATTACTCAGTTCTGAAGTGAATGCGCTTTAAAAACCTGCTCATACAAAGATTTTCAGTATTCCTGGACTTTGCGGAGTGCATGAGAGGTAAGGGTATCAGTAACGACAATCCCATCACCACCTTTCCTCCTTCAGCTAGAAGAATCCAGCGGAACGAGCCAAAAATTTTTTGGTAGGCCTGCCAAGATTTGTAAATATGTCAACAAGGGGAGGAAACTCTGCGATAGTCCCTGTGCTTGAATGAAAAGCACATGTGTGGACAACTGAATATCTAGCACTTTCAAGTGAGAGAGCTTTCTGTGTAACGGCTGCTGTGCCGTGGCAAAGTAGTTGTATATACTGGAGGTATTTTAGCTAAATGTACTTACTTCTCAGTGAGAAACAGTACTTTACTGAGAGCATTTCCCAAATTCTGTTATATCTTGACATTTTGTCTCTTTACCTGCTTCAGAGCAGAGGGTAACATAATGCTTCTGGAAAAAAAAATAATAAATGTGTAAAGTCCCTAAAGCTGGGAGTGGGAACGTTGTTTTCCTTAGAACGATGACAACTTTAGCTTTCTTTCAAATTACACAGTAATTGTGCAGTGTCATTGTCGATGAATAAGTAACACATGACTAGCGCAGCACACGGCGCGAGAACAAATGGTTTCCTGAAGAGCCAGATCAATGAAACCTGGTTTCCTAAGGATTTCTCTCTCTCCTCCTCTCCCAGCACTGACAATGCCACAATTTGGTGCTCGTTCTTCTCATGATCTCTACATTGTTCCAGGGTAATGCAGTATCATCAGTTCTCCCACAGTCTTCCTTGCACACCGTAATATCTCAGCTCTCTCCTGTGTCTTCTATTTACCATTTTGGAGATGTTGGCTGGCCAAGAGTCAGCCCATGCAGTAGGCAGTCTGCAGCTATACATCTGTTAATTTGTCAGGCAGTGCAAAGAGAATGGGACCTAACTTTTGGAAGAATCACAGAATCACAGAATTTTCAGAGTTGGAAGGGACCTCTAGAGATCATCTAGTCCAACTCCCCTGCTAAAGCAGGGTTGCCTAGAACACATTACTCAGGACTGCATCCAGGCGGGTCTTGAAAATCTCCAGAGAAGGGGACTCCACAACCTCCCTGGGCAGCCTGTGCCAGTGCTCTGTCACCCGAACTGTAAACAAGTATTTCCGTGTATTTGAACGGAACTTCCTATGATCCAACTTGTGCCCATTGCCCCTCGTCCTGTCACTGGGAACCACTGAAAAGAGTAATAAGAATAATAAGATCTTTCTCTTCTCTGTCAAATTTAGTTGACATTCAAATGTCAAAAGCAGGGCTGATCACGGACATTTTATTCACTTAGAAGTGCAGACTAATAAAGACTGCTTTTGCCCTTAGATCCAAAATATTCATACTATTTTGATGTGTTGTCCTACTTTTCAAGCAAGTACTGCACTAACTTCCTTTTTCTTTACTACTTAACATGTTGTGTTAACATTTTATTGACTCCAAAATGTCTGATTATTATGGTTTATATTCTGTACAGAGGAACCTCCTGGCCCCCTTCCCTCGCTTTTCGTCAGAGATTTACTAGTAAAGGTGTAAGTGCATAACAATGTTAGGGAGGCCTCACAATTTCTAGTATATCATGCTTCGGAGCATTTATTCTGTTTTCATTACTTAACTGTGCTTTCTAAAATAGCTATCTGCCATTTATCAAAATATAATCTACCTTTAATAAATATTATCATTTCATTTTGATGATATTTACCCTCCAACAGGCAATATTTGCAACCATCATTTAAAATAGGGTTTTCCTTCAGGAGTATGAATATGAGAGGCTCTTTCCTATCCACTTGGAACTATGTAGATCACAAATTCAAGGAAAAATAGAAACAACTGTGATAGAATTAAATTGTGAAGCACAACCTTCTTATGAACCCTTGTAGTTCATTGCTTGCCGATCTCAGACTTATATAACTGGAACCCAAGAGACTGTATTCTAGAGACAGAATGAAAAGCTTCTTACTCTACACCTTGCTGTGGAACAGGATATAATGTCATTAGATTGCCGGCAGCTTGCTGAAGTCACTAAGAACAGAAGATGCCTTCTGATATTTGTTTCACTTGAGAAACTTATTCTTGGTTTGTATTGATTCATTCTGATGTATGACAGCAATATCATGAAGTTTTGTAACCTCTGAGTTCCAAACAAAGGTTATTTGGGAAACTTCACATATTTGTCTTATTGCTTTATGTGATTATCTGTGAAAAGCATGCCTCATATTTTTAATACAGATAGCCAGATCTTTCCCATCCACTATAGCAGTTTCAATGCTGAAACAAAATGTAAATCCATTCACTCTGACATATGAAGAAACAATATTTGTTTCATCATTGATTTCTGTTTATGTTTACAGTTCAACAATGTATTTCTGTAATGCAGTCATCTGCGAAATTCAACATGTTTTAACCCACAACTTCATTTGTTTAGTGTTTTGCACCAATAATGTGTGTACCTGTCTTGTAATAAAGAGGATGTGTGAAAATTAACTACTCTAAAACCTTATTAATCTTACATGGGGGTTATTTATCTAGCTATTTATAATTTGCCTTCCACATTTTTATTCTTTTTCTAAACAAAAGCTTGTATTTTAGGAGGGAGAAACCTTTTTTAATCCAAGACAAAGATATTATAGTTTACTATACCAGTTAAACAGATTGCTGGGCATTCATTCCTCTCTACTCTTAGAGGTTGGTAGGGTAAATGAGATGATGACTGGTTAAATCAGACTAGTTAGTCTTATATTTGCACATCTGTCTCGGTAGAATTCCTACTGATTTAAATCCAACTAGACCCATTTCCACCAGTTTCCCTATATAATATACTTGAAGAAGAGGCATGGCGTTAGGCAGAGGTCAGATCCACAGCTAGATGGAATTCTAGGCATGGATCCATAGAAATTTTTATAAGGCTTCATCCGTACTTTGAGCAGTACTCAGTGAAGGACTGGTAATCAAAAGCAAAACTGAACCACATCTTCATAAACAATTGTGAAATCATTTGTAACTCTATAGGTTAGAATAATCAATATAAATGGGACCACAGCATTTAGTAACATGCATGCAACATTTTAGCATGGAATAATTCAAGACAGGACTTGGCAAAGATCAACAGGCCCCATCCAACTAAATTTACCCACGCCAAAGGGGGTCTTTAATGAGATTTGGATCCCGTGTAATTAACTTTTGCCAAAATAATGCTTCATCTACTGGCATTTCATACAAGCCATAATGGTTTCCCAAAGATATAAAAAATTATATCCCGTATTCCGTGTTCTAGTTTTTCAACTGCCTAAAAAAGAAAAGCAAGCCCCAAGAATTTTCTTGAGAAATCCTTGGATTCTTATTTTTAAGTGGTAGCTAATAATACAATCACTTCAATACTCCACTCACTGGAATATAATTAAAATCTCTAGGGGAGTCATTTAAGAAAATGAATGATATAGAGCTACCACATAAAATTCAGAATATCCTGAATCGTTTTTTTGAGAGAGGTTTTTGATATATATCAGGTGTTACAGTCAAATCTCTTTAGCGAATTAGAATTTTCCATCATATCACACAGAGAGCCATACAATGTGGGACAAAAAAGTATTATGTTTGATTTGGTAGTCAAGAGGAATTTCTATCTATGAATCAGAAATTGACTGAATACAACACATATACCAGGTACCTTTGGGAACATAAAGCTCTGAAATGTAGTTGGAGGGTAGCGGTACAGTTAATACCTGCTATTTTATGATGACATTCCCAGGCTTTCATTAGATGATCATTCTTTAAAGGAAATTTAATTGTTTCAAATCCCTTCTGATTTCTGCCTGTACTTGAAAGGACACTTTGCAAATAAAAACAATTTTAGAATGACACAAGAACTGTGAAGGAAGCTACTGCTTACTGCTTTTATTCTGTGGCATTTTTTGGCTTCTTATTTGAACATCATGTATTTAACTGCCCAGTTTCCCTGCCATTTCTTTCCTATGCCAGAGGAGGTTGAATTAAAGTACATTTAAAATTGGTACTTGTGTTGAACGTAGGTACATTAAATTAGAAAAAACACATATAGGAAATCATTCTTAGATTATATAAGTATTGAAGACACACTGGCCTAATTTTTTGCATGCTTAGGTTTTGCTGAAAGACCTTTCAGCACTAAAGCACTGATGGATCAGCTGCAGTGGGACTATTTTAAAGAACATTTATGTGGTAGGTCCATTTATGGTCTTCAAAATGAAGACCAATAAATATTTAATATATGAAGATTTTATTTACTAAATTATATTAATTTCAAACATTTAATGTTTTTCCCTGCAAATTTTTATATTTTGATAAACAATAGTCCTTTCACATAACAACCTTGAGAATGAAGTGCATAAAATGTTATCATGTTAGCATCATAGATAATATACTTTACTCAGTCTTTACTCAGGTTATTCTCTGAATCAAGGAATCCATTGTTTTGGAAAAAAAATAAGGTATGTTATTGTTTTCATGCAGTAGCTAATATTAATATGATAGATTAATAGACTCCATTTTAAAGAAAAAGTATTAGCTGTGGAGAATTTTTTTTTCATTAATGTCCCAGAAAAGTACTGTTTGCTATGCTAATGGCAGCATGTTTTAGGTAAGTCTATTAATCTAATATCCTTGCCAGAATAAAGAAGAAAATGTGTAAAGAAAATAAAATAAAGGGTCTACTATTGTATGATGTATGATAAATACATCAGAATAAGATTTAATTTCCCCAAAGAAGGTAATCTTTTCTTCTTTGAAAAACTATTTAAATGAGGTCTCATTAGCCTTAGTGGTTGGTGCTCAAGGTGTGCTGCTAGGTTTGCTAACCTTTTGATTAAATCCCCAGAGGACTCTGACCTAGTTCTTCTGTGCTGACCATCTAAAATATGTTCTGATGCATACTGTTGTTAAGGTAGTCCCAGAACCAGTATAATTAGTGAGCCTTAAGCTATTTGGAGCTTGAAAAGGCAAGAAATCATTCATATGGAAACTCACACCCTTGGTGTCTCATCAGATGAAATCAACAATCATCAGTGCAACCCTGGGAGCCTTTAGTATATCTTATAAGACTACTTTCCTGTGTAATTCTCTTGCAGGTTTGCTTTAAAAATATCGAAGTTTATCAATAAATGAAATTGTGAAGACAAGAATGGAAGCAGAGTTGGATGTTATTAATAACAGTGCAAAGGAAGAAGACAAGAAATTGTAATTGTCAGTGCTTTTTCAAATGTAATTGTTATTTAACTCTGTTGGGAACGGAAGATGCTCACACGCTACTAAAATATTTGAGTTTTGGTAGGTTTTCCATATACTGTAAAGACTAAATAGAAAGTTTCTCTGGGCTTTGTTTTGGGCAGTATGCACTGTATCTAATCATGAAGGTCAAGTTGTGGCTTGTCCATTAGTCTGATTTATAGAACCATAGAATCACAGAATGGTTTGGGTTGCAAGGGACCTTAAAGATCACCTAGTTCCAACCCCCCTGCCATGGGCAAGGACACATTCCACTAGACCAGATTACTCAAAGCCCTATCCAACCTGGGCATGAACACCTCCAGGGATGGGGCCTCCACAACTTCTCTGGGCAACCTGTTTGTTATAGGGGAGTGTGTGCTTCATGCTGACATAAGAGCCCAGGAAAGAGGTAGCGAGTGACTCAGTGGCAGCTGGTGTCTGGGAGCCTTCACTTCAGCTGAGATCAGCTATCCCCTTCATCTTCTGCAGTGTATTTTCTGCACGTCCTCTTCTCCTCACTGTTGTATCTGCTACCAACAGAGCTGCTTCTGAACCTGGGTTTGATGAGTATAGCCAGCAAAAGCTTGGAAGGGAAAAGCGAGGAATGAGGGATGATGGCTGGTGTCGACCTTGGGGGAAGTCCAGAAGAAGTGGGTGCCATAGCCCAACAGCAGGAAAAGCAACAGGGTAACTCTGCAGTGTGCTAGCTCCCCCATTCCCTTACATTGGACAAAGACCCTTGGTTGAAAGCAAGGGTAGAGGCCCAGGACTTACACACTTACCTGCAGCATTTCTGGGACTCTATCCCAAAATATACTATTTCTCACATTAGAGCCTCTGGTGTGGTGGTGCACATGTGTTAGCAGGTGCTTGAGGAGGAGAAGGGAACAATGCCAGTGCTTTATCAGCTCATCACTCCTTCCCACCTTTTCTGCTCTACATACTGGGGATATGTAGAGAAGACCTTTTCTATGACCAGAGTAGCATACAGGGTAAGGGGACACAAGAGAATATGAAAATTGATTATGTCCCTTTATGCCTCAGGAGGAAAACTGAGGATGGGCAGTAATCCAGCCTATTGATTAAGAAATTCTTAAACCAAGAGTTTTGCAGAGTTATTTTAAAGAAACACATATCAATAGTCGTAAATCAGAAGACTGCATACAATATGTGTCATGTCCTGACTCCCAGTAGCTTATAACCAGCTCTTTAATTCAGCTTCTACCTGAATACAGAAAAGTACAGGAAATATTCAAACTGTTCCAGTCCTCCTCATTTTCATTCCCAGCCTCTCATCTTCCTTCCATCCATACTATTTCCTTCTTTGCCTGCTTGTAGTGGCACTGAGAAGCCAGGTTCACTGACTTAGCATGAAATACTAAGTAGTTTATAAAGAGCCTTTTTGCAGGGAAATGGCAAGCTAATCACTTAGTCTTTTGTAACTCTCCACTGTTTCTGCATTAGAGTAGAAGAGACAAGTGGCCAGTGGGTATCTGCAGTGTTTCACCCGCTGACTCCTATGTAATGGTTACCTAAAAATATTCCACTTAGATGGAATATTCCACTTTATTCCAAACTACAGATTCTTTCACGAGAGAGGCTCATTATAATCCAAGTCCCAGATCTGACTACATACTCTGTGTGCATATGTTGGAATCAAGCGGTTTCTGAAGAATCCAGAATAAATTTTTATTCCATTGATCTCATCTAGTAAAAGTATAAACAAAACCCACTGATTCTGAGATACTGAAAAGCAAATTCAGAAGGGGCTTTTCTCTATTTATTTAAAAAACTTTTCTTGCAAGAGAAAGACTTCAAATTTAACTTTCACCATACTGATAAATGGCAGATTTTAAATCCACTTTTTCTATTATTTGAGTACTTTAACATATTGCTTGAAAGTATGTTCTTTACCCGAACTGGTAAAGGCAAGCAAATAATCAAGAAAAAAAGTAAATAAATAATACCTTTATACCTTGCACAACTGGACTTTTCATTATCTTGGTAGAAAAAAAGAAAGAAACTACATTTCAAGAACTGCTAGAGGACTTAGGATCCTCTGTTGTTCTAGTTGGACTCGTGCCCTTAACTCAGTTTTTAGTCATTTTTTGAAATCTTCCCATGAATAGTATTTTTCAGATCCATTGCTTGCTGAAGTAAATGGACTGTAGTTGGATGGGCACTGGATCAGTCTTACCACAAACAGATGTGTTATGGCTAGAGGGAAATTAATATAGGCAGCAAAATACCATACTGAACCATAATTTCTCACTATGTTCAGTTCAATCTGTGTCCTGACGGACATACACCGCTTTTTAAAACTGCGCTACCCTGCCAGTGCCACTGCAGAGCCTATCACAGGGACACAGTTTTAGGAACGCCAGCTCAGCCATTTCAAACTGCGTCACTTTGATACACTTGCCTGCCTAAATAGAGCCGTCGCGCTTTGATCGGGTTGCCAAAATAAATGTGTCATGATGCTTTTTCTTTATCTCAGTTCAGCTTCTGGACAGCAGATTTTAAGAGCATCTGCAACTACAAAAAGACCTTAACCTTAATACAAGGACATTTTCCAACCAAATAAGCAGAAAACTCGTAAAGATGCCATCTGGGTATTACAAAAGAATTAGTGATTCAGATTTTAAAACTCGTTGTACCCATTCTTCAGAGAACTTTTACAGACCTATTAAGAAAGACATGTCACCACATATATTCTTTCTAGGTATTATATTTACAGTCAAGTGGGTTTAAAAAAAATCATTTATCGTCTCTATTCTCTTCTCCTCTGAGTCCCTACTCTCTTGATAATATTTGTACCTGTCTTGGTTTCGATCGATATTCAGCATGTTGGCAAGCACAGAAACACAGAGACAAGCTAGCCTGACACACTTGCGTGTATGCACATGAATAAGCTTATCATTAACTTATATTGAATTTATATATAAATTAATAAGTTTATAAAGTGCTTAAATAATAGAAGTATATTCTTACACATTTGTATGGCAAAAGCACATTCTGTCAGTAACAATAGGGCTCTAGGTTGTGCTCCTGGAAGAAAGAGCAAACAGCTCCTAATCTCAGTGGTGTTTTTTGTTCTCCTCTGGACAGATAAAACCTCTTCATTCTGGAGTTTAAGGGTAGCCATATAATCTTGCTGTTCCTCACAACTTATAAGTATTAGTTTTTCAAGGAACATTTTTGGCCAAGAAAATAGTTTGCTTCAGTTTGGTTAAGATCAACAAAACTGTTTTGTTTTGGTTTTTTTTTTTTGGTTAAGTTCTTACATTAAAGAGTCACAGACTGGTTGAGATTGGTAGGGACCTCTAGAGGTTATCTTGTCCAGTCCCCCTGCTCAAGCAGGGCCACCTACAGCTGGTTGCCCAGGGCCATGTCCAGGTGGCTTTTGAACATCTCCAAGAACGGGAACTCCACAGCCTCTCTGGGCAAGCTGTGCCAGTGCTCGGTCACCCTCACAGTGAAAAAGTGTTTCCTGATGTTCAGAAGGAACCTCCTGTGTTTCAGTTTTTGCCCACTGCCACTGGTCCTGTCACTGGGCACCAATGAAAAGAGTCTGGCTCTGTCCGTTTTGCACCCTCCCTTTAGGTATTGCTACACATTGATGAGACCCCCACCTGTTATTACAAAATTTACTGAACTTTTAGCTCAATATTGTCTATTCCTAATAAGCTAAAAAATGGCTTGCTATGATGATGTGCTGAAGTGAAGCCTAGATTAGGACTGCACAGCTGTTAGTAATGTGTTACAAGTAACCTTGCTTGTTAACAAAAGTGCACACCTTCTTTACCTAAACAAACATTTCTTCTGGAAGTTCTTCACTTCATTATAAAGCCTTCCCTTTGGGATGATTATGCTGTTTATCTGGCTTGTATACCCCTTACAAGACCTAAATTTTGAAGAATTTCCATCAGGGGCTGTCTGGAACAAAAACATTGTGAGTATGGAGAATTATTGTTTTTCTTCCAAATCTTCAATACATTCTTGCAAAGCCCCCAAAATGTAGGGGAAAAAAAAAAATCAAATGTCGAGTGTGATATGTATATCAGCTCTATTTTATTTTTTTTTTTAGAGAGGGTTTATTTAATTTCTCATTGCATACTATCTGATTGTTTCGATTATGTTATAGATATAATTTTATTAAGTTATTCTTAATAAACCCAGAGGTAGAAGTATTTATATTTGTACATATAAATTTTGCATAAAAATCCAGTTATACCATGGATGATACTGTATGTTCAAGAACTGGAAATTATATTGACAACAATTTATGTGCATATTTTGCAACAATATTCACATTATTCCCACAAATTCCTACAGTATCTTTTCCAAATAAACTTTCTTTCTATTTTATCCATTTGACAATGGTCTAGAAGGTATAATTAAACATCTAGAATTCTGGAGGAAAAAATAAGCCCTGAGCCATTTTCAGCCTCCTGTGGTGTACTTACTGTTCATTAAAAATGGTCTCTAAAATCTAAATAATACCAGAACATTGCACAGTAGTTTTTTTCCAGAGTAACAGGCATCTTCCTTCCCCACCTGATTTTTATGCTAAATTTGCCATTTTCAGTTTTGTAAGAAATCTGGAATACCAACTTTGTAATCACTTGATCAGTAAGTTCATGATCCTTTCACCTTCCTTTTCCTTTTTCTTGTGCTTCCTGTCAGTTTACCATTTCCATTGATGTGAAGACTGCAATATTATCCATTTGTTTTTAAGCAAAAAATTCAAGAAAAATAATCTGCATGTGAAATGATGAAAGGCCTCATTACACATCAGAGTACAAGTAAACAATCATACTGAAATGTGGGAAATAATACTTTGCTATCCAAAATTTAAATCTATTGAAAAGCAATTTGGTTCCCCTTGGACAATACTTACTTCTAACAGAAAGAGAAAAGTCTTATATTTGGCTTTGCACTAACCCAGAAACAAGACGGAAGAATTTATTATGCTACATGTTCAGCAGAAATAAATACGGAAAATAGTTTTTCAGTAGTTTTTGAGTGGGTAAGTTATGAGTGTTTGGGTGGGCTGGTTACTCCATTCTGAGTTTAGCCAAACTGCAACCCTTTTCCTGTTTGATATTCAGAAATTAACATTGAAATTAGGGAGAGAAAAAGAAGAAAAAAGAAAAAGAAAGCAGGAGAATTCAGGAACTGGAGTTTTTTACCTCAGAAGAACCATCCGATGGGAACAAATGGAGGAGTCTAAGAAGAGGCAGAGAATCTAATCAAAAAGCTAGTGCAGATTTGGAAGATGATATTTCGTAATATCCTTAGTTTGAAAAACAATAAAATTAGGGCTCTGCCTGTATTTAGGAGCACAAAATAATTTCAGATTTTCTGCAATAAAGAAGGCAGCAGTGAGTTTTAGTGGTAATTTTTCACTGCCTTTCAGGAAGTATCAGACAGAAACCCCATAAATATTATATTGTCTAGCAAATTGTAAATTGTACCACAGAAAAATGTCTCTTTTCTTATGCAAGGGTCATTGAAAATCAATGCAGTTCCTTCTAAAAAGCTCTCTACAATGTTTTAACGCTTGTAGGTGATGGTTCAACTTGCTACGGTTTATGGATAAGTAACGTAAAAAAGTCACAAACACACACAAAAAGCACTGAAATAAGTAAACAAACTTCTGGTGGTACTTCCAGAAGGAGCTGATAAAAACAAATTCTGGATCTTCTGACAGATGTTGATTTTTATTTTTTTTATTCATTGTTGATCTATGAAGCTGTGATTCAGGGACAAGAGTTGCAATTATATACAGTGCTAAAAGAAGAGATCAGTTTTGATGGTAAAGCCTAATCTGATAGATTCTTTGGGTTTTTTTAGACTCCCATGTATTGGGTTCAACACTGCCTTCTACAATATTCCTGTATCGAAGCTGGGACATTATGCTCTGCATGGGTGAACCACCAGATAGGTAAAAACTTGATGAATCATCATCTCAGAAAGCAATGGTACTGGAGGACAGTAACAAGTAGAGGGACTGCCACGACTGTCCTGGGACCTGGCCTGCTTAGGATCTTTATCAATGACTTGGAGGAGGTGAAGGAAGACACACTCATCAAATTTGCAGTCAAGACCAAACCGGGGGAACCAGTCCACATGCTCAACAGCAGGGCTGCCTTCTGGAGGGAACCAGACTGGCTGGAGGAACAGGCCAACAGGAACTTAATGAAATTCAACAGGGATAAATGCAAAGTCCTGCTGCGGGAAGGAAGGAAGAACCCCCTGCATCCATATAGGCTGGGGACTGCCAGGCAGGGGAGCAGCTCTGCTGGAAAGGCCCCAGGGGTCTCTGGGCCAGCAGCAAGCTGAGCATGAGCCAGAGGCCTGCCCTGGCAGCAGGGACGGCCAGCAGCATCCCAGGCAGTATGAAGTAGTAGATCAAGGAAAGGGTTTATACCCCTCTACTCAGCACTCATCTGGAGTACTGCATCCAGTTTTGGGGTCCCCAGTACAAGAAAGACATTGATAAACTGGGATGAGTTCAACGGAGGGTCACCAGGATGGTCAGGGCTGCAGCACTTGCCTGGGAGGCTGAGGGACCAGGGCTTCTTCAGCCTGGGGAAGAGGCAGTTGTAAGGGAAGTGAACGGCCACCTGCCCATACCCACAGGGAGGTCAGTGAGGAAATGGAGGCACACTCTTCGCAGTGGTCTGTGGCAGGGTGAGAGACAACAGGCATAGGTCAAAACAAAAGAGGTTCAGACTGAATATAAGGAGAAACTTTTTCCCTATGAGGATTGGCAGGCAGTAGAGTGGGTTGCCCAGAGAGGCTGTGCCAGCTTCATCCTTGGAAGTTTTCAAGACCCAACTGGATCAAGCCCTGAGCAGCCTGGCCTGACCCCACAGCTGACCCTGCTTGAGCAGGAGGTCAGATTAGAGACCCCCAATGGTTGCTTCCAACCTGAATTATACTGTAAATTCATGATCCTATATAGTAATTATTATGAAAATAATGATCAAAAATGCTAATATTTGAATTATAAGAAATTATGTTTCAACTTTTTCTTTTCCTCTAGTACTCAAGAAAGTGCATTATTTTAGACACAATAAATGAATGTTGTCATCTATACAGTGCATTTCACCGCTAGGCATTTAATGAGACAATATGCATTACTAACTTCCTACTTCTTCAAATAAAACAAATTGCCTGGCTAAAAAAAAGACTAACTTGTATAACACACCCTGAGGAAGATGGAGAGTGATTTCTTCTTACCTTTCTCATCCTGTGATAATTCATACACTTTTGACCTACTGGCAGAAATTTGCACTTCTGAACATCTTCACAAACTGCTTTGCATACTTAATTCACTGAAGTGACAGCAGTGTCTGAGGGTAATTTGCTCTGTCTTTACTCTTGCTAGGAGGCCCTCAGCTGAAAGCCTCTCATCAGCTGTGGGGGTTCCTGTCTGTGACAGTCCAAATGGAAAAGAGAAAGTATAATATGCTGAGAAAGCCTTTTGTTTTGATTTTACTTGTCTCATGATTAATGAGGAACACACGAACTCAAGATTAAAGTGCTCATCCTGGGGAATCAAATCTAGCATGCATTGCCTACCACAGCCTATCACAAATTTAAATCTTTCGAAAGGAGATTTCAAACTCCTGTCTTAAAAATTGCTCTAGAATCTGTAAAACATCCTAAATTTCTAAATTAACTAGAGCCCATCTTATGCTTGCTTATTCATCTGTCAAGTACTAACAGTAAAAGCTTAGAATCCCCCGTTGTATGAGCACACATTTTGAGCACTGTTGGAAGATAGGCTATTTACCAATAACTGGATTTCTTCAAGTTGTATAGTCAATGTGATCTGTACCTAAAATATTTTTTTCTATGTGCTTTCTATGAACATAAGGCTGGCAACTAATGCCAATCACATCCCCCTTTCATTAAGGCCTCCGTCAAAATAAGCTTTCTATTGCCTAATTTTTTCCATAGCCCATTCCTGCACCTTCTCTAGCTCAAATTCATCTTCCTGAGATATGGTTGTTTAGAACAAGCCCTAGTATCTGAGCTATATAGGGGCATATACTACTACTAATGTCTTATTAGAAAAGTTCTTCACACAATGTTTTGCTTGCTTTTTTTTTTTTCTTTTTTTGAGGGGGTTGTGTGTGTGTCCTTGTTAATTGGTCTGATGACTACCAGAAAACTCACTAACTGGTTGACAAACATGGGACTTTGCCATTGCTTCCTGATTGAATCAAAGATCTGCCTTGAAGTATAACACAGTAACTGGAGAAGGATATTTTCTATAAAGTTTTTCATAAAAACTGGCAGTGCAAGATTTATGTAAGCGGAAGTATCTGTGCTCCAATATTGCTACTATATGTTTTAATTAAATTATTATTGCCTGAACATTGCTATCGTTGACAGGCGATACTATCGATTGGTGTTATATTTACATTTCTATTTTAATATATATTAAAAAAAGAATCCTCAATATCTGTATCAGAAGAATGCTTGCAAAGAGAAGCACAAAACTGAAAGGGCCTTTTTGGCAGTTCAGATTGACATGGGGAACAGAAAGATTGCTGATAGACAAGAGCAGGGGATTTTTTTTTTCTTTCTTTCTTTCTTTTTTTTTTTTTTTTTTAAATAAGCATAACAGTATCCATCTGTTCCTGGATTTAGAGTGCAGATGTACTGTAAGAAGTAACTTTGTGAAATTGGTACCATGCGGCTCTGTGTTCATTCTCCCAGTGACTCAAGAGCACACTTGCTCAGTTGGCAAGTTTTAAAGGAAGAGAAAGATTATGAAAAAGATCTTAACTTCTAGCTTTGCATGTATCTTGATATGTAAAAGTCAAACAGAAGTCTACTGGGTAGTACCACTAGCAATAAGGATCTGTAACTGCAATTAAATTAATGTTGCTGCTATCTAATTTAGTGATTCATTTGGCTCTCTCAGATGTTTATTGTTTCTGCAGTGCAAACAAGTGGGTTTTTTTCTTTTCAGGTTGTCAGACATGATGAACTCGGTGCAATATGACACATGCTGATAGCTTACATGGAATACTTGTACGGAAACAAGATCTTTGTTTTGTTGAGATTGCTATCTACCTGCTTCACATCCGAAGTACAGTTTTCTACAGCCTCCTCCCAACCCAAAATATTCAAACTCTACAACCTACATCTTCCTTCACCACTTTTTGCAACCCGTTATCCAAACTCTGCTTTTGTTCCATGTGTTTTTTCCCAAGATCACCCATTCTTTCCAATTAATCCTTAAACCAGAAGTTATAATCTGGAAGGAATGTAAAATCAAATAGCAGCCATTTCTTTACAACATTCTTATTTATTACCCTGTTGCATATCATAGCTTTTTTTTTTTCCCTCTCATCTCTTCCTCTCAGCCAGAAAATCTGTATGTACACTTTTCACTGCTATGAATCTGTTAGAAAAGAAATGGCTGAAAAATACTCCATGATAAGTATTACTGTAGACTTCCACCTTTGATGTCAAAGAAGTCTTAGAAGTGTTTTCTTGAATGTGTTTTTAGCACTACCACTTTTCAAAACACTCTATAATACCTAGGATAACCTATGTAAAATTACTGGAATGGAAGAAGAAATGTCTCAGAAATGGCCATGCAATGAAGAGAGATTTCCTCTTTGCTTCTTGAAATGATCACCAAGGGCAATCTGTCTTATTTGACACAGGACAAGCAGTGATCCATTAGGAACAATTCTCTTGATCACATAACAGCATAGTAGTAACAAAGACAGGTAATGTGAGAAAAAGGGATGGGATCCCTTGTCATACAAAATAACACCACCTAAATGATTTCATGATTAAAATCAGAGGAAAAGGATCGAAGGCTAACTTTATGTCACAAGTGGGAATCATAGGATTCCTCTGCATGCTGAAAGGGTCTTTTGAGAAAACTATGAATAAAAAAGTTTATTTGGAAAGATTCCTTTAAAAAGGCATGAATCTATTTAATGAGGAGTGGTGATCCTTGTCTACAAATGTTTGACTATATAGTGTTAATTTAACAAGCCATCATTCTGGGGTCTGTAACACAAACGATACTCTGTGATCTGTTAAATGATCCCCGATATTTATGTTACAGTTGATTTAACAGGAAATGTGCTACTTCCTGGAATATAATGCATGTGCACACTTCAATAGCACAACACAATGCAATCTTAGAGATTACTCTGCAGCCATTGATTATGTGGAAAGCAAGCAAAGCTCATACTTGATGCGTACTGCCCTTGCGCTATTTTGGGGAGGGAAAAAAAAGTCCATGAGTGAACACTTCCTTTACTAATCAGGCTGGCAAACCACATGTGAAATCGGATGTGCAAATATTAATTACTTTACTATTTTCTTGAAAAACTGCTTTTACAGGTAAATATTAAACAGAAAAGTATGTTTATTAGTCTTAGTCAAGACAGTTTAATCCTATGCTCATCTTCAGGTTTCCTCATTCCCTGCTGCAGGGTTGTGGTTCTCAAAGCTTCTCGGGCACCAGGCAACATCATTCAGCACATCATCTGCGCTAAACACAAGCTCTTCTCTTGGAAATTCTGATGTTATTTCAGGCTGTCCTATGAGCCTTTTTTCCAAATTCTCCATCTCTTGAGTTCCTCCAGTATCTTATTTGGATGATTTTCCATATTTCTACTCTGATAACCAGTGGGAACTCTCCTACATTTTTTTCCTTGCTTCCCTTACATTTCTGTTTGTCCCTGTACTTATCTCCATTTAATAAAAAAAAAAATAACGATGGGTAACCTAAGGGTTTGTTTCCACTCTAAAATAACTGTCCAAATGATGCTCTTCATCTGACATGTCTGCAGCCCAGACTTGACAAAGAACTGAACTCTTAATTCCATCTTCCATTCCCCTGCCTTCCCTTGGTCATCAGAAAAGATTTCATCATATTCTCCAGTGCACATTCCTATCACCTGGTTCTCCTTTCAGAACCTAGATCCAAACTGATGGAGGGGTGAGATTGCTTGCAATTGTCTTTAGATATCTACACCACTGCTAGTCACCTAAAGTTCCCTTAGAGTCTGTATAGAGAGAAACAGGCATAGTTATAGAGCATTTCAGAAAATTACTTTCTATGTCTTCCTTAGGGTAAATTAAATACAACATGAAGTATCTAAATCATATGCTTTTATCCTATTGAATGTCACTGTGATCTGGCCTGTTCTTTATGCACATAGTTAAAACAGTAATTTAGATTTTTATTATTACACATCTTAACTATGCAATTATTTTCCAATCTGGCCTTGACAGAGTAGAATTGGTCTTTTGTGAAGATGTAGACAAGGTAATCTTCCTGGCTCCTTTCTTTAAACTGACAGAGTTACATTTAAAAGTTGTTGGGTTTTTTTAACCCTAAATCCTTTGGTGAATCAATCCAGATATGTCTAGCATCTTTGATATGCTTCCTAGGTGGTCACATCAGCTTTTAGATGTCTTTTATTCTTAGTGTTTCTCTCACATCAAGTATATGATAGAAGATCTTCCCATAAGATCCTTCAGATTAACATCAGTGTCATACATATGGAACAATCTACAGTGACTGAACGGGTGTAGCTACACCCCCTCCTTTCTTTGTTGTTTTTTATTCAGCTGCTATTTATTTACATTATAAATACTTTCAAATTGTGGTCATCTTTAGTCTATATGCGTATATAGCCTCTCCAATTGGGCTTAGAGTTAATAACTAATAATAATTTTTTTGATAATAAAAACCTGATGATCTATAAAAAGTGCAACTATTGGATACTGCATTACCATAGTAATGAGGGAAATAAGACCCCTAGAGTTTGGTCCTGTACATACTAGGAATCATGAAATGTCAAATACAAGTTCGTCACTGTCCCATAATAACCAACTTGAAATTTAACAACAACTTCTGTCTTTATCTGAAATAGGTTAGGTTAGCAACTCCTCTCTCACCCCTGAAACTGATGTGTTTCCTGTTTGTTAGGTGGTAGCTTCCCAAGGCAAGTGCTCACATCCACAGTGGAAGCAACATAACCTAATGGGATAGCCAAAAAATCTCCTGATTTAAAGTGGACTTTAAGAGAACACACTGAAACACTCTTTAGGAGTTGTGTACCTCCACTGAAGAACAGTAAGAAAGAGCTGCATATCTTGAAAAACATATATAGAAAGAAAAATATGTAGGAAAAAATTATAATCTTTAACCCTGAAACTTCCCATACTAGCAAATGCTTTGCTTATTTACTTCACAGCTAAGCTTATATGGAACTGGAAGGAAGATGTGACCTATAGATGTACTACTGCTCTTAGTATGAGTAAAAATTTATGATCCTACTGTATGATGGCAATTATTAGCTTGTTTGGTTTTTGTCCATTCAGACACAACCTGAAGATAAATACAGGATTAAAAAATAAACTACTGCGCTTTTTTGCCCATGGGTCCAAACATCCTGGACTTTATCTGAGTGATTTTAAGAATGAGTCAGAGAATATTCAGAACAAACAAGCTTCTGGAATGGTTTTCCTTTTGAAGAATAGAATTATACAGGTAAGAGAGAACAAAAAATGATATAAGAATTCTTCCGTAAAATCCAGAAACTCCATATTAGGCCCACATAAATGGGCAAATAAATTAGAAAAAATGTAACTTACCTATAAGATTTTATTACAGTTAATGTTATTTTAAAAAATCCTTACTGTTTACTATAGAAACCTGTCAGACTAATTTTAATAAATACTCCAAGGCTTTTCAATATAAACCAAGGTATACACACATAGTGCTGCTGATTGCTATAACATAGAAGAGAAAAACTAATGGACCATTAAATCTTTAAACATTAAAAACTTGGTCTTTCCTTCATCCAGTGTTCATTCAAATAGAGGCACAAAAACTCCAATTAAACAAAACCAGCCGTCCTCTCGGTTTTCATTTTTGTTCAGCCTGTGTTTGCTTCTAACTTGATCCTGACTTTCGCATTTGCTTGAAAAAAGCCTATTAAAATACAGCCTAGAGTTCAGATCTGGAGCCTCTGGGGAACTACTAGACCAGGGTTTGATTTTGTCAGTCCTCCCAAACGACCCCATTAGTCTCTGAGAGGCAGGTTAAACAGCTGCAACACCCCGCAGGGACCTGTCCCCAGACAAGGCTCCCAGATACACGTGGGCACCTTGGTACGGGTGATGGATCCTCATGGGTGGACGGACGCAGAAGGGTCTGTGCTCTGTTTAGGAAGTCATTCCATGACCCCGTGCTCGGAGCAGAGCTACTGTCTTAAAAGCTGCCTCATATGCCTGAAATACTGCTCTGAAAGGGGGGACAAAATCTCCGCTGTGGAGCAGCACCGCTGGCAGCCCCGGCACCTGCCACCACCTACCCGGTGTGCTCGCTGTGGGAGATCCCCGCTCATCTCTGAAAGACGGCCATGGGAAAAGACGATGGCGTCTCCCGCTGAAATCTTACCCCTGCTACTCTCCTGGCTAAGGGGGCTTGTGGAGGGTGTGTGCAGGACCCTATCTCCCACCCCCCTAGGCAGATGGGAGGCTGGCAGGGGTGGGAAGCTGCCTATCGGGCATCTGCCCCATGCCAGGGAGGGGTGAGGGGGCTGGAGGGGTACTGATTGCTCTGCTCTAGGTAAAACTAAGCAACTTTACTAACAATAGAGTCTGACTTATGGTCCCAGATAAACTAGCGGCTGGTTAAACACAGGACTCCGCAATCACCATTCCCAGCCCCGTTTTTCTGAAAACAATTATCTAACTTACAGTGAGTTAAAAAAAACATTCTTTAAGCTATATTAATTTTCATTTTGTCAATACGATGACCCCATATGCATCAGGGAGCACAGATGTGCCAAACTCGGGGGGAGGAGGGGCTGAATTTAGAAAAAAAGACTAATAGGAATATTCAGAAGGTAGAAAAGTCTAAATAATCCACATGCAGCCAGGTTCATGCCATGTTTTTCTAAGGTGGCATCTATTTTCTTGACTGAGGGGAAATTTATATTGCTTTGCTTTTTTACCTATTTAGAAAAAAAAAAAAATTAAACTGGAATAAAATTATGCGTCAAGGTTTTAAGCCACATGCAGGGATGATTGCAAGGTGTAGGCAATGAAAGCTGTAATCAGTGTAAGTGGTGTATAACAGACCTGAAGTTTTATGAATGGACAATAAATTATTCCCTCTCTCTTATACCTGCCTATCCTCTTCTTGTATCCTGTAAGACTGTCTTAGTTATGAATATCTGATTCAATCGCTTTTGTTAATAACTGGACTATATGCAATTTTACACAGTGTGAGCAGCAGTAGCACTAGTAACCCACCGACAAAGTACTTGAAGAATATCTTCCAGTTGAACATCCAAATCATTCTCCCTCCTTCAAAGCCTTTTTTCCCTTTCCAAAAGTTGCTACCACCAGGATTATTAATACTTACCTTCGCAACCTAATAGTTATTCAGATCTAGAGTTTCTCACTATATTGGACCACCAGTAGTTCATGAGAACCCCGTCGTCAGGGACTCTTCAGCTGAGCCCAGGCTGCGGTCAGCAGCATGACTGAGTACCATTTCAGTGCGCAGCGGAGTTGCAGGATTGGGTCCCTCAGAGATCACTGCTGCGACACACCGTATGGTGCTGCTTATCTGTGGCTTTTCTTATTTGGCCTAGAGACACGTTTCTCTAGTTTATGTGCAGCAGAAGCCAATGAAACTGATTCTTCTCCAATCATATTTTAGTTTCACTTGAATTTTTTTTCCCTGCTGCAATATATTTTACTTTTGTTTACAACAGCAGGAAAAAAACAAACCAAACCAAAACCCAAAATAAACACATGGAAAAATCCCTGCCTTTGGTCTTCAAAAAAATTGCTCTGAAATGATATATTGCCTCATGCACTAATGCACACGGTTCAAAGGAAAATAATGGATGCATTGTTTCAACAATAGAAAAGACTTTGAACACTTAAATAATTGAAATGTACTGGAAAACACACAAAAAAGAAAGTCATGCTTGTTAGTTAAAAGACACAGTAATATTTCCCGACAGTACTAACAATGTTGAACTTCTAGGGTGATGGTGAAGGAGAGCCAGCTAGCAAAGATGATTAAAAAACTGTGTACAGGTGGTAATGGCAGATGTAGGTGGAAAGTGTCAGAAGTAGGCAGTCAGGAATATTTTGGAAAGATGCACTCTACCTGTGTAGCCCAGCGAATTGTCACCGTTATCAGAGGTGGGGAGTGGTGTCCCGCTGTCGTTTCCCCTCTCTAGGTCGTCGGAGTCTGTCGGAAACAACACCAGAGCTGCTGATGGGGTCACAGGAGTAACAGTGGTTGCCATTTCGATCACAACACGTCCAGACACAATTAAATCCACACATGACAGCAAGAGCCACACTGCCAGCGCACGGCACACTTCCTCCTTCCCCCGCCTGCGTGGTGGTCCCCAGCAAAAAGTGTCCAGGGGCATTGCCCGGGGTCCCCAAAACGCTGCCCGCTGTCCCTCTCTGCCCCACTCCAAGGCTGGCTCTGCAGCCCGCCAGGCGCGGTGGCCACCCTGCCAACCAGCCAGCGCAGGCTGCCGTGAGCATATGGGGACGGAGAGGCAGAGGAGCTGAAGGCTAGCATTGCTAATTTTCCACCTTATTGTTAATCAAAGCTATTGACTGTGATCACTCCCCATCATCGCTTCATCTCCTGGCAATTACAGACTCAGGGGACTTCACCTCTTTGTGGGGAGGATGCGGGGGGGGGGAACGGGGACGACAGGGTCTTGGCAAGCATGGGGAGGGGGGCTGCTCTACCTCTTCTGGAAGATGGGGCAGGGGAAAGGGGTAGAGCCCCTCCATGAAAAGGCAACAGTTCAGCAGCATAAGAAGTAAGATACATTTTCGGAGTTGAAAGATGATTGCAAGGAAACATTCAATTTTAATGTCACATTAAAATAAAAGAAAAAAAAAAAGGGAGGGGGGGGGAAGGCAGCTGGTCAGCTAAACACATAAATGAACACGTGTTTTAAGACCCCAAGATAAATTGCTGATCAAAACACCACAAAGCACTGTGAAGATAACTCATAATAATGAACTAAATAATTCAAAGCAAAAAATAAAATAAAAATCCCAGTGGCTCTGAAAACAGAACAGCACAACCCAAAGGAATTTGTTGTCAATATCACTAGATCTTTTTACTCTTGTCTATACAGCTTAATATAAAACCATTTATTAAACTTAAATTCTATTTTTAATTTACTTTTGATAGGACACTGTCTAACAGATAACACCCAAAAAGAAACATTCATATTTTGTTTAAAAAACACCTGCAAGAAGCAAATCTCTTTGCAAGAATATCACTACCACAACAATAGGCTGCTTATTTCTTTTTCCTGTTGACAGGTGTCAGATAATTTATTAATTATTGTAAAGACCCTGAATAGGAAAGATACGTTTTGCTCTTTCACACATAGACTTCTATAATGACTGAAAGTAACTATTCCTTTTCAATAAAATGCATATGCTGCTAGAAATCATTCTGAAGTTTCACAAAACACCTAAAGCATCTATGTATGAAATTAAACTAGAAAAAAACATAAGTGGATTTTTTTTCTGGATGTTTAATTTTACTATCTCAGTCAACCTAATTTTTAAAACGTGATGCCAAACTTTCATATTTTCCATTTGTTTTTTAAACACTCTTATAAAGACAGCATCCTTACAAACTGAAATCTTTTTAATGAATTACAAAAGAAAAACAAAAAGAAAACCAAAATCCCCAAGACCAATCCACTTAGGGGGACTTATTGGAAAAAAATATTTCTTTAAAAAGGTCAATTAAAGAATTGATAGCATGCCTTTTAAAATACTGTTGTGCAAATTAAGAAAATAAAAGACCAAACAACAAAAAACAACCAAACACCAAGATGGTATTTCATCTTGGCAGATGAAGAAAGTGAAATATGTTCATTTATTGGTCCATTCATCTTTGCTGGCTCACTAATGGCCAATGTCACGCACATCTTTAAAATCTGCTCTGAAAATGGCTGTAGAGTGACTGGATCAACATTCTGCTTCTCCAGATTGCTCACTTATTTGCATTCAAGGGTTGATTGGGTCAGAGTTTTAAATTATAGCAGTAAAGGACAGAAGGACGGGACTTTTTATTAAATTAAGAGGCAGAGGCTATGCTTACTTTTTTTCAGGCAAATGTTTACAGCCAACTACAGAAAGCTCAGACCGAGATTTCAAGCAATGAACTTGCTGATCACCATTTTGAAAGATTGATTGCCTTCTAGGAGATTTAACCACACACTACTCAAAATGATGAAGAAGGAGGAGGATGCACTGAAAGCTATTGGAGAGTTCTACGTGTCAGCATAATGTCTGGCGTCATGTGCAAAATATAATTGCGTAACGAATGGACCTTTTTTACCCAAGTTACCCCCTCAAACATAGCATTCCCAACAATGGGCCACCACTCCTCGTGACACCCCGCAAAACAACTGATGCTAATGTCCTGTAGCAAGGCTCGCTTAGGAGTTTAAACAGAGACAGTCTCCATTTCAGTAATTCTGTGCATTTAATACAGCCAACAGTGCATGAGAGCAGCAACTCTTAAAACTAGGCTACAACTACTTGCAGCCATTTAGGCATGAAAATTTTGGCTTCAGTCCCTCCAGTAACAAAAATGAGGGGATTAGTTTCTTTTTAACACTACTGATATTTACATGGTATCTGTTAGCAACAATGCACTTCTTATTTACAATCCAAAAGCACACAGACATTATTCACTCTCTCATTCTTTGAGAAATATTACTTTTTGACCTGGTCATAAAGAACATGATATTCAACTAATGATAAATTACGGTGTCTGGCTGAAAATTACTTTCACTAATGACGATCACTGAAGTTCACTTCTTGCTGTGGGTGAATTCTACCCATTGCACTGAACGGTAACTCTGCACCCAAGTCCTACACTTCAGGCTGTGGCCCCCTGCACTGGGCTGAATTTGATTTCAGCTCTGTCACAAGATTCAGCTTTGCCTTTGCTTGTGAGTGTCTGTTAAAACTTAACAGAAATAAGTACTATTGACTTAAACAGCACATTTCACCATGAGACTGCTATGAAGACACTCTGTTGAATGGGTGGTAAAGGGCCTGAATGTTAAGACACGACGTATTTCTTATGATGGACTTGCTGTAGGATCAGGGAATTTTCCACTTGGCTTTGCTAAACACACTGAACAATTTTACATTGTTACACTTTTTGGAGTAGTCACTGTGCCAAAAAAAGGTGAAGGGAATGAATTATATAACCTGGAACAGTTCACCTGATGTATGAAAAATTTACAGCTCAGTCTGACTCAAAGCGGAGGCTGAACTTGGTGCCTTACCCCTCAGAGAAATGCCATAAGCACTCTATAACAGGGCTCTCATCTAGTTCAAACTAATATCAAGGGCTAGAGGTTTCACAGAACTGACAAAGAGAGATGTACCTCAAAACAACTTTCCAGTAAGGCTGAATATCTTCACTGAATTTCTGTGTCAGACAGGAGGAATTTAAACCAAAGTCTCTGATACCCCAGCTCCTCAGAAAAGCCATTTTTCAGTGACATAAAACTTAAACTTTGAAAAACACCTAAGCAGTAATTGGTTGATTTGCTAAGTAAAAAAAAAAAAAAAAACAACAAACAAACCACAAACCCTTTGTTATGATGAAAAATATCTCATTCTCTCTTTCCACAGCCATTTCCAGAGCCACCATTCATTAAGAAGGGCAAGTGTCTTAAGGCATTAAAAAACCCTCAACAAACATCTATTTTGATTTGATAGGAGAGTGCTAAGTTTACCAGCACTGAGTGCTCTAGAATTTTAGTGGAATGTTTTCAGATTTAGTCAGTGCAGCCCAAGCACAGATGACACCTTCAAAGCAGCAAGAGGATTTGGCTTAATCATAGAAGTTCAGAACAATTTTGGTGGTCCAATGGCAGTCAGATAGCACCAAAAATTTATGCAAATGCAGGGAACCTTTTCCAATGACATTTCCACTAAAATCTGTAAGTTACTTCATTTTATAGACTGCAGCAGGAGCTATTAAACACCACTCATACTTTAATTTACATATATTTAACTCTTCAAAATGATCAGAAAATCTAAACACTAAATATTTACCATATTAATTACCATATTAATATTATTCATTCTGTCAGCTCCTACAACACCTCAAACCAGACAGACACATTTATTTTCACAGCTACTTACATTCAAGTTCTTTATGCAATTCTAACCTCAAAAATAATATTAAACGTGCTTTTAACCATAGATCTGCTATTCATAGGGAAGTCACTAGTGATTTTTTTTTCCACTAGTAACAGAAAGTGATGCCATCACTTATTGCTTCTTTTGTACTGGGGAGGTATATCTGTATGACACGTTTTATTGACGATGCATCCTTAAAAGTCCCCAAATGATTCAGTATTGATGCCGTGGCCCATCCTCCTGAAGGACATAAAGAAAAATTGAAAAGACCTAAACAGATACAACTTCTTACTACTGCAGGAATCTCATGTTTTTACATGGGTCACAGTCTATCTGAAATTAAAAGCCATCTACTGAAAAATGTCTGACTACAAAAATAGTAACTGTTGCCTTATTTAATTCCAAAACATGTAACTTCATTATTTCTTGTTCTTATTCTCTAAATTCCATTATCATTATCAGCTTGGGGGTACAAAATTGGGAGAAAACAGCATGAACAGCATTTTGCAAATGAACATTAATAAAAGATTAGGGCGAAGCAAATTAATATAAACTACTATCAATATTAGAATTGTGTTCTACAAATTGGATCAATTCCCATTGATTTCTTTCTAGTGATCTAGAGGAATTCAGGAAGAGACATCAGAAAAAAAATCTAACTCTGACCACATGCAACCACAACCTAAAATGAGGAATTAAACTAGTAGCCTGTTTTTTCAGTATTTTGATTTATTCTACGTTTTTGTTGGAATTACAGTAGAAATACACTATAATATGTCTTAAGGGATATTTGATTTAATTATATTTCTTCATTTGGTTATTCATAATAACAAAACATCTATGCTATCAGAGTATAGATAAGTAAGAATAATACCTAAGGGAGAGCTACTGTTAAATTAATATATCTATGAGAACTAACTTTTGTAAATGGAAGTAGTATCTAAAATTATATGTTTATTTAGAAAAATACAAACAAGCTTTCAAGAATGTAGACCTATTCTTCAGATCTGGAACAAAAAGTAAAAACTTCAAGCTATGTGCAGAACTGGGAATAAGTAGGCCACCCTTAGACTGTCGCAGCTTCCTAAATGCTTATAGGTCTATATCAGAAGTCTATGTAGCATATGGCTGATTAATCTGGAGAATATCCTTACTGATGTTTCGTATTAGCTGAAAGGAAATGTTATCCTAATTTTAGTAAGGTTTAATAGTGCAACTTTCTAGAGACATTCACATTCAGCCAGCTAACTTGTTTAAATTGGATAAGATTAGGGAGTTATGACCATTTTCCTCAGCTGAGAGTCTCCACAAGTAATTAAGAAGTTGTTCATTCAAAGTTTACACTATTCAGCTGCCTCATCTTAAAAGTTAAGCAAGATTTAAGCTAAGGGGAAAAGACAAGCATTTGTTCCCACATAATGGCCTTAATCTGAGGATCTGGCACAAGCAAACTACAAGCATAAGGATGCTTTTTATTAATAGCCTGTATAAGGATGTTCTAACAACTCAATATGTGGTTCTAAAAATAAAATGTGCACTTATGCACAGGTACAGAAATGTTATTCACTGCACACAAGAGGCAACTTTCTGATGAGAAGAGAATACCTTGTGGTGTAAAAAACCCTTAGGAACATATTTTTCTAAACCAAGGAAGAATACAGCTTTCATTTAATGGTTTGAGTATCTTTTTTTTTATTGTCTTCAAAGGAGAGTGCATATGACTGAAATCCTGACAAAACCTCAGTAGTTGATGCTATCTAAGCAAGTTATCTTCCCTTCATTTTCATGATTCATTCATAACAGCCTTTAACTCAGTAAAAAGTAAATGAGGACTTCTAGTTATGCAAAAGCAGTAAGCAACCACTTTGCATATTTATGCTGCTAGTAAACAACCTCTGCAGCTTATTTATTTATTTGGCAAGCAGGTGGCAAACATAGGTGTTAGCAACTTCAACACAGATCCAACAAATTTTAGAGAGTAGCATAACTATGAGTTGTTGGGTTTGTTATTTGTTGTTGGTTGCTTTTTTTTTTAATCTTCATCACTTGCTTTCTAATTCTAAAGCTGAAGTCCAGTGTGGGATCAGTCATGCAGAAAACCATACAAATATAATTACACAGAGACATTTCTGACTGAATACTTAAATGCTCAAAACTTGGTATTCAGCACAGAGCATATAAACATGCACTGTATGACTTTGATGCTCCCAAATCTGTCTATTGTCCTCTCTTTACTTCCCTCCCCGCCCCCAGCTTGACTTCTCCTAGCTCTTCCTTGCACTTCTTGGGCTGTCCCTTACAGCTCTCTCCTGTTCTGCACCTGCTCCCATTTCTTTCCCTGCTGGATAAACCTGAAGGTAACAGCCATTCAGGCTAATTAAATGGT
Organism: Charadrius vociferus; assembly: GCF_000708025.1. Classification (NCBI taxonomy): domain Eukaryota; kingdom Metazoa; phylum Chordata; class Aves; order Charadriiformes; family Charadriidae; genus Charadrius; species Charadrius vociferus. Next base: position 231,275 of record NW_009649593.1, read on the forward strand.
GCTGGAAGTGAGTTAACAGGTGGTGGCCCCAGCTGCTTTAGTTGCAGGGGTAGATAACAGACCCATCGCTAGCCTGTGGAAGGCACTTTGATTAATTAGGACAAGAAGCCATTTGCTAAGGAGGGACAAGCAGATTTATAACAGAATTTTATTCTCTAAGGCAACAAGCAAACTTTCTCCAGAAAATACAGAAATAAATTTCTTATTCCGAAGTGCTCACCAGTCATCTTGACTTTGTTCAATATGGCGTATGCATAAGATGTGTTTGGCATAGGTTTCTTCATACTAATAGTTTATATTTTCTTTTAATGGAAGCTCTGAATTTGACCTTACTTTAGGAAATTTCCTGTCTCTTAGAGGCTCTCTTATTTTGTTTTCTTCCAAGTGAACTTGCATGTTTCTCAAGAGAGTTCTGATTACTGTGGGAACTGCTATCAAGACATTTAAATAATAGCAATGAGCTCCATGTACAGTTGAAGAACTGGTTATGCAAGCTTCCCATGCAATCCTCCAACTCCATTGGACATCTTTCAATGAACCCATAACCATTGTAATCAACTCTATGAGACTACACCCAGTCCTCCAGGCATTAACCCCTGGAGCTGCTGCTTCTATCACTAGCCCCGTAAGGTTGTTTTGAGGCTGAATTGTGCAGTTGCTTTACAAGTAGCTGCCCCCCAAATGGTAGCAAAGAACTGGGTTCATTGTCTCTTTACTGTAGAACTGGAGCACAGCAAGAAACACACCATGCTTAACTACCCTTTATTTTATTCAGCTAAGTGGTGAACTTAGGAAAGGTGATGAATTTCCCTCATTAATGACAAACAGCAAAAATGCAGGAACTAATTCAACACGCCAACCCCAACAGCTTTGCAGTCACATAATTTGAAATGAAAACTACCATAAAAAAGGAACATTGAAGGGCACGTACACAATTCAAGAGCTGAGAAAGCCCTTTCTCATTCCCTTGCTTTTCTGTATATGCAAAGTCATCTTCTGAGTTGTCAAAGATATATCTGTAACACAGCTGTGTCATTTACATTTTACTGGTCTATCTGCAGAGCTCAGCATGGAGAATAATATTAAATCAATGTATGTCAATGCTTGTTTATAGAAAGAGGGGACATACTTGCATTAATACACTGTTGAGCAAGGGAATAGACTGGCACACTAAGTAAGCCTATTAAAACTGCTATATAAGCAAGAAAGTCTCTCTGATATCACAAGAATTCCAAGTCCTTTTTTTTAAACCTGCCTCCTGCACAAAGCAAAGACCTGATAACGCTATATCCTATGAACCGATTCAACGATTTAAAAAAGAGTTTTTAACCCTGTCATAGTTTGCAATTAAAATCTTTGTGGCCTACCAGGAAAGTAATTTAGTAAGTAATGTAGAGGGATAATTTTGAAGTGAAACAAAAAGGTGAATTGCAAGGTCAACAAATATTCACACTGACTTGTAAAAAGACATAGAGTCAAAAAATATACCATATCAATCAGTGCAGCTCTACAAGAATAAATTTACAGCAAGCTACAAGCGTCATCAAATCCCAAATACATATCCATGCAAAGCAGTAGTAAATCAAGTCTATCCAGAATTCCCTTTTCTATTAACCTTCTAAGACAGTGAATTGCCCAGAGATATCAAATGATTCTCACTTGCAACACAACTTTTTTTTTTTTTTTTTAATCGAAAGAATGTTTTCTTTAGTTCATACTAAGTAGAGGTATGTAATTCAGAGAAGTTTTGGTCTTTCATTGTTAGATCACAGAGGTTCTTTCTGTAAAGCCCTTCTTCAGAGTTACTGCTTTTGTGCAGCGTAATGAAATACATTCTACAAAAGACGTTTTTAAGTTTGTCCCTTGAAGAGAAGAGAAGCCGTACAACAGGTGTTCCTCCTTTCTTTGTTTACCTGAGCTGACTACTTGCTGCTCAAAATCATATCCTTAAGAAAACAAATGATGGAGCATGTAAGCATTTCCCCGGAAAATTTGATATTAGGCTGAAGTCCTTTCTTGTTAAAGCAGCAAAATGCTCCCATTGACTGTATGCAGGGTTCTGTTAGCACAGCTGTGAATACTTCAGGGAAACAGGAGAAAGAGCCACAAATAAAGAATTAGCAATTACTATCTAGCTCATAATGAAAGATACACGTATTTCCCAATCAACTTAATAATTCTCAGTCTAAACCGGGAAAGATTCATAAAATAGTGGTAAGTTAATTTAATAGTTTCTAGTCGTTCTTTAGCATCTTCCAGATGGAAATCTCATTTCTCAGTGTGATTAATGTCAGCCTCAAAAGAAAGCACAGGGTCAAAAATTACTCCAAGTTTATGAACTCAAACTCCAGATGAAATAGAACTACGATGAAATGAAATAGCTGAGGAGAACAATCAATAACTTTTCTATCTTGTCAGAATTCAGGTCTGCAAAATTAATACCAGATAAGAAATCATACAACACAGCAAGGGGTACTTGGGTTTACAAGGATCTACAGATTTCTCTAGATATTGTCAATTTGTAATATTGTGTACATTGAACATGGGAATTACTAGCCAGAGGCAGTAATTTTAAAACAAAATAGGACCTTCAATAGATCCATGGGAACTCCTGAAATAATTAGAGCTGCAACTGGAAGCACAGAGTCCAAAGAAATATAGTATGAACACTGAAAAATGATATGTTTTAAACTAGACAAATATGATGGTAACAATGCCAGTGTAAATAATGAAAGCAGCCACATCAAAATTTTGATGGATAAGACTATCAAGATGGGAAAGACGGACCAAATCACACATTTATGTTCAAAAACCAACCAGACCTTTGAGATAAACTTCCAGTTAAGACATAACCTTATCAGAAACTTCAGTTCATGTGTTGGTAGATACAGAACAAGATCTAAATAGCAAATGGCAGGAAATAGTTATACCACCCTTAAAAAGCATAAACCGGAAAACCCATAGAGCTAGATATCAGGAAATTAGGCTTCTCATAGGAAGACACTCATTCATCACCACAGCAATGAATTGAAAATGGAAGCACAGATGAGTAAGAATGCATTGTGTCAGGTTTACTTGTATAAAGTTTCCCGAGTATATCATTGCTGGCTTAGGTCACAGCTTTAATATCACTGAACTTAAGTACAACACTGTAAGAGTGACAGCTCAAAAAAAAAAAAGAAAAAAATCTTTAGCAAACCCCGATTGTTTGTTTGTCCTAACTTCATTAAATGTGTTAGTGCAGCTGCTTTAGGCAGGAAATAAAAAATACTTCTGAAGCAACATTATACCTATCGTATGTTTCTAGTGTGATTGGTTCCATATTGTTGGGGCCCTCAAGTGCCTCTAGCAGAGTTCCTCAGCAAATCTTAACATGTCAAAGTGGATAAAAGTCAGAAGTAGATGCTTGATCCCTATAGGCTGGGAAGACTGCTATGCAGCACAGAAACTCCAACAAGGAAGATGATGCCCTGGCTTTGCTGAGTGCTGCATGCTCCCGTGGGCTGCTGATAAGAGCACGTGGCTTGAGCCCTGAGGTGGCTGCCAGCAGCCCCCTCCAAACTTCTGCATGCCCTGGTGTCCTCAAGGTCCCTCTCCGACTGTTCATGGCTGAGACCTCAGGCCAGGGGTGCCCCATCTCAGTGGCTATAGGGCAATCAGCCCCCAGCCCTTGCTGGGTGCCACATGTGGGCAATGGGCTAGTGGAGCACAGCACATTTGTCAACAGGCTAACCAAATGGCCTTCAGCAACACTTTTTCTGCGTAGTCAGCAAGGGAAACTTACAATCAGGTTAGGTCTCAAGTTGAAAATTTTAGCTTACAGCAATGAATCTTTAAAAAGAAATACACGGAGCAGAATATAAGTCTACCACGCAACAGTATATCAGAAGATAAAGCCACTGATAAACATGGAGCTGTGGAACCAGATCTGTACACATAACCTATCAATTGCAAACAACTGGTGGCTCACAATTCAGTGATACATCATTACTACTACTAAATTTAAAAGACTGTGTGCTATGTCTAAAAGTTTACTAGCTTGGAACTTCATCATATTATGATATTAAACATTTTTAGGTATTTCTGGAGCATTAGGTATTTTTTAGTTTTTATTTCAACTAGTATACTAAATTTCTACCATACAACAGACCAATATGGAAAAACATTTAATACTTCATTCATAAAAAACATTTAACATTCACCCTAAGCAAGTTTGTCGATGACACCAAGCTGTGTACTGCAGTCAACATGCTGGAGGGAAGGGATGGCATCCAGAGGGCAGTCTTGAGAGGTGGGCCCATGTAAACCTCATGAAGTTCAGTAAGGCCAAGTGGAAGGTCCTGAACGTGGGTCGGGGCAATCCCAAGCACAAACACAGGCTGGGCAGAGAATGGACTGAGAGCAGCCCTGAGGAACAGGACCTGGGGGCGTCAGTTGATGAGAAGCTCAATACGAGCCGGCAATGTGCACTCGCAGCCCAGAAAGCCAACTGCATCCTGGATTACATCAAAAGAAGTGTGGCCAGCAGGTCAAGGAAAGTGATTCTGCCCCTCAACTCTGCTCTCATGAGATGCTACTTGGAGTACTGCATCCAGCTGGGGCCTCCAACATAAGAAAGACATGGACCTGCTAGAGCGGGTCCAGAGGAGGGCCGTGAAGATGATCAGAGGCGTGGAGCACCTCTCCTCTGAAGAAAGGCTGAGAGAGTTGGGGTTGTTCAGCCTGGAGAAGAGAAAGCTCTGGAGAGACCTTAAAGCAACCTTCCAATACCTAAAGGGGGCTTACAGAAAAGGTGGGTAGGGACTCTTTATCAGGGAGTGTAGTGATAGGAGGAGGGATAAGGGGTTTAAGCTGAAAGAGGGTAGATTTAGATTAGATATCAGGAAGAAAATGTTCACTATAAGGGTGGTAAGGCACTGGAACAGTTTGCCCAGGGAAGTTGTGGAGGCCTCATCCCTGGAAGTGTTCAAGGCCAGGCTGGATGGGGCTTTGAGCAACCTGGTCTAGTGGGAGGTGTCCCTGCTTATGGCAGGGAGGTTGGAACTCAATGACTTTTAAGGTCCCTTCCAACCCAAACCATTCTATGATTCTATGATTTTTACAGACTTCAAATTTATTTTATTGACTTTGCTGGGAATATAGGTATGAAAGATTATGGGAAAAGGAAACACAGAAACAAAACAAAACCACAAGAACCCAGAGAAAGAAAAGCATATTTAGCATATTAAAGGCAATTAATCATCTTTCATTTTAGGAGACCAGACTACAGAAAATTCCTGGAAAAACACTGTAATTTCAGAAGGTGCTAGATATGAAAAAAGAAACTAACACATTGGATCAAATAACATATTCATCTAGAGACTGATCTGACATTGAACACTGGTTAGAAAGTAAAACAACACAAAGCAGAACAGTATTGTTTCATGACATAAATTTAATATTTTAAATAGAAAAAAATGCCTCAAAAGATAGTGAGGAAATCTAAACTTTAAAACAAAAGAAACAATACTGAGTTTGCCACATCGTTCCCATTACTCAAATTTTACAGTTTATCTAACTCAGCTGAAACTTGTGTTGTTGTTTTCGTTCTACAACTGAAGAGTGACCAAGGAGATGTGATATGATCTTGAAAGAATAACACTGGAGATAAATAAGCTGTAAGTGTATGTCAGTACTCAAAACTGAATACAAGTGAAGCATTAAGCAAGTCAGTGATGAAGAGCTTACATCTGAGATGAAGACTGTTTCAAGTGCACTTCAGCAAAAGCTTCAAAAACAGTTAAACATTTTAGACCTTTTTCTTAGCTACAAAGGACTGAGCAATGAGAACAGAAATATCTGTCACTAGAAATAATATAATTCAAAATAACCTAAGATGTTTTCCCTAGAATTTTTATTTTTATAAATGACTATATTCTGAATTGCTATATTTTCAAAATTACATTTAGTCTCAGAAAAGAATGCACGGTCACATACAACATTAAAAAAAATTATATTTAGTGATGAAAGGTAAACTGGACAAAAAATTGAAATAAATAAATTAAAAAAATCTCCCATAGACACTGACTGAATGTTAACTGGTTTTCCACTGATTGGCACTCATGTTTAAGAAGGCTCCCCAGGTAAGCTCCTATTTAAGCTTTTCTCATCAGCTTGAAACTTGAGCATAATTATGTTTGACTAGATTCAGGCTGCGTGTGTCTCAGGGTCCTGCCCCCCCCCAGTATTCCCAATCAGAGTCCTAGACAAAACCTTCCCTGGTTTCTTTGCAGCCTCCCACCACAGGTATCTTTCTCAAGGCAACCAAAAGACAGAAGTTGGTGTAGGGCAAAATCTTGTCCTAATATGCAGACAAAATGTAACTGCACCTCATGTCCACTGGTTCAGACATAGCTGAGAGACTCCTTCCATCTTTATTTAAGATTTTGGTTTAAGATAAGCAAGTGAATTCAGAAGACACTGAGGAGGATACCCAACAAATGCAGATTATGTGATAACAGAAACCCTGTTCTGTAGAAAATCAGACCAAAGTAAAACACTTCTAAGCCCTTCCCCATCCCACTCAGCTGATTTTACCAATATACATTTCGTAATCTGAATTGGTAACACGAATACAAATTGCATATTTCATAAATCCGAATGACTGACTCCAATTCCACAATTTGAACAATTATAAAGATTCTTATAATTGAAAATAAAGGCCATTTATAAAAAGAAAAAAATCACTTGATGAAAAATGCTATAGGCACGTGAAGATTTTTCTGATGATATAGTATCAAAGAAAATTTAGTTGAATTTAAGGTGACCCCTCATTTATCATATCCTGTGGGCGAGTCAGTTAATGACTATATTGATTCTCTTTTGTGTTCATTCTTAAATACATCATCCAACCAAGGTGAAAGTAACCATAAGATATTAATATTAGAGAAAAACATTTCAATGATAAAAAGTTGAAGTTTCAGTTAAGAATTATTATTATACAATAGATTTGCTGTACTGAAATTATAGGAGCTATTCATATAATCACAGTGGAAAATATCACATGACATGTACCAGTGATCCCTGGAAGCAGTGTATTGCTAGTAACTAAAATGGACTTCAAAAGAATCGTGTCAGCTGAGGATCTGATACATGTTATGTGCTACTTTTCGCTAAACTCAGGAATACTGGATTGCTAGGGGACCTCTGATCATTCAGAGAACAATGATGAAATAGGTACCTGAGACCATGGTTTCCCTAGTCTAACAGTATTTGAAGATGAGAAGAGGGAAAAATAATCCATTTCTGCAGACATCTAATTTCATGAGCATCTTACAGAGTTTGGTTTTTTGCTCTTACTGAAATGTAAAGAGCAGAGCACAACTCCCACCCTAATATTTTTCTGTTTTGAAGAAACATTGACCAAAGAGAGAAATGGAAATAATCTTTCTTCCACAGGGAGAAAGGATGCTCTGTACTTTGTGCAATTGGTTTCTATCTGTGAAGAAAGGTATAGCGCAGACTGAACTAGTATGTAATTAAAATACAGCACAGCATACTACACAATCAACACAGTGCCATTTAAAAATACTGCAAGCAGTGTCAGTTTTTTCTTTGACTGCCCTTTCACAAAACATAACTATCGTTTTGTCTTTCTTGTGTAACTGGTTTTGGTTTTCCAACTAAACAGCTCAGCTGATGATGTCCTTGATTCCTACATCAATTCAATCCGTTAATGTTTTATTATTCGTAAGTTTAGAAAGTTTAATCTTTGCGAGTATCTTTTTGATATTTTCTTCATTTAAAAACCTCTTTCTCAACAGCAAACTTTTTCCCAATCAAGCCCAAAATCTCCTGGCGTTTCTTTTCCAATGCTTCAGGTTGTTCAGAGTTTCAGGTTTAGTTAGCAGAAAACAAAATAAAGTTGAAGATGCCTCTTTGTGAAAACTGTGACCAAACAGGTTTCCGTTAGCTGCTGAAAGGTCACTGTGCTAAGGGAACTAACTGTAAGGTGGTAGGGTAAGTTTATCTTATGATTTTATTTAAGCTTTTTGGAGAAAAGAAAGAGAGGAGAGCGAGCACACATTTGGTGCGGTCTGTGGCTCCTTTTAAGGAAACAATTGATTTCTTTTGTATTTTTATTACCAGAAAAACTGAAAACAGATATCTGAGGAAAACAGAACCAGATCTGCCATTGCAAGGACACTCAAGTAAAATCCGGCCGGTGTCTCAGGAGGTGCTGAGCCACAGGGAAAACCTGGGCTTGAGAAGAGCCCCTGACTGCTGCAGCTGGGGCTGGAGCCCCGTGGAGGTCAGGGAGGTGCGGCGGCGCCTCCGGGAGAGCTTCCTCGGGGCCTGACAGAGCTGGGATACAGCTGCTGCTGCTGCTGGAAAGGGGGGAGATGAAATTATAGCGTGGAGGGGGGAGGCAGGGAAAGGAGAAAAGCAGAATGTCTGAAAGGATGAAAAGCACAGTTTCTCTTTCATCCCTCTAATATTCTCGGGAATCGCTTTAGGGGGATGAAAGCCGTCACTTGAAAGTCTGATTCCACTGCCTATGCTTTGCAGGCATCTACAGAGAGTAGAAATAAAGTGCTAATGAACAAGCATTAAAAACAGTACAAACTGTTGCCTGAACCTCAATTAAGTCAGTGCTGCCAGATACACGTTCCTTCAACATTGTGACCAACCATTTTAGCCAATAGCACCAAAAAAATTGGCAGTTACAGGATGATTCCACCATCACGAATTCTTACAAGTAAAATGACTTTTGTACAGTCTTATGGCCACAAAGGCATAAACTTGAAACTCAGGAAACTGCAGAAGTGAAGCTGCACGACTGATCTTACTACAGTTTCCCCAGGCACGTCTAAGTCATTAATTCCACAACCATAACAAAGTGTTCTCCCACTGCAGAGAACAGATGATGTTCAGTCAACAAGCAACTATGCAATGTTTGATTTCTCCTTATTGCTAATACATATTCCAACCATCACTCTAATGATAGTTTCATTTTGCTAAGTGACTTTGCCCTATAGTAATTGAAGTCCAAATTGTTTGAGGTACATAGACACCAAACGCTGATTACAAATCAGACTTCTTCAAAACCAACAAACTCGCAGATACCACTGCTGAATGACCTGCAAATCTGAACTAATACATTTTTCCCAAAAAGCCCACAAGCTGGAGGAGGTACTGTTATCATCTCCATTATAAAGCTGGAGATTCGAGATGCTATTGTGGTTAGAGTCAAGTTCTCCAAAGGAAGCTACTCCCTTCTGACTTCCACCACCAAGGCTTCCAGGTCCATGTTTAAAAGCCAGTAATCCTGGAGCTAGTACAGGGAGAAGAGGATACAGATGATGTCCCAATACTCTGATGATGTCTGTGTTTTGGAGCTCTTAGCCTGCTGTTTGATAGCATGAGGTTGACTAGTTTCAAAGTTTTAGCCTAGTTGGCCTGAGGGACCAAGCAATCCAAAAATGTTGTGAGCCCAAATAGGGACAAATCCTGCCTTCATGAACGTTTCTAGATGATAAATAGCTGATTAACCTACAAAGGAACATTTCCAGTTCTTAGGAAAGGATTAGTAAGCATGAAACACATTTGTGACTTCCACCAAATATGTTTAAATGATGTAACAGTTAACCTGTAATATTCTGAATAAGACTCATATTTAATGTCTACTTTTGCAAAATACATTCAAATGTTATATTCAGTTTTTTAAAAATCTGGGTTTATGTTTGCATGGCTAATATGAAATCAAATATAAAATACAGACTTTGATTGCTGTCTTCTATTTTTCTCTCTTTCTTCTTCCCAGCGCCTCTCCCAACAAAGCAAAAATGTAAGCCCTATTGCCATTTGTAATTATGCATGTGGAAGAAAATTGATTGCTGAGGCAAAGTCCTGTATGTGCTGCAGAAAATAAGGTCATGCTGACAAAGGTTTATTTTATTTAAAGGAAACAGTTTGTAACTGATTGCTTGGGAAGAAAACAAAGGAAAAATATTTTAGAGGATGTTTTGGCTTCTGAAATCAAGACAGCTTAAAGACAAGGAAATCTTAAGGAGAGATAGATGTTTTGAAAGAAAGACTGCTAGCCTGGAAACCATCTCAGCTGCTAACTTTCAAAGTCAGGTGTGTTAATCTGCCACTTTCTTACTGGGTTACCACCATCAGAGCAAGGGCACTCCAATCCAGACAGGTACTAGGGTGCCATATGACTCTGTGCATCTATTCCTGAGATTCTTTTATCCAGTTTATAAAATGGGAATACAAGATTCCTAAATTATAAAATATGCATGCCCATATGAAATTGAAATGTGTCTTAACATCTTTGTTATTACTATAAATTACACTATCAAAAATGTTTCAGTAATAAACTCAGAGGGTTTGACAAGTTATGAGGCATAAGTTTATCTAAGACATTTCTTAACCACTTAACATTAACGCTGAAAGTTAAAGAATTGTGTAAGTACAACTCTTATCTTACTAATCCTATACTTGGAAGAGAATGTTGTATTTGCATTGTAATTACATCTCCAGGAATGTCAACTGGTACCACCCTGTAAGAGAAATAGTTTTATTAAGCCTCAGTTCACTACTACTGCTGAATGCTGGCACTTTGCTAAGTGTGTATAGGTATTCAATATTCTATAAAATAATGATTTATCTCACATAACACTATTCATATTTTAGAGGCAACAATGGGAATATTCTTTGATGTAAAAAGAAATATTAATACGTTAAGTATTAAAAATGTTCTTACTGCTAGTCTCTTAAATGATCAAGTGACAACTTAGTCTTACAAAATCAACTTTCTTAATATGAGATTCCTAAACTACAAAACGTCACTATGCCTACCAAATACATACACTACATCTTAACAAATTAGATTTTGTCAATACTATAAATTAGTGTCAAAATTGCTTCTTGTATTTACCCTCTACTCTGCTCTCATGAGACCAAACCTGGAATATTGTGTCCAGCTCTGGAACCCTCAACATAAGAACGACATGAACCTGTTGGAGCAGGTCCAGAGGAGGGTCACAAAGATGATCAGAGGGCTGGAGCACTTCTCTTCTGAAGACAGGCTGAGAAAGTTGGGGTTGTTCAACCTGGAGAAGAGAAGGCTCCAGGGAGACCTTATAGCAGCTTTCCAGTATCTGAAGGGCACCAACAAGAAAGCTGGAGAGGGACTTTTTACAAGGGCATGTAGTGACAGGATGAGGGGGAATGGTTTTAACCTGGAAGAGGGCAGGTTTAGAATAGATGTTAGGAAAAAAGAGAATTACTATGAGGGTGATGAGGCACTGGAACAACTTGTCCAGAGAAGTTGTGGATGACCCATCTGTGGAAGTGTTCAAGGCCAGGTTGGATGGGGCTTTGAGCAACCTGGTCTAGTGGGAGGTGTCCCTGCCCATGGCAGGTGGGTTGGAACTAGATGATCTCTGAGGTCCCTTTCAACCTAAACCATTCCATGATTTCTGTGCTGCTACAGAAGCCTCTAGTGGCATTTAAACATGACATTTTGCAATACCACTCAGTGCAATCCTGAAGCGATAAAAGCTGGAAATACCTTCCTTCTTCCCAGTGAATGCAAATCCCACATTTGCAAAGATCTAATTAGCAGCTTCTAAGACTGTTGACTCAGGTTCTGCTAATTTGTATTATGAAATGAACTGCAAAATGAATGGTTTTTTAGTCTCCATTACATGAAGCACTCCTTGACGCCAAACTGATTTCTGGGATCATGTCTGTGTGAAGAAGCCACAACAGCTTGCTCTTTTGTTGTTTAAGGAATTAGTGACCTTTAAGATATGTCAAAAAGTCTAATTTAGAAAGAGTAAATAATCATGTGGTCTAAATAGTTTTGCTTCACGAAGCTTGGCTAGCTGCAGCATGCCCTGGTTACTCTCAAGACAAAGAAGTCCAGGCAAAAAAAAAATTTGGCACCTACAAATGCCATATGGAGTTTCCATGTGTCATTGTTGTTTGATAAAATTATGTTCCAATTATTTTTTTTCCCAAGATATTTATAATATATTGACATTTTTGCCAGTTCTCTTTCTTTCAAATCTGGGAGGAGAAGAGTTAAATTATTTTTGAGTCGAGAAACAGAGAAAAATAATTAGCTTCAAAAAATCCAGCGATATTCTGAAATAGCTTTTCCAGGCATAAAACTGCACATTATTAAGGCCTAGTGTTGTGGGACTTTACATGGCTTGAGGCTAATGCTTTCCCCAAGCGAAGCTGAGGATCCATCCTTTCTCATGGTTTGATGCTCCTGTTTCTAACCTCATGGTTTGTTAGCCAGGTGACCTTCAACCTTTGATCCTGGAAAGACTATTAGCGGTGACTCCAGGAGATTTGCCTCAATAGAACGGCTGTAGGGGAGCATTCCCAGGTGCATTATAAATGCAACTTATCACATCATTTTACAATTTATCAATGGGATATCACAATATGCACAAATGCGTATATGTAAATATATTATAAATAAATGTGCATATAAAGAAAAATCAGCATTTAGTGGAGATAAGTCAAGCTGCATCCATTAAGCTGCTGCGACCCACTTTTATGTGCGTATTACCCACTTATCCTAATCCAAAGTAGGATTTACGCAGGTACTTCGCTTCAAGAAGAATCTTAGTGTCGTGACTGGGGAGTGTTCTTTAAACAAAGCTATGGGAATCAATGACATAAACTACTAGAGAAATTATCTATGTGTTTCAACGGCTTTAATTCAATTGGTGTCTAATCCCCGCTCTTTAGACTACAAACTAACATTCCAAAACTCGAGACAGGTTTGACTACATGTCAGGTAAACAATTCAACACCTGCCATGTTTAAGGCATTATTGTAATATCAATAATAAGTAACATCCCAGAGCTTGGAGCTGTTCAGAAGAATTGCCAGTGAGGAATAATTTTTTTTTTCTCTCTTTTTTCACTGTAATTCCCACTGATTGCACTTTTCCCTTCTCTTCAAGATTCTCTGTTTCATTCCTCATTGGTGTCCTCCAAAGGATTTCTTTCAGAATAAAAAGAAGCTTTCTATGGTGATAATGTGTCACTAGTTAAATTCTGCTGTGTTTGATGTAGTTGTACAACAAAGACATACCTGATGTTGCATCTAAATACAATATTTGAAAACAATCTCTAAGTCATTCATTTTTCTCTATTTAAATCATAATTAAAATGAAAGTGTATGCCTAGGACAGGAAGAATAAGGGCTACGACAATAGAAGGTCCAAAGAAGATGCCAAAATAACATGTTCTTTAAAACAAATAAGAAAAAATAGAATTGTTTTACTGAGTTTATGGAATTTGGACTATATATGCTTCACGCATAACACAACATGATTCAAAACAGAATTCAAAAGCTCAGGAGGGATGTTAACTGTGTCTATGGCTCTTAATCCATGGACTATTCAGCAGTCACACATGACTTTATCGACAATTACAACTTAAAATGGCTCCATTGACACAACTGTAACATGAACCAAAAGCCTCATCTTGCAGAGACTTTTGTGCTTCCCATTATGTGCTCTGGGAAGTCCCACTGACCTCATGGCTTTGAAGGTTAAGCAGGCAACTACATCTTCTCCTTTCTATACTTTAGTTGACTTGTGATCTAACAAATGAAGAACTAAGAACTGCCAAGCTTAAAACTAAGCATTTCTATTTGGGGTGCCAATAATTATGTGGACTCAGAGGACGGGAATGATACATAACAAGAGCAGTGTCACAAGGAGGGATGAGGAAAGAAAAAATTTTGGTTGAGAAATGAGCTTCAGCTGCTGACTCATAGAAACATTTCTCTATAAAATTCATGAGGATGATGCATACTGATTCAGTATGCATGTGTGACTGCTGAATAGTCCATGGATTAAGAGCCATAGACATAGTTAACATCCCTCCTGAGTTTTTAAATTCTAATGACTATCAAGCCTGAAAGTTTCTCTTTTATTTCTCCAGTAAAGTTTATGGGTTGTATAATACACACTTAAGAGTCTCTAGAGAGTTCCCATACCTATTTTGGCTGTACAGTACCCTTTGGTAATATTACTACATAATCAAGCATAAAGAAAGGGGAAAAAAACATTTTCCAGACTATTTTTGTAAACTTAAGTAGCTGAAAAATAAATATTGAGTCTATATAACAACTAACTTCCTCAGTACTGAGGGAAAGATATAAACCCTAAACAAGCATAAACCACAGTTTCCATTTAGGACAGCAACACAGGCAAAAACCTTTCTTGAAATTTCTCCATTGGCATTACTAATAGAGCTGCGTCACTGACACCACCACCACAGTTTAAATAACCAAGACAGCCAATGCCCTCCTTTGTTACACAGTCTCCAAATACTTAGTAGTATGTTTGGATGCATGAAATGTTCCAACTTCAGCAGAACATTGAAAAGATATTTAGTTTTGTCCCTTAAACAGCAGTGAAACATATACTCCATTTAAGTATGTTTAAGCTACATTCATTTCAATAGGATGTAAGCATGTGGTTAGCGGCAGTTATATGCCTTGCTGAATGAGGTTAAAAGTGCTATGAAATGAGTATTGGTTCTACATTTGAGTTTCCTGGTGTCTTTTTAAGACAGACTTTGAAAGTGGTTTGTAAATATGTTCATTTCTTATTACATATTCACTAATAGACTTGTGCTGGGGAGTCCTATAATAGTACAGCGCAGATTACTCAGATTATACCAAAAAATCAAAATACCTATTATATGCGATGTCTTTCCTGTAAAATGATATGCCAACTTCCATAATCACTTGCTATTCTCTCTTTAGAAAAATTTGATATCTTTTAAACCTCCTAATTACAATAACAAATAAAAAGTCCTTTTTAGTAATAAGGAAGGAAACTGGCACGGAATCATAATAAAGAAAAGCCAGCTGAGGAGCCTGCTAGAAAACAATACTATGTATAATTGGTGTTTAATTATGCAGAATTAACAAATGGCAGCAGCACTGGTTGTATTACTTGACCAGGGCTCTTTGCCAAGTCAACAAGCTGGTTTTAATGTAGGAAGTAACCCATTCAGTTATCTGGCGCCTTTGAGCAGGGCCCTGACTGCTGCATTCTCCATCTGTGTTGCCAAAAACATTTAGCAGAAGAAAGAAATCTGTTGATTTGCTAAAGCAAGATAAATTTCGGTCATTGATATGGGTGAATGCACCAATAAGATCATAAAAAAGTTTTCTAAACATTTTATTCATCTGGTGCCAATGATTTAGTAACACCATGAGAGCTCAAAATACTAATTAGTATGAATTTGCAGGGTTGATATGTTATACAATAGAATATCGAACATGTTGATTTGAATATATTACCTCCACTAACCCCTCCCCTCTCCATACACACATATTTGAATGTATTTAAAAACATGGTTAAATATTTATGTTCTCTAGAGACTCAATACATAATTTTCTCCTATGGTAAGCAATTAATTTGCATTTTGAAATGAACACAACTATGATGATACGTATGAGAGGTTCCTGGAGAGCACGTCTGCCAATGTACCCACACTCACAGGTGACCCCTGTAACAACCCTCAGCACTGGCCTTACCAGTAGCTCCTCCTGCTTCCCCTCCGCTGCCTTTGGCGGAGCTTGAATTGAAATTGAAAAAAGCCTTTCTGAATTAAATATAGATAACAAAAACCTTTGGGGGAGCAGAAGGCAACAAAAACTCTTTGGAGATCCCCAAAAGCATGTAGCCCCTTCTTCTGAACTTCTCTTTCATGTGTAGGTTTCTTTGAGGGTAGTCACCGTAATGGTAACAGTAGCAGACATACTGCCCAATAAATGAGAACCTTCAATGAGAAATGCATTGATACATATATTCTATTTATGTTCTATACTTATGCTGTTTTCAGGGTGGCATCTATTGAAAACCATGGAGAGAGAAGCAGAATTTGGGTTTTGATCAAACAGGGAATATGGATTGAAAGTAAACAAAGGGGAAAGCCTGTCAACCAAACTCCTCTACATATTTGCATAGATTCAGGTTCACCTGAGTAGCTGGAGCTGGTATTGTTAAGATCCTGACTTGTTTTCTCTTAGGTCCGACCAGGATTTAGATTACAGCAAGATATGGTGAACTAGTCTCATATGAAATCCTGGGAGAAAGGTTAATTTTGCCCAGTCTTTCTCATGAAGAGTCACTGTCACAGGAATCTGCAGCTGAAGAGAAACTAAGAACAGAAAGATTGGTCTTTGCTTTCAGTGCTTCTCAGGATGACAGGGTGCATGCAAATCAAGGACACCAATCTGGAGCACCAAGTGCGACACTAAATGGGGGCCACTTCTACATCCAGAAAAATAACAGGCTTTAGAATTCAAAGCTCATTTTAACCCCAACTTTTACTGGCAAAGAACAGCAGTTTTCTCCTCCCTTTTTTGCCATACTTTTTCAGTGACATTCAGCATCAGAAAAAACAATTCTTAAATCCACAGCATGTTATGTTTGGAAATAGAGAGTTAAATAAAAATGCCCCTCTGTGTGTGCATGTATATCAGTATGTGACTTTACAAAGTTGAGGTATTTCCAATGCAAACACAAGTAAATCTGGACATCCTCATATATTTGATATTTTATAGGCCCAGTAAAACTTGATCAAAATCCACTTATACTTGTCGGTTGTGTGACTTAACCTTTAGGGTAGATTAATTAGATTAACAGACCACATACTGTAGATTCCAGTACTTCCTCAATGGCTATTAAATTACACAGAAGGAATTATGTTTTAGAGTCCTGCTTCCTTAAATCAAATTCCAGCCCTGTCACCTTTCTTTCATTTATTAGACTGCAAAGCTCTTGTTCCTTTCGTAATAAAAACTGAACCTCTGTTAAATTCTATCCTTAGTACTTGAAGTCACTCATGATTGCTGTGCTTAGGATCAGATAACTACAAAATCTGAGTCTACACCGGCAGAACACAGCTCATGACAGGTATCCTACCAAAGGAGTGAAAAGGTGCCACTTAATTTGTGAAGAAGCAGGGAGTAGCGGAGTATTCTTACTGTTAAGAGTCCGGCTGCGGGCTGTGCCCCATGCAGACCACAGCAGTGGCATGGCAGAAGGGAGCAGCCAAGCTGCGAGACGGGTACTGCTTGAAGGAGGCCAGTTCAGCGCTTACCATCAGGACAGATAATAATGCTAACGTGCAGAACGCCTCCTGGTTAAGGCATGGAGTTGGGTAAAGAGTGCTTAAGAAATAACTCTGCAGCTTTCCCAGCATGTTTGCTTTTCCTTTCTCAAAATGTTATCCAGGCAATGACCAAAGATTTTGTACACTTGTGTATTGCCAGACACCAGGCAGCCTGGGCATGCGCATAAACATAAGCAGAATATCCAGTATTTCCCAGAAAGCACCAGAGAGCCTGTATATGCAAAACACAATGCAACTAGTAAGCTGAAGAGGAGAGACAAGATTTTGGACTTTCTTGCATTCGCATCTACCTACAAACTGCCCCCAGGATATTATAAACAGCATAACAACTAAGAAACCTGGATAAATATGTCAAGCTTAAAAAACTAAGATGATCTGAGTTCAGATCTGTGTTTTGAAAAGGCTGTACAGCTGGGAGGAATATAATAACAACCAGTGCCAAGGGAAGGTCTGCCCTCTCCACGTCCGTGATGTAACAAGGGAGAAGAAGATGGAATATAAAATCTGTGACGCAAGAACATGACTATGGGCATACATCTACTGCACGCCTGCTGATGCACACTCTTCCACCCAAATGCCAGCCTGCTCCTGCTGTCAAAATTGCTAGAAACACTGAAAGAGCTGGGATGGAAAAGTCAGCAACTGGATTTTTTTTAAGCTATCAGGATTAGCTTTGAAGCAGTGACACACAACCTGGCACTGAATATACCGGTGTGCCCAGCCTTGGTCCCTATTAACTTTCCATGCGTTACAGACAGCATTCAGGACCATCCCATTAGGACATCAGAAAGGCTTGTCATCATCAAGATCCCACAGTCTCGTTCTCTCTCTGCAGCTCATTTCTGGCCTGTGATATTAATCCTACAGCACATGCCTGGCTTTCTCATGGCATTTACTCCTGATGCGGCCCTTTCTGTGCTCCCCGTATTGCTGGAAGTACGTGCTGGCAAGTCCGGTTACAGTTAGTGCAGTTGCTTTAGTAGCTCGGGCAATCCATGGCTCCTAATGACAGGCCAATTATCTTTGAGGGTAGCAACTTACCCACAAATGTTTTTCTCCAAAACTATGTAATTAAACAGATATGGCTTCAGCAAACAGCAAAGCATTCTTGGAGAAAAAGCTTGACGAATAAAGGCAAAATCGTCCTGCACCTTTATTTACAATGTGCTAAAAGCCACCTACTTGTATACATTTTTAAGATGGAAATTTCATTTCTGCAGGCAGGCAGAGCCTTTAAGCAGCCTGAGACAAAGAAGGTTTGGAACAATGGATGAAATAGCAAACTCTGACAACCCTGCACTTGTGATCAGGTAGCAGAGCCTGGGAGGGGAGCCTGGTAAGGCAATTAGGAGCAGGTGATGCTTGCCAAGAGAGACTTCAATCTCTAGGCAATCCGTGTTAGAGGGGCTTCGACAGAGCCTACAGAGGAATCCAGAGCTGCCCTAACTGCTCAGAACTTCGTCAGGATACGAACTGAGCCCCACGTCTGGCACAAAGTATGACAAGCTGTGAAGGCTTCTTACTATAATCATGGCAGTGCGTAACAACTTGATTTATATAGTGTTGGTTTTTTGTATTGGACTTTTGTGCTCTGCTGATGCTGACTTCTTTGTGCTTTGCAGAGCAGCAAAAGAAAGCGTGTGCATATTTTACACTATCTATTCTTGCCATCCTAATTTGGATGCCATCTACACCCCTGAGGATCACTCCCTGGTCGGAAGCTCCTCCGCAGTGATTTAAAGCACCTGAACTACAACTACAGCTGGAAGAGTCTGTCCTCATTCATTACTTGTCAACTAGACATAAGCAGCTGAAATTGCATGTCTAAAATAGGTGATATGATACTGCACTGTAAATAAAACTAAAGCTTAAAGTTCTAAAGAAGAAAAGAAAACAAATGGACAGAGGCTTAATTTGCTATAGGCCACAAGTTAGAAGCAGAGAAGGAAACAGTACCCAAGGTCTATTCTCCATTCACTAGACTTCATTTGCACAGCCAAAGACCTTTGTACGGTCACGTTTAGAGTTAAGCAAAAAAACTCCCGCTAAAGAAAATTTTACCATATTAGAAAAAAAGAAAAGCATCCTTTTCCCTTCCTTTAATCTGAGAAAAATAAAATTCTTTAATGCCTTCATCTTCTCACTTAAGATATAAATCTGCATTCTGAACTCTATTTTTCTCCCATTTGATTACCATACTGACTCTGCGGGGAAAAAGGCACACAGTGAAAGATACATTCTTTGAATGAAAAAGGGAAAAATTCTTAGTGTCACAGATGGCTGTCAGGATGAAATGAAGCTTGTGTCTGCTGAGGGAATCAGACCTTAGTGTGAAATCTGAATAGAAAGGAACATAGCAGAAGGCAACATTTCAAAAGGAGTTCAGCACCAACTGGCATTGTGAGGGTTAATTTACTGCCAGGAACTGCTGGGCTTTTCATTCTCAGTAGACACACAATAGACAGATCCCAAAAGTACCCATCATAATCACAGATGCTGGGGATTAATGCTAAAATGAAAGCTTCATGAATATTAAAAATATCAGAACTGCTAATGATGTAGCAGAGTTTGGAATAACAGCCAATCTGAAAATCTAAGAGTGTGCCATGCAGACATAGTGAGACACTGTCTTTTTAAAACTGATTAAACCTACTCAATTTGTAACAGAAAGAGGCTTATGCATATTAGGAGCTGAATTGACTGCCAAACTTTACAAATTGCACAGGCTAATTACCATAATTAAGCTTTGGATTGAAGAAGAAAATTCCATTTATCTCAGAATGACTCAGTGGAACTTCAACAAAGGCAGCAAAGTACATCAGATGGTTTGGCCTTCCCTCCTCTCCCCCCCCACTTTTTTTTTTTGCCTCTAAGTGGTGTTTCAAAAGCCATTGGGAAAAAAATAATCAGAGTGACAGCATGGAAATACTTTTGCTTGAAAATCAGAAGAAATGCATAGTTTAGGGATCTGATTTGGGAATTTGTTGTAAACCCTTCCCTACAAACTAGTACAGTAAAATATGATCTATTTTTCGAATATAAAGTCTGAATCGGGGGGTAATGCAAAGCCACGTGTCTTTGTAACCTGAAGCAATGTATAATTCCTGTAACTGTGCTTTATCAGTTTCCTGGAGAGGACACTGGGTAGCGTTTGATCTGCTGGACTCTCCTGCTGCTCTGCATGTCTGCTGTTTGCCCTCTCATGCTGATGCAGAGAAGTTATCTTGAAGGATGAGATAACAGCTACCACATTTTAAGATAAAGATTACATGTTATTCTATGACTTTGAGCTGGATCCAAAGTCTTCCATTAATCTCAAATGGGATTTGGATCTTGTCCTCGGGGAATGCGTAGTCTGCGAACAATAGAAGCACAGCTGTGAAAACTTTATTATGGGATACAGGAAAATGTCTTACTGTATTTCCTTTCCTATCCCCATTTAGGAAGAAATCATCATATGAGGGTCTTCCTTAAGCTTACTTAGGCTTTTAAGTCACATATGTATGAGACCATACGTATATAGAGACATCATGCAAAGGCGAATGCAGAGATACTGGGGGAATATTAATCTTTCCCACGTATAATGGGACTCTGACTTTCACCCATCAGTTATTTCAGTTTTGCTTGCGTTTACCTAACTCTTGCTTCTAGGATGGTGATGACGATGTCTATATATTTTGAGGTCTCTTTGCAGAATGCCTTGAACAAAATGGTCCTGAAAAAATGTATGTACAGATTCATTTCTAGAAAGTAAAGAAAACTCACAATGCATTAAAAAAAAACCCAAAGCAAATTAAAAAGACCTGCATTTCATACACTGTAGAGCTCAGGACAGTTATAACATATCTAACATTATGGGTGTGCTTGTGAAAATAAATGCGAATTAAAGGCCTAGGTAAACATATGAAAGAAAAACAGGCAAAAATAAAAAAGAACTTCACGTGCAAACGTGATTTTATTCAGCTACATTAGAAGAATCAGGGGACCATTGGAACAGAGCTCTGGAAAGAGAAACCAGGAACAGTTTCAAAATGCAGGTGACTAGAAGTGAGATATGCTACCCAAAAGAAGAGGGAGAAGAATGTAGTGATACTTATCTATCCGCATTGGTGCTTCCAGAAACCACCTTAATTTTCTGGAGCACATCTTTATTAAAGAACCAGTAACATTATAAAAGAATATATTCATATGTGAGCATGTAAAAGAGAAGAAACTAGCAGCTAATTCTAGTCTAGAACTTGCATCCAACAAGACAAATTCAAATTTTAATGTGATATTACTCATCTCATTTATACAAACCATACATATCTGCTTCTATGAAATTCTGATTTCATATAATGACTAAAATACAGAAAGTACCACCACATTTACTCCTTGAGGAATCAACAGAAATTATATTGGAACACCAGATCATGGGTACTTTTACAAGAATCTTCCATCTATGCATGCCATGCCTCTCCCTCTTTTGTATGGCTGCTAATACAACCAGCTCCGAGATAGCCATCTGCTGAAATTCCCCACTATGAAAATAAGTGTCCTGGCAGCAACTCTACTCTGCATTCTGAATAATCAGAAGGCATTCACTTCACATGCTCAAAATTAAGCTTGTGTTACTTTGTGTGGCAGCAGAAGAAAGAAATACAAGTTGTGAGACCATCTCGTCATGAGGAATTTCTAGGATCAGGATATGTAAGTGATTAAGTTGAAGACGTATGCATGTGAGCAATTTTGTCTGTTACTCATTTTGTATATGGAAGTGTATCAGTTTCCTTGTATAAGTTGGAAATAAGTCTATCAGACGTAGCAGAGATGCAAATAATAAAGGAAGAGGGAAATCCCTGTTTTGCATCACTTTCTCTCTTTCCTATGCTCATCGTTAAAAAAGGCAAACACACGCATTCATTATTAACAAATATAATAAGGAAGATGATCCTTTCTCTCTTTTTTTTTTTTTTTTTAAGAGTCTTTTCTTGTCCTTGTGTGGCTCTATTCTGGAAATACATGCAGCTGTTACTGGGTGAAATAGCAATAGAATAAGCTGCACTATAAATTGTCCTGATGTGATTATGTCAGATTCTTTTTATATCAATTTGCTATCAGAGGCTCCATTTTCTCTTTTTTTTCTCATAGTCCTGTACCCAATGGAAAGCTCTGCGGCCAGAAACTGCACAGGCATCTTGTGGCAGGCAAATCACTGAAATGTCCAAGCAGTACTTCTAAGTAGAATAAAGAGGTTAAGTGGCATCTAAAGACAGATTTAAAAAAAAAAAAATAATAATCATTACTCCTACAGTAAGACACTGGCTGACTGAGCTCAAAATAGATGTTCACAGTTCAGCACCTTGAGTGAAAAATGCCAGCGCTTAAGATGCCCATGCTTCACCCGATATGGCCATGCTTCACTTGATCTTTTGTTTGATGGACCATTCCTTGAGCACTTGTGGCTAGAATGAACTTCATATAGATAACATACTGCTTAATAAAACAACGTCTGTGCTTTCTCAGAAACTTTTTCCTTGCCCTTATTTAAAGGTCAAGGAAAAACCTTTTTATTCATAGGCTTGTAAACAAGCTCTTAAACCGTGTATTATTTGATATTTAAAACTGTTCCAGCGAGAATATACATAACCTAAAGCAGGTCAAGCACAACTGTGTAAGGTGTTCATACTATGGAAGATGCCCTACTGTTGGTACTCCCTATTGTTCATCCCTCAGATAAGAGCAGGAAAGACAAATTCTAAATATTTGAGCTTTGAGTGAATGAATGTTCAGTTAATGATTCAAGATTTCATGTAGTCTGTTCCCTTTCATTTGCCTGTTTGTTTTTATCTTCTTGTTTTAACAAACTAACAAAACCACTTAAAATACCTCAATCCAATCTAAAATCTTGCAGAAGAGGCACAGGAAAGACAAGCTACAGCTCTGTCATTTGTTACACGCAGAAAACAAATGTCTTCACAATATTTAACATTAGAAAGAAGTACAAGGGCTGTGTATTATTGAAATTGCATTATTAAAATAATTTCTTCCAAATAATTGTTCTATATTTTGCATTTCTAGACAGACAATAAGGCTGTATGTAAATGTTTTTTAGAGACTGCAAAGTGAAAAAACAAAACCAAGGTAGAGTCCTAAACCACTGATGTCTCACCAGCTTAACACAACATCAGGGAACTTTAGAAACTGGTATATTGGTACTCGAGTATACTTTTTATTACAGTTTATATGTCTGTTATTTCCAAAATCACTCAGGATTTTCTTTAGTTTTCTTTACACACATTCCTGTTCTGTGACAGTGATCTAAAACCTTCAAGCCTTGCTCTGCTGTTAGGAATAGAGATGCTAAAGAACCCACCCCTGATCCTTCAGAGAGCAAAACGAGCCTGAAAGGTGCCTTTGTTAAAAACCCTTCTTCTTCTGCTGGCCTAGAAGGAATGGGTTAATTTTTATCAGCTAATGCTGATTAGGCTCCGAAAGTCTTCTGAGAAGCATACTATAGAATTGCACGGTTGGATGTTAATCTGTCAGCGAAGCAGAGTACAGACATATAGGTTTTAAAAATCTTTCATATTTTTAAAGTATTTCCAGACATAGAATAGAAAAGTCACTCAAGCCATCTTGAGCCTTTAGAATTAAAACATGTAGTTGTGATCTAAAAGCTATCTGTAACGATCTTCAAAGAGAGAAATTTGGGAAATACCCCCAGGCTGACCTGTATTGTGGAAAAGAACACTTCTTTATATTGAGCTATGGACTATAAACATGCTGAAATTTCATTTATTCTAAATCTTGAAATATGGACAAAATAGTGGCAGTATACAAATACTCAGAGAATTAAGGAATATATTACCTATCACCTGTAGGTTACTGGTTCAAATTCTGTCAGATGAATAGTGACAGAAAGTCAATACAAGCCAATGGCTCTTTCACAAACTACATGTGAATCAGGTAAGTAGTTCAAGAGTAGATCCTGGTACAGTATAATTCCTGATGAGGAACAGCTGGTGGGTGTAGCAGAAAAGCTGAACTGAACTCCTCTCTAATAAAGACTCATGTTATGAAAGCAGCCATTTGAAAACACGGGCTCCGCATCATTTGCACTGTAGAGCCAAAGGATCCATTTGCCTTCGAATGCTGTTAATGTGGCATAAACATATACAAAAAATCAATGTCACTATGCGCCATATTCCAGAACTCTGCAGAAACACCTCTGCTGAAAATGCTTTTGCTGCTCAGGGCAATGCATTCACTTCATAAAAATGATATTTGCCAATGCTCTTTCTTGCAAAGCAATACACAAAAATTATATTCTCAAAAAAGCTATATTGGTATTAGATAACTGAGTATTATAATATTACTTAACCAATATAAAGATGATACTATTAGAGTTTTTTATTGGACGGTACTAATAGGGTTTTGAAAAACTTTAAAACTTTAAGAAGTTTAGTTTTTAAGAAGTTGGGTTTTTATAAAGAAGTTCAGAAAAGGGAAGTCAAGGTAAGGCAGGAAGATACTAGCTGACATTCTGACTGTTTCTTTAAGAAGAGCTGATTATTAGCAGCAATTTTCTGATTTTAATGTAAGATTTTTCATTCTAGAAGTTCATTTCCGGTATATTTAAATGAGTGATAAGCTACAAGTTAGTTTAACTCCCAGGAACCCCAAAGTGCAACTTTTTGGTGCTAATGTAGCCAGAGCCATGGGGAATACGTCCAGGAAGCAAATTCACTGCTGCAGTAAATCAAGCTGCTTTCTAAATTCAATTTCCCACACTGGCCAGAGTTTTAGAGAAAATAGAAAAGCCAGCTCTTTACCACCTACACTGTAGACAATGCAAAGGATTCTGCTAATACCATCTGGCAGCGCAGTTAAAAAGTGAAATTATTTAAGTCATGAGGTTTTAAATGGCATGTTTTTGGAACAGATTTAAGTGGCTCCCAAAGTAAATAAAATTAAAATTAATAGATTACAGAATAAAAAACAACCTAGGAAATACTAGAGTGATATTACCAATGCTTTTACTTGTACTGCACATGTCATTGTCCTCTTCATTCCATAATTTCACTTTTAATTTCTCTCAGATTTTTATAAAATGCTATCTATTTCAGAACCTCAAACATACGGCTAATATAACACAACTTTCCAGTAACTTTATTTAAGGAAATGACTTTCATTCTGTGCATTTTTAAAGGAACCTCAGATATCTACCCAGTGAAAATCCTTGTATTTTTACTCCAAGTTACTCAACTCATTTTCAGTAGATCTAGCTTCTTCTAACTAAAGTACCTACCTCTTCTGCAATCTTTATTTTTCGTTAGTTTGAAGACAAATCTAGAAATAAATCTCCGCTGTACTTCAGTCACAGATAACTTCTTCCACTGTGGCTGAGCTGCAGCTTCACCCACGCAACTTTCGTTACTACTAAGAGAGGCTAAGTAGCTTTGTCCTGGTTATAGTATAGGAAGAATGCTTTCAAGGAGCTGAGAAGTATTTGCAATGCATTTAAGATCATAATCCAAAATACTTGAAATATTTAAGAAAACCCTCCCAAAAATCAAACAGCACTCCCTCTCTGTGAACACTTTGTTTTGTGGAAAAGGACAACCTAATTTGTAATACCCTGTGAATTCAAAGTGTGCATACTTAGCAAAACCTCTTTTCAAACCACACAAAATTGTGGACATCTGTATCAAGGCTGGCTGCTATTCCTCTATATTGGACAATAATATTAAACACCTGCTTTTACAGCCTACTGGATGAATATGGCTGCTTTTGACAGACAAGTACTGGAACGAAACCATCAAATTACAAACCGAGTTAATCTAGGGAGGGGTAGAAGAGATGGAGAGAGTTGAAAAGGATACAAATGTCTGTTCCTGTGTAAGCAAGCGATAAATCATGGAGCACAACATTATTTCCTGGCATCTTTTTATAATGTGGCTAGAGACTGATGAAATACAGGACCAGCTGTAGTAAATCTGATAACTGGTTCTATCAAGCCCAGATTTCTGTCCATGTTGGATGTTCAGAGAACTAAAATATACCCAAGCTATTAGTGTTAGAGATGGTGGAAGACTACTTATAATCTATTTATGGTCAGAAGAATGAACTAACTTTTTTTTTTTTTTAAGGACAAAAGACCAAAAAGAAAAGAAGTTACATAGAAACAAATTGTCCTGCACATCAGAGACGCACCAAACACTTCAGCAACTGTTGCTAATAGAAGTCCCAAACACCACACTTGGAGTGGAAATCACTGCCACATGTTAAACGTATTTAGGATGTGATGTAGAAGGGCAAGATTAGTACAAAAATTCCAAATATGTGCAGGGAAGGAGATAACCCCTAAGGAATTCCAGTTCCACACAATAAAGGTGAAACTGCTCTGCTCAGGTTTCTCCGGACTAGCTGTAGCTACATCTGTGTCGCTATTCCCACCACTGGTTTCACGTGCAGCTGCACCAAAACCTAAATGTGAGGAGAATCAGAGAACCCATCTGTGTTTAGCATAATATCGCCACAGGCACCAGAGTGGCAAACATGCAAATGAGCTGATTAATCAGGAGGTAATTATGCTTGTGTTACTCTTTCTGTTACAGGACTGCTTTGATAGCAAGATTAGGTATTATACATAGGAGCAGCTCACAGGGGAAAACGTTACAGTACCCTGTGAGACAGTTTAAAGTCCTTTACAAGCATATTTCCTGTAATATTTAGATGAACGTTTCATTTATGAGAATAGGTTCATATGTCATTAACTAAGTGAATCTTGACAGCGAGAAGCAAGTCTATAAAATATTGATTTGCAAAATAAAACATTTACGTGGCGCTTTCCAGCTGAAGTAATTCCCTGGCACAGGGTATAATGCATTTACTAATTTTGAAAGGACTATTTTCTTATCAGATTAACTGGCTCTCAGATCTTTCCTTCTCTTAGGGTTGTGCTGCTGCAAAATGGGACAGGAATCACTAATGGAAGATTATCTCAAAAAAAAAAAAAAAGCAAGGTGGATTGAGCATCTTCCCTGACCATACAAAAATTCTTGCTTTTGAATTCAGATGGGCTAAACTAGGATAGTCAAATAGCAAAAAATCTGTGGCATTTATGTTGCAGAGAAGCAAGTAAACTTTTTGTGCCCAGAGTGTAAGTCTAAAGCAGTGTCGGATTTCTGTCTGCAGCTTTGAGGAAGATTGCTCTAGAGGATGCTCGATGATGGGAATCAAGGAAAACTGTCCCAGCCTGCGACTCATGGATCAGCAACTCTGGCGTACTGACTGCCATACCTCCTCGGGTCTCCTCTGCAAGCAGTAGGAATTGCTGCAGTTGGGGACCGGATGTTATTCTGCAACCGTACCAAATCTAGTTATGTTTACTGAAACCTGTATGTTTACATGCACACATTTTCTACTTTTGAACTTCTATAGGATCTGGTCACAGATTGCCAGAATCAGTGCATACCGCAGCTAATTCTTGGTACAAGGACTTCAATATTTAGTTGCGCCGATGATAATAAATCTCTGTGGATTCAAGGCTATGTTATCTCTATCAGTTAAGGTTATTTTCCCCGCTGAGAAGATTTAGTGAACTTCACTGAGAGGGCAGCATGCCCACGTAGGAAGCAGACTTTCGCAGATGTCAAACATAATAGCCTGTTCACAGGTGAGAGTTACACGATGATTAGGATCACAACAGCGGAGGTTCGTATTTCTGGAGGGACCACTAAATGCCCCAGGATCCATTATTTATACCTAAAATATTTATACGTGCACAGGTATCATATGTACAGCTTTCACCTCCCAAAGGGCCTAGCTTAGCATAACAAACCGAGCTGAGACACAGGGACTTCAGCACAGCCAGAGCCAGCCACGGCATGCCCGTTCCTCACTACCCAGCCACCTGCAACTTGCCATGCTTTCAGCCTGAAGAAATCCTGAAAGCGAGATTTGCCCCTAACATTAAATATTGCAATAAGATGAGGATGAGAAGGGTACACCTAAAATATTTTTCCCCTTGCAGGGGACTTCTCTGTCTCACATCTGTCGTGAGATGTCTATGAAGCGTGTTTAAGAAGTGATATGGGATTAGCGCACTCCAGCATTCATACAAAGGCACACTGTGCAGGTTAATGACAACATTCCTCTAAAATGCTTCAGTGTGTCCCTTTTCCTGTTGCCTGGCCTTCTCGCTAATGTGGCTGATTACATCTCCGATGGAAAGCTCTGCCAGTGATTTTCCACTGGGCTTCTTTGGAGACTGGATGCCTGTTTGCAAAAATCAGTCAGTTTGGAACCTAGCTGATTCCAGCTGGGTTTTGGAACCCCGTATCCATCTTGGACTGGGCTCATTTAAAGGAAAAGAAAAAAAAAAGAGCTAAAATACATACAAGGAGCAGTGACTGCTGACAGTAAATGTCAGCCTGTGTTGTGGACAGTCTTGTGGCAGCTGGCTGGCATAGGAGTCGTTCAGTGCCTGGAAGAGCTGGCTATGGGTCTGCCCCTGCTGTGCCTGGGGAAGGCTGATGGTCCTCTGGATCCTTTCACACTAAATAAGCTCTTTCCTGTTCAGAAGCCTCTTCGGTCCTTCCACCTGAGCGCCTAAGCATTAGCCCGTTTCCCACAGCTTGCTACATGAGCTTGGGAGCTGAAGTACCACTGAAATCCAGTGTCAAATTCAGAGCCTTTGTTAGGGAAGAGCCCCCCACCACTCACAGCTGCTCTCCAGCACCTTCATCTCTCTTGAAACAATACTAACATCTGTATCAACCAAGGGAAAAAGAAAAGTAGCATACAAAGCTAAAAATATTTCTTCTCCAAAATATCATGAAGTGCTGTGTTATCCACTGTGACATGATAAGGTAATTGAACACTCTTATAATTCACTGTAATTCCCTAACAACCTGAACCAAATCACAACATAAAGATAAATAATTAAATAATAATTAAAAAAAAAAGCCCCCCAAAACCCCCTTACTTCTGTACACAAAACAAGTAATACTGGACAACTGCTTTAATATCCTTGCTGAGCAGACATGCCGGGCTGTCTTACAGAAACTCACACAACCTCATTTCGTGGAAAGATGAAAAGCCAATAAACTTGAAGCTGTGGTGTTCCATCACTTGGGCTTTTTCCCACTTCTTGCATGGTAAGGTAGGACATTGAACAGGTCAGATCTTTAGGGTGAATATACCTGCACCCTTCTCTTAGGCTGAGTACCCAAAGTGGACCAGAGGATGAAAAACCAGGTTTTATTCAAATAAAACTTTCAGTACTTTACTTCTAAAATAGAGAAAACTCCACATACAGAAGAGACAGAAAAATAATGTAAAAAGTCACAGACAATTCCCACTGGTCTCTTTGCCATGGCATATTCACCTTAGCCCTTTGTTGCACTCACTGAGAGACTTTTTGATTAGACCAACTCTGCCTGGTCTGCAATGATCCCTGGGAGTTTATTTCTATCCCCACCATTGGCTGGAATTGACTTTTTAAAAAAAGTTTTTCCACGAGCTCCCAAGTTGTGTCTTTGCTCTGACTGTCTGCTTTTCCTTTTCCTGCCATTCACCTGCATTTGTAAATCTTCATTTTCCTTAAGAAAATAACAATCTGTCAGCAAAAGCGAGTAATTTTTTTCATCATATCTGTATTCCTGAAACAAGCAATATTCTCTGTGAAAACTCTTGTATCATTTGACACCTTAGAAGAGGTTTCACACGAGGTGTGTTAAAAATCAACTGAAAAAATAAGGTGAACTAAGGAATGAAAGACAGTCAAATGAACATGCTAAGTGATACTCTACAAGCATGTTTTGCCCAGAGTGGATTATGCCCAACACGTTTGTGTGGATAACACTAGTAGCACATGGTATTTTGTTTTGTATCATAACTTCTTGAAACAGTTTTACAGAAGACAAGAATCCCACTGCATTTAGAAGTCTAAAACTAGGTTACTGTGCTAGACCTTTATACAGGGGAAGCCAGGGTTTTTGGTTTTTCACTGACAAAAATCAGTAGGGCATTTCAAAAGATTTGGCTCAATTCGTCTGCCCATATTCAGCAAAGAATGAGTTCTTATCTTTTCACAGTGCCAAGTCAGCCAAAAGGATAACAGTTATTATAGTCACGAGTCATCTGAGAAAACACAAGGCTTATAGTTTACCTTTCTCTTCACTGACCATGTATAAATTATACTTCTTTTAAAATGTGGTGCATTACATGTATTCTTCCTTATCCAGAGATTTCTTCAGATTAATTCTGAATATAGTAATTCACAGCACATACCTTAGGTGTTCAGTTTACCAAAAGAATAGCAATGATGTGATTAAAATAGCCGTAAAATAATAGAATTAAACCTTTCAGGCAATCTTTAGAAGCTTGGCTAAATCACTTTGAAAGCACTCAAGCCACGAATATGTTCCTGAAAATCATGCTAAAAATATATAATTTTAATTTCATTTTTTGCCCTTTAAAGAAAACCTGTAACACCACCCCCCAGTTTCTGCTGGTCTATTTTGCTTTCAACAGATGTAGCTTTCATCAGATATACATGGAGCTGATACAAATATAAAGCTGACTTAGAAATAACAGGCAGTTGGCAATACTTGTTAAAACTTTCCTTTGAGAGGACAGTTACAACAAAAATTGGATAGATTTTTTTTACTGAAAACAGTAAAATTTGTCAGCATTGTTAACCTAAATAGTGAAAAACCTGCCAGACTGTAACGAGTTATTAAGGAAGTTGTAATGAGGCAGCTCCAGGAACAACTGGATGCCATTATATTTGCAATTTATTCTTAACAGGCTGAAATGATGTGGAAATGGAACAGAAACCATACCAACATAATGGCCCAGGGAAGGCTGCCCTCAAGTGATTTGGTTTTTTATTAGCATTATAAGCAGCTTCTGATACTACGACTAAAATGTGTTGTTGATTCACCTGCGGATTTTAGCAGACCAAACAGAATGCTCTTTCAGGTTACTGATGTCAGAGACCCCAAAGGAAAAATTGGCATTTTTTCACCTTCTTAAACGGATTAAAGTTTAGGTCCTCCCAGTGTAACCTGTTATGTACTGCTCACAGTGTGCAAATATGCAAGTGGAAATCCGTGAAACGTTGGTCAATGCTATTCTCAGCAGCATCTGATGCTCAGCCGTGTCATTCACTCAGTTTCATGCAATTCAGCTGGTGGACTTCAGCAACACAGAATTTACTGGTTAAGCAGTGGACTATGTACCAAGCAGCTAATAAAATACATCAGTGATTATGGTTTTGTTTTCTCTCCTATGACTGGATTTTAACAATTAAAAACCATAAGAAAATTCTTAGGTCATCAAGTACAGTCTCTTGGTATTACAGGCAACCACATTTTGTAATCCCTTCTGTAAACTGATCAAGGTCCCTCAAATCCGTAATATTTTTATGACCTTCAGAGATGGCAGCAGCAACATATATTTATTTTATTTAACACTGAATGAACTCTTCCTAGCTTTTGTTATAGCCAAAGATTGCAACAAGCATAACAGAATTTAAGAAAAAGACTACCCACTGTATTAAAAAAGAGCTGTCTCAAAGTTAGCCAAATACTTCTGTGATTAAAAAAAAAAATCTAATACCATGCTATTCTAAAACTTCTTTTCAATTATAAAAACCACACACCTGTAATCATAAAATCATATTGAAATGTGAATTTTATTTTACAAGCAACTGTGCCATACCGAGCTGCAGTCACAACTAGGGACGGGACTGATCATTGAAATTTAATTCGAAGCATTTGTGAAGCTGAAGTTGATCAAAGAATACAAGATTTGCCAAAAATGCAGCTTAAGTTGATTTTATCTAACATGTGGAATCATCCCTATTGCAACCAGAAGAAAAAGGATAAACAACACACATTGCATAGCAGGGCGATTCAGCATCAGAAAAGGAGCCTAATGAGACAGTATTATGACTTACATCTGGATAATCCATCTATACATGTAGAATTTAAACTTGAACTTATTGATGCCATCTTTGAAGCCAAAGCTATAAATTTGTTTAAGACCTAGAAATAGGAGTGGCAAAAGATATTTCTGATCAAAGGCTAAATAAAAACATTAAAAAAAAAAAAAGACAACGGGAACAAGTTGTATATTTTTTTTCCATGGGCCATGAAGAGCTGCTAATTATTGGCAGTAGCACATCAGATATTCTTTAAATAAAAAACGTTGAACAGAACCATTTGGTTATATTTTCAGATCGCACTTTTGTGTTTTTCAGAAAGCAGTCTTAAGAAAAGCAAACTCTTGCTGTACTTGGGTTTGCAGAACAAGAGCTTTATTTGTGGTCTCATGAAATACCTCATATCTTGCTGATGACAGACAAGTACCTGTACTTCTTGTTCAAAGGCAAGCTGGAAATCAGGATTTTTGGACCAGAAAAACGTGTAATAAAATAAGCTCAAATTATGACTGCAGCAAGCACATGCTCAGTTTTCAACACGTAGGATCTGCTGAGGCTTTCTTAGCTGTAAGGTAATTAGGTATATATTATAGCCTTCTCCAAACAGACTGACCTGGAAGAACGAAACAGCCTCAAGACCCAGCACCTGACTGCGGAGGGGGGGGGGGAAGGGGCGGTGGAGTGTGGGAAGAGACATCTGCGCTGTGTTTGGTGAGCAAGAACAGCTTCAGAAACAAATTCAGAGGCTCAAGCTCAACTTTTTTTGCAAAGATCGTGATGCTGTGCTGGGGAAAACGAGACATTTGACCCGATGGCTGCTACTGTCAGTCTCTAGACTTGACAAAAACACTGCTTGGCAGCAGTAGTTACAGCATCGCTTCCCTTGCTCAGTTCTTCATTATATTCTTCATTATACTTCTCTCGGACAGTCATTTATGTATCTGGGAAGTGATGAGAGGATGACAGTATTCTGATGCAGTAATGTTTACAGCCATCTTTACCTCAGACCCTCAGTACATCCAAAAGCAACAGTTACAAGCGCAAAAGAGCATACTAAACCATCTGATACAAATTCCATTTCTGTCACTACTATCAAGTACTCCAGATATATTTAAGAACTAAGCTATAATAGCCCTACTTCTATAGTTCTAAAGCTGTGAAAACCACTTAAAAAAAAAAAAAAAAAAAAGTGGTGAGAAAACAAGGACCAACAGCCAAATTCAGGCCATTGCAGCTCTTTAAATACCAGCTCCAACTTCTCTTGAGAAACACAGATATCTCACCCAGAAATCGGGCTGTATTTGTTTTGCAATTTGAGTGAGTCAGACACATAAATATTTAAGTTTTAATTCAATTGCCTCTCCTGCGGTCGATGAGTCACTACTGCTCTGATATCTGAGGAGTCTCACTAGGGGAGGTCCTGGAAATGTGTTATGACTCCCAAGTGGGTTCCAGCCGGAAAGTCTGTGAGCTGCACGTTTAAAATGTATAAACTTATTTTCCTTTCATACACTCAAAATACATGTAATGAACTAGAATGTGTTTGCTTCCTGGACAGCAAACAATCTTGCAGCCAGAAAAAATGTTTACTTTGTAAACAGTATTTTCTTTTCAGAAAACTGTTTTAGCAATAGGTTCCATGATGAAAAACAGTTTAGGTCATAAAGACCTAAAAGAAATAGAAACTGTAACACTTTTCCTTCTCTCTAAACTGAAATAAACTCACAAGAAGTTACAGTCACTCTAATGTTCTAAAAATACAGAGAACGTACTTTATACAAATGGATGATGCAAGATAATTTCGAAACCTTTCATCAAATAGGGAGTATTATGAATCTTTCCATATACAAGCTGCAAAGAGAGACTAATTAAAAACTAAAAAGCCACATTCCATTGGCATACACCTTACAAATCAAGTGAGGAAGTCAGTTGTGACTGCAACATAAAAATAATTAATGTGAAGGTGTAAGAGAGGCACTCCCTTTCCTATATGAGACTCTGTAATATTCCTGTAAGCTTCTTGAGTCATCTTACCACCACTTAGCATGAAATGTGCCATCATTTAGTCCCTTGTGACAGTTCCTATTCTGACTCTTACGGGACAAAACACAGGGTCAGTACCGAAGAAGCAGATGGACACCAAATTCAGACCTGCTTTGAATTAAGCAGAATTCTTGTATTTCATCCATGGAGGTACAGGTGAGAGAAGAAAAATAACCATGCCGGAGCTCAACAGGTCCAAAACAATGACAATGGCAAAGCAAAAGATGAATCTTCACAACCTTCGTGGCCTTGTGAGCCTTGCAGCCCCTGAGAGACTCCTGACCCTAGCTGTGAACCAAGCCAGCTACTTTGCAGATGAAAAGTAAACCTGCTGCAGATGTCCTGACACAGACCAAAAATCCCCAGGTCTCCAGCTACAAGTTATGGAGCCTGTGCAAATGAGCTCCCCATAGTCCACCTTTGACAATTCCCAGTCCTAAGAAAGAAGATCTCTATGCATCTCATGGGGATGAAGCCCAAAGTAGCATAACTTTCCTGCACAGCTGTTAGTGTGGAAATATTAGGTGTGAACACAGTATTATTAAACCTTCCCCCCAATAACCATCTGTTGTTATACCCTCGATCCAAATTCTGTATTTGTACAAGGGTATGCGTATACACTGTGCACTTCCCCACTAAAACGGAGACAAAACCCTTTGGTTTTCACTTAACTAGCATTTTGAAACTAGAATTGGTATTTATCTGAAGTCCAGACTTTCATATGTTGGTTGGTAGGTTTTGTGGCAGCTCAAATAGGTGTCACAATCTAATGGCACATATTTAGGAAAACACTATTTTCACTATTCAATAGTGATAACACAGAATAGACACCCAAAGGAAACCTATTTTTACTGTATGCAAAACCCCCTTTTCCTATACGTAGCAAGCTTTGCCTGCACATTCTTTTTTTTTTTTTTCTTTTCCTGCTGCCAGCCTGGATTAGTGAGGTGGCAGATATAAAGGGAAATGACACACTGCCTACATATGTTATTTCAGAATAAGGATTCCAAGAAGAACTCTGAATAAAATGTCCCCCACATCCCACATGCTTCAGTTTAAACTCATCAGCTCTCTTCTCTAATGGTTGTTACACTGGCTTCTCTTTTTCACTTTGCAATAAGGATATCAATTTTCTGGATGCTGCGCTACTCTTACATGGCATTTTATTCTTTACCATTGCATACACCTTCAATTAATTTCATTTTTCTGAGATACTGTCAGGTTGCGGCCACTTTCTTACAGGTACCCTGAACAGAAGAAGTTTTTTTGGGGGGAATACACTCAATGGGTAATTTCATGGACACGGAACGACATCATGCCACTGGCGCCTGAAATTTAGCGGTTAACTGTGGGTGCGGCAGGACTGCTTTTTATCACTGGTGTCAAATTTACAAGAAAATCACCACAGAATGCCTTTAATGTTGGCTACAGTTTTCAGTTCTGGAAAGTATCAGGGGGATGCAAGGCAATGTATCCCTTCCCATGTACAGGGATTTGTCTTCCAAAGCTGGAGCTATTACGGATGATGGGCTGTAGTTTGCAAACAATCAAGATGTCACTGAGCTACAAAGCATTTTTTTCCTTTGCATGTCACATAAGTAAAATAAAATCAAATTTTAAAGACAATCAGATTTTTTTTTCTTTGTTTTTTTTTTTTTTTCTCACTTATTTAATGTTCAGATCTTGATGGTGACTTGTGACTCCACAGACTAAAGAAATTAGCTGACATCACGTCATCACTTGGGACCTATACAGTCACAGGTAGCTCTTCTCCACAACGTTCATACAGAACAAAACACTTGATTTCAGATAATTGTAAACTATGCTGCTCTAAATTCCCTCTAAATAATGTACTTTTATTCATTAAAAATGCAGGTCTAGAGTATTATCATGTGTAAAATTGTGTGTTTCCATCAAAAATTGCAGACACTG
This sequence comes from Charadrius vociferus, assembly GCF_000708025.1. Lineage (NCBI taxonomy): Eukaryota > Metazoa > Chordata > Aves > Charadriiformes > Charadriidae > Charadrius > Charadrius vociferus. Next base: position 267,359 of record NW_009649593.1, read on the forward strand.
TCCAGTCTAAAATAACAAAGTAGTTTATTAACTAAATATTCATATCGAAATGGTAGCAAAAAAGTATTTGAATATGACTTATTACCACTGTAGCAATAGTGGGGATTTTACATGCAGTAATTTGGCAAGATTTGACATACAGTAGTTGTATTTTCCCAAAGGGAGATCCAAAATCTGGCCAGATCTGTCATGGATTTGTAAGTGTGCCAGATATGACACAGTATAGATGTGATTAATTATCTGAAGAATTATATGTACATGTATTTCCATGAAATAGTCACAATCCCCGCTATACAAATTATCCCAACAACAGCCATCTTACTGGGCAGTCCAAGATGAGGGAAGAGAGAAATCTCACAGAGGTGATGATGTTCTACCAAGTACTGCAAAAAACCCACAAAACCAAAAAAAAACAACCAACCCCCAAAATCTTAACTGGCATTAATTTTTCATTCTAGACTGATTTTTAAATCTCTTCCTTGCTCAGTTTCTCCATGGTATAAAACTATACCAAGGCATTCAAGATTTACAAAAGCATATGGCTATTAGTTTGAAAACTAAGTGACAAAATTTAAACTTCCAAAACAATCTTTAAATATATAAGAAGCGGTTTGAATATTGAAAAGGTCAAGCAACAAATGTGTGTTTCAAAGTGTTTCAAAAACTTATTAATATGGCAACATTTTAATTGGCAGCTCCTTTTTCAGATGGTCTTTTTTAATCTTTCCTTATCAACTACAATAACATAAAATACTTTTTTGTTTTTAATTCTTGTTGTCTCTAGACAAGGAGTACAATAGCTTTCCAAACTGAGCCACAGAAATAACTGTCATAAATCATAAAGGTTACAGCTGAAATGAAACAAGTTTAAAGATCATATTTTAGCAGATTTGGCACCAAAACATTATGTACTATATATACTGTCAAATGATAATTTGCAATTAAGCTTGAGTTACAGGAAAGCAGTATTTTAGACATGTTACGGTGCAGCCTCAGTGCTCTTGCAACTATAAAGGAATTCCAGAATTCCTTAGGCACAGTTCTGATTTTTGTGCCTTGGGGAAGACATAAAACAATTGCTTTATGGTCATCAGTGAAGTCTTTAGAAGGCCTTGCGAGGGAAACTGCTCCTGCCATCTGTAGTGAAACTGTATAGGCATAACTAAAATGGAGCACAAGATATTCTTCCCTTATAAACTCAGACCTGCTGGAGTAATTCCTGCAAATAGCCACCTGCTCCTACAAGCCATTTGTTCCATTTGTAAAATGGATGTTAGCTCCATACTAACTTCTGAATGAGAAATTCAGTAAGCTAGCCAACCATTCGCACAGCCATTCCACTGCGAAAATTACCTGTGTTCCTATACTTCAAAATAATTAGTGATAACATGTCATTTGGATGTCATTCCTCTTAGATGGCACAATTAAAACACTCAAACTGCAAGGCAGAAGTATGCAAGAAAAAAGGGTGTTACAAAGACATAATTTTTAATTGTTTGGTTTTTTGATTACAAATTGCACAGTAGCCCATATACAACGTACATGGTCATCTCATGGCCTTTGAAGCCATGAGAATATCCAGCAGCCATGACAGTCATGAAGCTTTGTGCTATCTATTCCAGAGTGATCAATAACTCTAAGGAAAAAACTTAGCTTTTTTTTTTTTTTTCCCCCTAGGGAATGATATCATCAAACTGCCTTGAGACGCAACCAGTTGTTTCCATCAGACATTATGAGGTCACTGTGGGCCCAGTCTTCAGCTGTCTCCTTGCTGACCCGCACTGTTATGACTCCTTTCATTTTGGCAAAGTTGTATTCCAAAGCAGAGAAGAAAAACACACTTGAAACAGGTTAATTGCATAAGTTACACCTTGAATTTTGCCCCCTTCTGGATATGTTATAGATGCCAGAAATAAGCTGGGAATTTTCAGTGGGGATTTTCTGACTACATAATACAGTTAGCATGTAGTACACATCTGCTTTACAGTAGGGGAAAGTATGAGGAACAAACTAGTAGGATAAGGTGTAGTCCGTATCCACAATGGTAATCCTTGTCTGCTGTGGGATCCTTCTGGGACTGTGGGCCAAAGTGAAATCTAGCACTTCCGACCAGTCCCAAATGCACCACAGGAGCTGGAAACATTGCTGGGCCTGGGCGTGCCAAGTCCTGGCACTTGCTCTCTGCGCTGTGGATGTGCCAACAGCACTTCAGTGCCAACATATGAAGAAAGATCATGACTTTGTGTCACCAGTCAAATGAAAGTGAAATTCATAATTGCATGATAGCCAAACGCAATAAAACAGAATCTTAACCAAGACCCAACTATAAATACAAAACTGTTTCCTCACTTGATCCAGACTTGCAAAGCTATGAATGCCCCTTTTTGTCCAGTTTCTGCACATTTGTACTCCCCTGATGCCCTAGAATTAACATTGTAAAAATCACTGTTCACTTTGCAGTACGTTCCCAGGAGTTGATCCTAAAGAAAAGGGAAAGCACTAGCGTAAAAATCTCTTCATGAAGGTTGCTCAGGTATTTTATACTGGTATGACATTGCTTTCTAAGTGCTGGAATTAAAAAAGATGGAATAGAAAAATCAAATACATAGCTCTAGTTCAACAAAACACACTTCATAAATCAAAGCTATGAATTCAACAGTACGTCTTTGAAAATGTGATCTGATGCAATGGACAGATTTGATGCTAGAAGTATGTCATATGTTTTCGATGTCCATGACGTGAAATATGCATTTCCAACTCTGCCGACTGTGGCCTTCCTGTCACCTAAACAGGAAAATAGTATTTTAAGTCCTCTTTCCGCTTTTGTTATTTTTATTGTGTGCTTTTGGTAAGGAGGTGAACAATCAGTCCCAGCTGGTTACCAAATCACATTCATCAGATTATTTTTTAAGTAGTAACAATGTCACTTTTTTTTATTATTATTATTAAACAGTAGACAGTTTATATCTTCAGAATTAACTTTTTAAACCCTAAAATATTATTCTTGTTTCAGTGCCTAGATGTCTGGGTTTATTTCTAGACATTAGTCTGAATTCTTGAAAAAACAACAGAGGTGAATTAGCAGACCATATTTAGCCACTGAGTAATGCCTGCTGTAAAGATCTTGCTGTTTGGAACCTACTCATAGTCAACTGCCTTATCACTACTGTGAAAGACATAATATCGTGCCATTTTGGGGTTCAGCTCATTTGCTCTTGTAACAAACATCACAGGCGGTTTCATGTAGGGCGGCACAACTAGGAACTTTGGTACGGCTCCTTCTGCCTTGGGAAGGGCTGGCTGGCAGCAGAGCCCTGCCTGGCTGGCCCGCGGGCAGCTGCCCACTGGAGCTGAGTAGCTATAGATGGGGTTTAGACTAGATGATCTCCAGAGGTCCCTTCCAACCCTGACCGTTCTGTGATTCTGTGACTATACGCGGGTTTCTAAAGCCCTTCTCCCTCCCTCCCCGTTTTTAAAATGCCTCTGGTTTTCTCTGTTCAAACACTCTGTAAATGAAGAAAATAGATTATCAGGTCACCTCTAATTAGCTACAGCAGTGGTTTCTGGCACTGCTATATCTTTTTTACATTTAGGACATCCCCCCAGTGAATTGATCCTCCTACACACACGCTGCAACTACCACTCTTCTATTTAAGTTATTAAGAATTCCTTTTTCCAGCAGTCACAGTATCCATTCAAATAATGCATGGTGCAGTTCATTCAGGAGTACCTGTGTCACTGTTGTACAGTAGTGTCAAACTGATGCCCCACAAAAGGAAGCCTGTAATACTGGGATCTGCCAGCAGCTCTGCTCCACAGGTGTGGGATAGAGAGCAGGGTGGCTGGAGGGTGAGGTTTGGGAAACACTTCTGCTTTGCCATGTCACCCCAATAAGAGCCATGATGGTGGGGAAAAGAGGGAGATGGAAGACCTCTAGATACGGTGGAGGTGGTTTGGATGAAATTCAATAGTCACTGCCAGCATCTTTAGTATGAAAAGCAGATGTGCTGTGTCTTCTCTGAGTCTGAATAAACAGTACCACCCTATTCTTCTCCTGTTGCTGTGGCGTGGACTGCCAATTCTGTTTCAAGATGTTTTAACCAGCCACAACACACAAACCAAAAATTATTTGTTAGTAATTGCTTTTTCATTATGCATATCTATACTGCTGGGATAAATTTGGGATAGAATGCGGAAAGGATCAAAGACACTGAGAAAAATGATAAGGCCACCTTTTCCTCACAAGGAAAGAGTAAGGCGACCAGGATTAGGGCCTTAGTCTGATGAAATCGAGAATCAAGACACAGACTTTCTATCTGACCTTGAAAAAAATCATTTTGCTTCCGAATCAGATCTTAAAGTGGGAGTATTGACACATTCTCCTTCATTAGCAATATGGGCTGCAAGCCTGTCAGACACCCTGGGAACAAAAACCATTGAAGTGCATTAACATTGCTGTGACTGTTTTCTAATACGGATGACTTTAAACGAATCCCCACTTTCCATACTGGGGCTTTTCTTTTAAATACATACATACATACACATATACATCTCTTGATAAAAAGTACTTTCCTCAGGTTTATGTGTTTGTGTTTAGTTTGAGAACAATGGAAGCAAAACATTTCCACGGATATGGGTAATAATTTCATCTGAAACTCTCTCTGAAGTGTATTGTTGCAAGCAAAAGTACGAATGCTGTCCTATATTTTTTTTCCTCTGTCTTACCCTCTTCTAAAGAGATCACATTAACTGTCACTTACATGCACAATTCTAGTTATGTTTTGTTTATGGCTTTTCAGCAGCTCTGTAATCCTAGAGGATGAAAATATTTTCCATTTGCCACAGTGACACGTGCTGCGGAGAGAAAATATGAACAGCTGCAGGCTTCCCTAATAATGGGATCAGATAACGCACTCTTCAGGATTTCAGTTTATCATTTTTCCTTAAAGGAAGAAGCAGGTCTTCTGTTCAGGCATTTCAACGTGAGACTACCTAAGGACCACCATACTCTGGATCAGAAGCGAGTCCTTCGCAATGAAACATCTCTATACTGCCTGGACTTTCACTAATACTGAATCAGCCTATTTTAACCACCTTCTTCTGAACCAAACTTGATGGCTTTAAATTAGCCATATGTGCTCTATGTAAGTACTCAGAGTTCAGTCCTTCGCAATTAAACAAACTCTTCAGAAGAAAAAGCAGCCTGCACGTCAATGAAACTGAGGTGGTGAGTTGCCGTTCCCTTACCGGGGAACTTTCAATATTTGTCAGTGATATATTAGGTCCATAAAAAATAAAATATCATTATTTAGGATGTTTACTTTAGCTTGGCTCTGAGAGGCATTTGTGACCTTACAGAAGTACTTCATTGGAGGTCATTATTTAGACTAAATCCCAGATACAGAAAACAAAGACTTCTATTCATAACAACTAAGACAGCAAAGTATTCACAAGAGAAATGAGCAAGAATTTCAAAATGTAGACTAAATAGGACCGTGATTCAATAGAGGTCCCAATCCAGGAAAGCACCCCTGTAAAGCTAACTCTTTAAGTACATACTTATTTTCATTCTAAGCAGCTGTGAAGTCAGCAAAATTTTAAAAATACTTTTAAATGGTCTCTTGACTTGGAGCCTGGGACTCCTCTCAAACAAATTCCTTGGTCATGCATAGGATAGACTTTACTAGAGAACAAAAAGACCCACTACAGTATCAGTCACCACTGCAGCTATCGAGCATATTTTTCATGGTTCAGACTTTAAATTGTTCTTACCAAATGGCTAGAAGCAAACAGGTCAGAAAGGGATGAAAACTGCATACAAGCAATTTGAATTCATTGAATCAACGATAACGAGTGAGCCAAAAGAGGGAACTTTGTACTCCTGGGATGCGCTCTAGAAGGATAGCCTGTAAAACCTTGGGATCTGAATCAGCAGATCAGTTTTTAATGAATAGTTCATCTTTCTATCTTTTCAGCAATCAACACTACTGAAAATATTGAACACAAAGAATGAGTGGTATAGGTGTGAGGACACTATTCTGTTTTGTTGCGAAGAATACATCAGTGTCTTCTGAGGAATACATAAGCATCACTTATGTCAGGTGATCTGACATAAGTATTTCAAAAATTCTCCAACCTAATGAGACAGCTGGAACAAAAAGTTGAGGAGAGAATTGCTACAGGCCAGAAACTGTACAAAAGCAGTGAACTTTTAACTGAATTCATGTCCATTTACAGAAGCTACGAAGAGTGGGTAAGTGGCTGGAGAGGTCCTGAAGACTGTCATGTCAGTCAATGTCAAGTCTAAGAAGAGTCAGGTATGGGATCTTTTCTGACAATCACCTGGAGTAAATGCCCAATGATCAGCTTCCTCCTACAGGAAATGGGGATCCTTATTAGGTTTGTGATGTCTTATATGAAATGATCTTATAATGAAAAAAGTGAAACTAAATTTCAAGTTTTCTTCTTGAATATATAAGGGAATAGTGGAAGTTCTCACTGACACACTAAACAAGGCTAGCTTTGAAATAAACAAACTGTCATTAAAATACTATCATGGAAGACCTTCAACAAGTAACATTGTCAGTAAATGTCAGCAACTTACAAGTGGAATTTTTTGGCCTCTTTTTAAGCTGCTTCCTTTTCCATTCCTTCCATTATTTTGCTCCTTTATAGAAGGATTTGTATAGAAATGGTTACTACGTGCACAGTCTATACCACAGGGCTTACAAAGCCTTGAAGATGTTTGTGGTATTGTACTAGTAATTAGTGAGACATGATGCCAAGAAAGAATGACTTTCTACAGAACATCATTGGAAAAACAGTCCTCTTTCCCTGTCTGTTGAATGTGGAGGTTTAAAAGCATTAGAAAGACAGAGAAAATACTTTTCACTTTTACAGAGATGGTAAAATAAACCTTATGTAACACTCATGTATGGGACTGACATTTCTGCATCTATATTTATTATTTTTACGCCTTCACACTATTTAAAGAACATTGCTTTAACAATGTGACTTAGACGTCCTTCCAGATTGAAGAACAAAGATGATTCCATTTAAATGAGATTAATTTTGTTTAAAAGCAGGGAAATTTTTTTCTTTCACAGCAGGCTTAAAGGGAAGAAAGCCTTCCATTATTCTATAAATTAGATGTATATAATATATTAATACATGTTTTATTGTATTATCTGAAGTCATTGTAGCAGATCTGATCCTGATGGATCTTTGTGTATGATCCTCATTTTCATCTCTGAAAAGATTTTGATCCTTCAAAGAAGGAAAGATTTCAGTTTCTAGAAGGAATGCTAACAGGAAATAGAGAAACATCTTTTTCTTTCTTTGAAAAGAGAGAGGAAAAATCTTTGCAACAGCTGGGATGTAGCCAAAAATGAACTTCGCTCTGTACATTCTTCATCTAATATAAAGTTGTTGTTTTGTTACGGGCGCAAGTCCATTTGCCATTGTTCTGGGGTTTCTTAATGGTTCACATACTTACTAATCGGTTTCCTCACAGCTGAAGAAACTCTGACATCACTTACAAATATTTACAAAACCGTAAATCCTGATATTGAGCAATTGTCTCAGGAAATACATATATAGAGATAAGTAATTTTTCAATCAGCCTCATCTTCTGATAAGAGTATTTCTATCAAAAACAGGTTTTGAAAAAAAATCAACCTTGTTTTTACCTCATAACAATATTTTCAATCTTCTTGAAATAATACATGTCAACAAACTTGAAGTTCTTCAGAAAAAATACATATAGTCACTGATAAAACATATGCTTGGAGTACAATTTGCTGAACTGCAAGTAATAAGCAATATTAATACATTTGCAACAGAGTACTTATATTACAATTCCATCTTTCTGAATAATAACTACAACTATGAACTTCTCCAAAACGAATGCTGCAACTCAACTGGACCTGATTTTTGCATCACTTTACTGCCACAAATGATGACTGGTATTTACACTGGCTGGGGTTATGGTTAGACCTTCTATATTTCAGGGAAGGACCAAAGCCCACAAAGGACCAGGTACCCATTGACTGGACTGCTTTTGCTCTGTCTGGACATTTTCCAAAGGTTCAGCATTCTTAAACTGAAGGAATCTTTTTCCACTTTACAAAATAAATTAAAAATTCAAACCAATCTTTATCAGTCACAGCATTCTGATAGAGATTTCTATGAAAACATCAAATCCAAAAGGAAAATTGGACTGGAAAAGTAGACTCCTATACATATGGGGACATGGAGGGCTGAAAAGCATGTAATTAATCCAAACACAATTTCACTGTACAGCTAAAATGAAGAACAAGGAGCTGAAAAATCTTTAATCCTAGCTTGCAGTTATTCCGCCGCCCTGTGAAGTATGAATTATCGAAGCGCATGACACTAATTTTAACCATGAATCATATTTTGCTCTCATGTTCAAGAAGCAACGAAGATTTCAACTTTCTCCTACACTGGTATGTTGAACTGCCGAACGCAGATTCAGATTTCCAGATATCACTGTATCTATTATACATGCTAACAGGATTAGCTAGCATTAGACTGGCATCCACAGGAAGCGCGATACGCAGTAAGACCTGAGGAATTCTCTCAGGAGGCAAGAGGTCTAAGTTGAGGCATGCATGATTTCAAAGCAATTCTTGGCACAATTAACTGCTTGACCTGCAAGATGAACAAGCATATCATTTAATTAATTGCCTGGCTTTTTTGAGCAGTGCTGCTCATTTTTCTCGTAAGCGTATAATAATATACTGCTACCAGTTTTTATGGAGATGATCAAAGAAATTATACATTAAATTGGCTGGTGATGAATCAGGACTGCATTTCAGTTGCCCTCAATCTCTCCCATCAACTCTCCTGATGTGAGATATATATTTATGCAACTTAATATTGCTGTAAAGATGGAGCAACACTAATACTACTATAATTAGTTCTGGTTCTTACAGAGGTGCCATATTTTTTGTCTCCCTAATAATACTGATAGAAAAACGAACTAAAAAAATAAAGAGATTTTAAAATCCTTTATTGAGCAGGGTGTGAAATACCCTGTTAATTTTGTTGTAAAAATAGCTTCTGTTGCTTTTTGGACTACATCAAATATATTCAATGCTAACATCTGGATAGTCTAGAGCCTGCAAGTCAGAACGAGAACCAATTCTCTTTCTCCCCACATAAGTAAATGGATGGATTTTTACCTTTTCTTTCTATAGATACACACAAGTGTCTAATTGTTCCTTTAAGTTTGTATGTGCTTAGAAGTCAAAAACATGCTTTCTTTGGATTAGTGGCAGAAAATGTACTTGAAAATCTATTCTTTAACTTACAGTAAGCACAAGGAAGCATATCTGCTTTAATAATTTTAAATAGTAACTTTTTAAATGATGGCCATGACACATAAGAGAAACCTTCTGCTTATGGAAAATGACAGTTTGTTTTCTATAACTGTTTCTTCATGCAGTGTGTTCACAAACAGAAGGCCTGCTTTACTGAGCTCTTAAGATTTTCCTTTTGGCAACCAAACTGGTGTATGTTTTATTACTGTATTGGAGAATTTTTAGAGGACTTCGTCCCTCTACTCTGCTCTGGTGAGACCCCACCTGGAGCACTGCACGTGGCTCTGGAGTCCTCAGTACAAGACAGACATTGACCTGCTGGAGCGGGTCAAGAGGAGGATTACAAAAACGATCAGAGGGAGGGAACACCTTTCCTATGAGGGCAGGCTGAGAGACTTGGGGTTGTTCAGCCTGGAGAGGAGAAGGTTCCGGGGACATCTTATTGTCGCCTTTCTGGGCTTAAAGGGGGCTTATAAGAAAGAAGGAGCAATCTGATCTAATTGAAGATATCCACGCTAATTGCAAGGGGGTTGGACTAGGTGATCTTTAAAGGTCCCTCCAATTTAAGGCATTCTGTGATTCTATGGGCTTAAGAAAAATCATCCAGAAAATCTGGTTTACTCACACAGCTGGGAAAATCTAGAGAAATGGTTCTGTGTTATTAAGAGGCTAAAGTTTTTATTAATAAAAATTTTGCTGTGGGGTCTCTATAATTACGTCAAAAGTCCTAGGCATCCCTAAAGTATACATATTAACTCTGCAAGATTTCATATTAATTGTATGTAGATTTTTGGTCAAATTAATTTTAAAAAGGGAGTAGAGTCATCAACAACTGCTTTTTAATTTCCAGCATTTCTTTTCATTCTTCTTGGACTATACAGTTGTATTACTGTTATTTCTCCGGAACTCCAATCAATAAACACATAAAATTATTCGTTCACACTACCTATATAAAGCCAATTATAAAGATAACATAAGTGAAATAGTATTTAAACAACTAAGAAAACTAATGTCTTTAATGACCAAGCTAAGCAAATCAAAAATTATGGCTGCCTGATTTTCCCTGCTCTAATTCTCCCAAAAGGCAAAGCAAAGACCCATCTGTAATTTGTTTGATTTAGTCATTTAGAACAGGCTACACATTTTTACCCTGTTGTGTTTTTTTTTTTAATAACCACATCTTTTTATAATTTAGATGGTAACGGATGAAGTATTTTTTCCTTTCTTTGTAAAAATATGTATATTTATAGAACTGTGTAAATAAAAGAACACTCATAAGAAGTCTCTAGTAATAATAATTCCTTCTACACTAGCTTTTTAGTCTAAATTATTTCTCTTTGATCAAACAGCATCAGTATGTTGCAAAACCTGTTGCTTTTAAAGGCTGATAGAAGTATAACAAGTTTTTATCACGGCTTAAGAGTTTACTATGGAATATATCAGGCTAGGGCAAGTAACATAGTGACTTTAAACAGGACTATAGTAGAAATTGGGCGGGGAGTTAAGCTGCAGGGATGAATGGGAATGTATAAGTCTTTAGAGATGGAGGAAGCCAGCCTTTGTACCTCTTTTGGTGTCAGAACTATTCTTCTTGACAGCAAGAGATTTGCTCTTAAAAGCATTTCACTTTTCTCAGTACTTTTCATTTACAAAGTGTTAAAGATTTTCTATGACCTTAACAAGCCTCCACTTGCTCACATTCACCTCTGCTCTAAAAAGTACCAACAAGAGTTTTCTCCTTAATTCCCTAATATAATTAAGTTAAGCTTGAAGCAACTCTTCTCTTCTGTGATTAGCCTGAAGTTTGCAGTTTCTGCCCTTGGTACCTGTGAGCCAAGGAATCTGTATTTTCTAACTGTGTCACCTAGTCTAATAAAGTAATGTAAGAATCTCCAACAAGCTTTGTCCCCCAAGCCAAAATTCTCACCCAATTCAAACAGATTTATAAATACACACTATTTCTAAAAGTGGAGTCCTTAACACACTCTGATGCTTTGAGACTAGCAGATTAATTGGACAAGCAACCCTTCCACAGTTAAATTTTCATGGAAACACAGACACATCTAGATCCCAGTGAACTATACCAAGAACATGTAAACAATACACAGCAGCAAAATGCAGGAAGGTTCCTATATAATAAAGCAGTTTTCTACATAATTTAGTACATTTGAAAGAGGTAAGAGAAGCAACACCTCCAAATGCAAAGCATTTTTCTCAGAAGTTGAATTTTTTTCCTCCTCCATCTCTCTTTGTTCACATATACTTAACCACAGGACCTAGTGATGCCAGCGGAGATTAGAAATTATCAGACTGTCACTGCCACTCTTTTTAGCATGCAAGTCTGAAGGAGTTGAGACAGTCACAAAGACCTTGTAAGACAGAAGAGCAGCCCTGGGCTGCCTCCTGTTCTCTGATCTTTGGCGTCTTGTGGTTGAGAACATTCATTAGTAACACAGACAAACCAACTGGCAGCATGCAACTCATCCATACCTGTCAAATATTGAGAAGAAAGTCCATTGATTTGTACAGGTCACTGATCAACTCTTTTAGCAATGCAGTGTCACACAAAGAAGGACAAGCGAGAACTCTGACAAATGAGCCATATATTCTGCCAAAACTGTAGAAAAGGGAATAATAACATTTCCTGATGCCTACCTAATATCCAAGTAGCTGCTTCTTCCTATCTCTGAAATTATTGCTAGCAGGTACAAGTTCGAACATAACTGACATATATGCTGTTTACTATCTAAGATTTGTATGTTTATTTCAAATAGGTAAAAATAAGATGAAAAATGACATTTACTATTTGGAAATCCAATGTGCATATGAAATACCGTACGACTATTACTGTAGGCTTTTTCCTGCCCTAAGGCAGATGAACAAAATGCCTGCTGCAAAATTTCCACAAAGTCCATCACTGTCCCCAACCCAAGAGTGACAAAATACACAAGCCAAGAAAGGCCTCAGGGAATGACATGGCCCATCTTGAACAAAGCAGAAAATGATTTGTTTTCTGAGGAAAGGGAAGGAAACAAAATAAAGGAAAATATTTTAATTTGCTGCATGCATGCTAGCTGTCTTTTGATATACAAAATAACATGCTAACTTTACTTTTAGAAAGAAAGATGATTGATACATTTAGTCAATTAAGGTAAGGAAATGTCCTAAATACCACAAACTTATCTGTCTGCTATGTGCTGCTCACTACATTTTCATAGAAATGGTGGTCGACCTCCATACTTTCATCCCCCCAAAAAAATCTGTGGAAAGGTAAACATGATCTTTTTATATAATCGTTTATGCTTTAAAAATTTTAATGGAACGAGTGACACTGGGGGTGTTGGTTGATGAGAAGCTCAATATGAGCTGGCAATATGTGCTCACAGCTCAGAAAGCCAACAGCATCCTTGGCTGCATCAAAAGAACTGTGACCAGCAGGTCAGGGGAGGGGATTCTGCACCTCTACTTCACCCTCATGAGACCCCACCTGGAGTACTGTGTCCAGCTCTGGAGCCCTCAACACAAGAAGGACATGGACCTGTTAGAGTGGGTCCAGAGGAGAGCCACAGAGATGATCAGAGGGCTGGAGCACCTCTCTTCTGAAGACAGGCTGAGAGAGTTGGGGTTGTTCAGCCTGGAGAAGAGAAGATTCTGGGGAGACCTTATAGCAGCCTTCCAGTGCTACAAGGGGGCCTACAAGAAAGCTGGAGAGGGATGTTTTACAAGGGCATGTAGTGACAGGATGAGGGGGAATGGCTTCAAACGGGAAGAGGTTAGATTTAGAATAGATGTTAGGAAAAAAATTTTTACTATGAGGGTGGTGAGGTACTGGAACAGTTTGCCCAGAGAAGTTGTGGAGGCCCCATCCCTGGAAGTGTTCAAGGCCAGGAGGGATGGGGCATGAGCAACCTGGTCTAGTGGGAGGTGTCCCTGCCCATGGCAGGGGTTTGGAACTAGATGATCTTTAAGGTCCTTTCCAACCCAAACCTATCTACGATTCTATGACATTTTGTGCTTGGTGCATGTGCCCAGGGGCTGTCGGGGGAAGGCCAAGCCAGACACAGATGGTTCCAGCCGGCTCCAAGCAACCCACCTCAGGGCACATCTGAGGGGGCCTCTGGGAAAGCCTGTGTTAGACAGGGGAAAAAAATGCCAAAAAGAAAAAAAAAGAACCAAAAAAGTCTGAGAAACAGCTCTGTGAGCACCAAGGCGAGAAAAAGAGGACAAGAAGGAGGGGGAGGAGGTGCTCCAAGTGCAGGAGTGGGGTTTCCCCCGCAGCCCTTGGAGGCACCGTGCTGAAGCAGATATCCACACTGCAGCCCATGGCAGACTCCAGGTTGCAGCAGGTGGATGTTCCCCTGAAGGAAGGTGCAGCGCGTGAAGACCCCATGCAGGAGCAAGTTTCATAGAATTATAGAGTAGTCTGGGTTGGAAGGGACCTTTAAAGGTCATTTAGTGCAACCTCAAGTTTATCACGAAGGACTGCAGTCTGAGGGAAGGACCTGTGCTGGAACAGGGGAAAAACATGAGCAGGAAGGAGCAGCAGAGGGGAGCTGCTATGGATTGACCACAGGCCCCATTCCCCGGCACTGCTTGGGGGAAGGAGGTAGAGGAGTCAGGAGTGAAGTTCAGGCTAGGAAAATGAGGGCGGGGATGGTATTTTAATTTTGGGGTATTTTTTTTCACTACCTTGACTACCTTGTTTCTCACTATATCAATTGGCATGAGTTTAGTTTTCTCCAAGTCAAATCTGTTTTGCCTGTGATAGTAATTGGTAGATGACCTCCTTGTCTTTATCTTGATCCACAAGCTTTTCCATCCCATTTACTCCCCTGTGCTGTTGAGTTTGGGGAGTGAGTGAGCAGCTGGGCTGGTGTTTGGCCCTTAGCCAAGGTTAACCTACCATGCTTTTTCTCCAAATAATGCGTCTATGAGCAGCATATTTCTCCATACCCAATATCTTGTATGACCCTCAACACTACAGAATTTCAACTACATATTTAGGAAAATATTAATATCCTATGAGGTAAAAACCATCTTGTTATCCCCAATTTATTTATTTACAGAGAATCGATCCTTATGGCTTGCTTGACTGCCCTAAAATCACAGATTATTTCCATTGCATCAGAAATTGAACCTACATATCTCCAAGTCTGACTCCTGGGCTGCAAGAAATCACACTGAAATAATACAATGCCTTACAGTTTTGTTTAACTCCCTGAGGGAAGCAGCAACTACTGCTGACATCTTTACAACAGCTACTACTGCATAACAGCATATTACCAAGGTTGATGAAATAAATTTCACTGAAGATATGAAAATAATTTTACAAACACTATCAAGTCCTCCTTATTCTTAATAATGTCACCTAAATGAAACCTTAAGTTGAACAGTAGTACTACCAAACTGCTTTAATTACATGCAGACCATGAAGGAAGTATGACTACATTTGCCATAGAGGCACCAGCTACATTGGGGGATTACAGCAGATGATTTTGTCAAGACCAGCCAAGCTACTGCTGATTTCTACTACTGAAATGGTCCCCCAGCCATAGTCTGTGCTAAACCAGAATTTATCTGCGAGAAAGTGTGCATCTCGGTTTCCAGTGCAAAGAACTACCACTAGGAACAAACTCTATCCCTAGGATTTAAAACAAAATTAAATGAAAACCTAAGAGATCTAAAGAATAAGGAAATAGGTTCACCCAGCTACATATTTACTTCACAGGAGAGATTATTGTAAGGACATCATGACTAGCAAGTTAAAAGGGTAAAATTATATCATTTAAAAAAGCCTCAGGACACAATAAGAAAGGCCTACTAGCCATTGGTTTTGGGCTAAACTTTCTTTAGAAGCTTCAGCCCACCAAAGGCACCTCTGCTGCTTCTCTTCAATCTTGCAACAGATCCAGCTGAAAACTAAAACTAATCGCAGTCCCTAAAAAAAAAAAAAAAAAACAAAAACCAAAAAAACAAACCCTCAAAACCAAAAAAACCCCAACCAACCAAACAAAGAAAACAAAACAGGAAAAAAAAAACAAACAAAACCATAATGCTAGGTACAAAGCAAAACCCAGAAGTTTGCTTTTAGCTGGATCAGATCCCTTATGTGGCTGAAGATGGGCCCACACAGTACTGAGTCTGGTACTGGGTAATTGGCAAGAACCAAGTTAGTGGACCAGAGGGGAAAGAAAGAAGTGTTTGATGATTCCCTCCAGTGGTCCATTCTGCCTTTAAAGAGACCCCAACCTCTTGTAAATTGCATCCCCACAAAAAAAAAAAATAATGCTAGGTACAATTTTGAAAAGGTACAAAGGAACATAGATCTTGTGAATCTGAGTGTGTAGCTTCCAGGCAGAAGCAGAAATGTTCATTGTCAAGTTTGTCACCTGAATTCAATCTACAATACCTGGGGAGAGCTAAGCTCCTCACAGTAACATTTACAACAACCAGTGGCAAGAACAGTATTTTTCGTAAGTAATAGGAAATCCTGAAGAAGGCATCTCCATCCCTGGAGATAATCAAAACCCAACTGGACACGACCCAAAACCACCTGCTCTGGCTGACCCTGCTCTGAGTAGGGCGTTGGACCAGGCAATCTCCAAAGGTGCGTTCCTGCCTTGACTAGACTGTGACTGTCAGTGAAATTCATGCCACTGAGACACCTTTAGGAAGCTGTATGGTGGCTGGAAATCTACATCCCACAAACATAGAAATCTGGGGTTTCCTATAACTTCCACTTTTAAATATACTTTCCACCCCACAAAAGTAAATGTTTTTCTAAAAGTTCTCTGGAATTTCATATTTTGTTTTCTGACAGGTAAGTGTATCGACTATATTTTAAGTACCAAGGTTTTGACTTTATTTTGAATAGTGGTACAACATGTTAACTGATAGGTTAAGAATAACAAAAAACCAAAGCTATTTATATCCTAACAGATGTCAAACAAAAAAAAAACAACCAACCTCAATGTGTTGTCAATAAGACTTCAAACTTTCTGGCTATACATTCTTTCTCCAAAAGATGCAATGATTTACTTTTTGCATGAAACTCTTTAGTACAAGTTCTAATTTAAAAAAATGATATTTATAATCAGTACTTTTTCTGGCAGTCCTCTCAACTATTCTTTCTTTGACTTACAGAGCTATCAGTCACTTTTTAAAAGTCCTCAATAAACTAAATCGACTGCCCTGAAAGAAAGCCATCAATCATATTGACCAGTGCTAAGAAAGGCCAACACCAAGTTAATTGTGTGCAAAATTAACAGGAATTTGCAAGTGATTTTCTCAAGCTGAATCCCTCCTATGCTTTACATGTGTTGAATTACTAAGTA
>NW_009649593.1:284087-332630 GCF_000708025.1 Charadrius vociferus
CATAGGAAAACCAGTAGGAGATGAAGAAGTTTTTCTTTTAAAACCTTGGTTGCATCATATAATAGCTACCACGCTTCAGTGAGGTTTTAGGGCAGGGTTGCTCACAGTGGCTGTACACCCTCTAACACGCCATCAGCTGCTGCAGCTCTCAGACATCAGGCTCCCAGAAAGCCCTGGCCAACTAAGTGTCAGTGTTCAAAACGCAAGAAGTAGTAGTGTGAGGATAACGTGTTCAAATTCACTGAACAAAACCACTACTAGTATTGCTGTATTTCTAAATTCCAGAAATGTCCACTTTGGTGATCACACGATTCCTTTTGTAGAGGTCTTAACGTAATTCCTTATGAGCAGTATTAAAATTGTACGCACAGCTGTATCCATTTTAGTCTGACAAGCCTTTGTTCTCAGCTTCAACCCTCTACTTTTTTCACTTTGTAACTTGGGGGGATATTCTCATATTGATGAGTTCAATGTTTCTTAGATAACTCACTGTGCAGGAGAAGATAATTATCCCCTGAGTAAGAGAGACGGAAAAAAGGTGTTAGACTTTTTTTTTTTTTTTTTTTTTAAAGAGTGGATAGATGAAAGCATGCTTTTTGAATTTTATATTGTATGTAAAATAATCATCCTCCTTTCCCATTTGATCTATATAATCTTTATCTAGCATCAGTCACATAAGCTTAAAAAACAACATGGGCAGATCACATGAAAGCATTCTAGAGGGGCAGATGTGGAGATTAACAACTATGAGAAGGATATGTTTTCACCATCCTTCCAGACAGATCATAATATCTTTTTAAGACAAATTTTTAATCCTGCACGTAACAGGCTGATGACCTAAAACATTCTCAAAATGTAATATTATGCATGACATCTACACATGTTGGGGGAGTTGAAATCCAAAAACATACGAAAACAAGTAGGGATTTCGGATGGTTTGGGCTTTTGTTTGTTTTAAAAGCAGCCTGTCAGCACTTCATGGTCCATTAAGAAAGTCATCGTGCGTTCTCCTTCAAATACTATTCCTTCTGGGAGACTTTTCTCAAGAATATGAAGGGCCAGAATGTGGGTTACACTCTATCCATGTTGCACAAATGTGTTGGCATAAAAAGACTACAAAATCCAGAGCAAGACAGCTCAACTGACCTAAAAGGCTACTAAGAGGGGCAGTCCTCTGACTCCTTCACCGTCTCCTGATTCTCTTTTCTCTTTTGCTCCCAGACGCATGTTCTTGTGCCTCTCTTGCACCAACTGTGGTACTAATCTGACTTAACAGCAGGCTGATGTGGCTCACCACAGTAGCAGAAAACCTAGTTCCCCCCCCCCCTTTATCACTTTTCTGTCCCTTTTTGAGCTGCTTTGGTTAACCAAGGGGTCAACTAAGCATCAGGACAGAATAAAGAGCAAAAGGAGGGCAATGTGGGACCATCCCTTTCAGTGACAGTGAACCCTGCAGTCAGCTAAACCTTTGTTGTCCAGTTACATCCCAATTCACCCAATTTCAACAGCTAAGAACAAGCAAATGGAATATACTGGCAACAGGACCCTGCGTACCGCTCAGACCTCAAGAGCACATTGCTGAGTGCAGTCAGAGCATTACTGTGCTCTGAAGTTCTTTTTAAACTATTTCTCAGAAAAAAACCCAATAATTTAGGGTAGCATTCAAAACTTTGAAATTTAGTCTGAAAGTAAGCCTCAACACCTAGAGATCAAGGGACAATAAAGCTGCTACGTCTTGTGTCCTGACAGCTCAGCTTGTCTGAACCTAACGGTGTGGAGTTCTGCATTCACACATAGTAAGAGACATTGATTATATCACTAAAAGATGTGTTCATTAACCAGTACCAGGAATTTAACAGGGAGGAGGGGAAGGGGAAAGAAAAGAATCAGAATTCTTAGTGATGAAGGGTGAGAGAGGCAGGATAAGTGTTCGGAAAAATTACAACACTCTGAAAGACTGAAATAGAGAGGTGGTCTCTTAAAAAAATCCAACTAGGTAAAAACACAAATACATCCAGAAGGTCTCAGATCCAGGCATCATATTTGTTATAAACTGAGTAAGAAGGGATCCTCCCAATAAGCAACTTTGCTACTCTCCCAGGTAATTCAAACATTTTTCCTCTACAAAGTTACACGACTTGTCAAGATTACTCCAGTACAGGCTCTCCTGGGGAGCAGAGTGGGGACAGCTGGATGCACTGATAATAACAAAGTATTGATTTGTTGGTCTAAACAAACTCACTGTCTGGCAGTACTTTTTGCGCAGCAGTTTCAGAAGCAGGGAAATCTGCCTGATCGCTACGTTCAGACCTCAGTTTGCCAAGAAGCAGCGGCATCACTGACCCACACACCACCTCTCCCTCCCGGCACCACCTGCCCTGGGTCAGGCTGGGCCAGCGATGCTGACACCGTGAAGAGAACCATACTCGAGAATGGACTCAAGCTAAAATAATCTGCTTAGGGGTTTTGTGCATATCTTTTTTATTTCTTCAGATCAATTTTCTTAATAAGTTAATCCAACAGAACATGTCTCTAATATGGGCAAACTAAACCAGATTTTTCTGACATGAATAAAAGGCAACTGGTTCAGTCTCCCTCCCCGACCCCTAGCCCCAGCCCTTTTTTAAAGAAAAATGCAACAATTGGGTTTCATTATTGCTTTTCTAAATTTATGTGCCCTACTAAGACTTCAGATAAGTAAACTGAACCTTAATTAAGGATTTAATTAACTGTTCTCTTTAACTTGCTGCATGTGTATTTTAGCAATAGTATTGACTACATGAGACTGACACATTTTCAGCAACACTGGAGTCTCCTTGAAAATACTGACACCTTCAGTGAAGCACTGGAAATTAAATAAATACAGTATACTACAGAGAGACTTTTCTCTGCTGTAACCCATAAATGCCTGTATGCACAAATTCAGAATAACAGAGAGTACTGTTTTGAGATAACTAAAAGATAAAAAGGTGATAATAAAACAGGATAAAGTCCAAAAGCTGAAATCACAAGAGAAAATGAATCAAGATAGGTGTTTGGCATTAAAATTGTTTAAAAAATGCACAATGCTTTTGAATGCCACACTAAACACAACTCAGAGTAATACTCAATGCAAACACACATATTTGCAATAAAGGGTTAAAAAACCTGAATAGTAAGGACATACTTATATTAAGGTGTATGCTTAATTATCAGACAAATGTCTGGATAGTTAAACTGAGTCACAGAAGCCAAAACATATGTCATCCTAAGCACTGAGAGCCCGAGGAGGTAAAGATTGGTCAATCTGTAAAAATACAGCAAGCTATTCCTCCTAACTAATTTTTCACTGAAAAAAAAAGAGATTTGGTTAAAATGTTTACTCCCTGACACCACTCATCTGCTTTCTGTCAGATATTGAAATGGCTTATTCCTCCAAAAAATAATTAAATGTGCCAGGAGGAAAAAATGAACATGTTGAAGGAGAGCATAAAACTTCTAGTAAAAGTCCCTTGTTTTTCAGAACTTTTGATTTCTTGATGAAAAATTCTAATAAAGGCACAGGCAATATGGAAACCAGTGTTAAAAGGAAGGTGTTGGTTCAGAAGAGTCTTGCGTTCTTGAAAAAGCTAGTGCAAAAATCTTTGTGCAAGACACTTGACTTTACTTTTAACCATGGCCAGTTTAGCTATAAATTGGGTCAGATACTCAAAATAAGGGTCAGCTCAATAGAAATAAGGTGTCGTATCTGAGAGGAACTAGCAATACATTTGCAGATTAAGTACACTTTATTAAGCTAAAATGTTATTGCAGGACTCAAAATTCTTCTTATTAAATTATCATTCGTGTTATTTCTATTCATAAAATTAAGAGAAATCCTGCGATATGCATTAAGGCACTAAGCAAGCGACCCCTCTTGATGCGTGCAGTTTTACTGCAGCCGCTGGCAGCGGAGCAGCCCACTTTGCTGGATCAGACTTGTTCTGACTGTGCATCTGTCACTAAGTATGCTGCCGCTCTCCGGCACCCACACCAAAGGGGAACCTCCTGCTACAGACATTGTGTTATGGCACTTCAGTGGCAGAAATTCAGATATCCCAGAGGATGCACTCCTACAGCAGGCAGGGGAGCTCGATCTTGCAGGGTCACAAATGCAGGACTGCTTCAATAAAGGAGGCAACTCTTTCTACCACCTCTTCCATGTAGGAACTCAGCGAAATATGCACTACGTTACTTAGTGAAGTTTTCCTCCTTTAGGATAACCCCCTCAAGTTTGCTTTTGCACCAGCAGGAAATTTGAGCCTGATGAAGGGCAGAGCTGGCTACAGTCAAATGGAATCCACATGCTTGTGCAACATGAAAAGGCAGAATAACAGAAAGAAGTTACTACATGTCATGACTGTAGAGTTTCCAGCCTGACTTCCTCCCATTTTCCTTACTGTCTGTCTCATTCTCATTCACATCACAACTCTCTAAAAAATAAATAAAACCAGCTGGGCTTCTTTCTGTAGCATTATATCCAGGAAAGTGTAGCTAAGCCCAGTGTTCAAGTTACACAAATTTAGATCAGCTCAGGATGAGGTCCATAAAACTTCAGAAGTAACTCACCAGTATCATAAAAGCTCAAAACCACTGGCCAAGCCAAAAGGTCTAAAAACACTGGGAAGCAGCTGAAGCTGGCAAAATTATAAGCAATTGAAAACAGACTTGGTAACAGAAAGTGTTAAGAAACTTTAGCTATAGACATTGCTGCCAACTCGAGCTATAAATCAGACAAGTAAAATGGGAGGAGAACCTTCAACAGTCTGTTCGGAGCTTTTTAGAATAAGAGCATGTCTGCTTATATAATTTAGTACAGTGCTAAAAAATATAGTAATTAGAATGGAAATACTACATTTTGCTTTACACTAAGAACAGATTAAATAAAGGATCTCCAGAATGTACAGAAAAATACAAAAATCACAGAACTAAGGTTTTCCTTTCAATTTTTCAAAGTCATCCAAGGTTTTGATGAATACCAAAATTTGAAACAAACTACATCTCCCAGCCAGCTTTGTTGAAAGCATCAGCAAGTGGTGCTCATCTTGATCTAGAATATCAGCATAATTCTCAATGAATTTCATTTCAATCATCAAGCATACTTCTTGAACAGTAGGAAAAGAATTTGTATGGAACTATGGAATACTTTTTAAGTATCATAGGGTTAAGAGGTTTGTGAATGAGTGAGGCCCCTCCCAATTTTGGTCTTTGTGGCTAACCTTCATCAGATCTGTTCCAGAAGTTCGTTCTTTCCATCTTAAACCCCCAGACAAAATAATATTGATTGCCTCTTTCACGGTGTTTTATATCTGGGATGTATTCACTCATCAGGGAAATGCTGACATTCCTCACCTTGCAGATGAGGAACAGAAGTGATTTACCCTGGTCCCATAGCAACTCAATAGTTAGACTGAACAGATGGACCAAGATAATCGAAGCAAGGGAGCCAGAAAGCCACACCCCAGCCCTGGGCACCACGACTTCTTCTCACTCCCTGGCTCCAGTCCCAAAGCATCCCAGCCTTCACAGGATCACCCTCATATTATTTCTACAGTTGCTGTTCCTGAAGCCCACTCTACTTATAGAGTTTTATTACTTTTGTTAATGCTAGTACTAGATAACCACTTGGACTGACACTTCATCACAGACAAACTTTGTTCCATATGCACAGCCTTGGGCTTCTCCAACAAGCCAGAGGCAGGCAAAGAAAAACTGTGATGGGGCAGATGAGAGAGTGGGAGGAAAGTGAAAAAGGAGGGCAGAAGCCTTGCGGTTTGCTTTTAAGTACCGGTGATGCACTGATGACGAGTTACATGCCAGCTTTCTTATTCATGTGAATACAAGGTATTTCTAAAATGCAATTTACCCTCAGCCAGGACTTGTGCTACAAAGTCCATTTTTGAAAATATATAAAGAAAGGGGCTGTAGAAAAACATATGCAGTTAACTTTTTATTAACTGTTTTATTCATTACCATTGATGACTTAATAGTAATACTTATTCTCCCCTAGATAGCTTGATAATAAAATGTACTACTAGGTTTTAAATAATTCCAGATTATCCTAAACATTGTTTCCATAAAAGCTAAAGTAAATCTGTTACTGATCTTGACAGGAGAATTAAGCCAACTAAGCATTTTATTAATTTTTCAAACTCTTACCTTATTTCATCTCAACTACATCTCTGTGTTTGACTGAATGGCTAAATATAAAGTAAAGCCATGCAGTCTACCTATTGATTTCCGCCAGCTTATCTGACAGAATTGTTACTAGCAAAGTTTCTTGCATACAGTTTTAAGGATCCAGTATTTCTTGCTCTAAAAACTACTGGAAACACAAAACAGTTGACCAGCTTTTGTTTACTGTAGAATGGAGCCAGGATAATAAGTAAAACAATGGTTCAATGCTTCTTAGACATGTTTGAGTTTCTGTTGGAGGCATTTCAGTACAACTTCAAGAATACATTGACCTACAGACACTAATTTGGAGTTTGCCTAACTAACGCCAGCCCAAAAACTCTTTTACATGAAATGTATTGTTATAGGAGACAATTTCACTTTGATTTAATCACTTCTTGACTCAGTTTTGTTTTATTTTTTTAAGCACAAAAGAAATTGAAATACAGGAATTCTAAGAAAATTTAGATCTGAAAAGCCTAAAATAAATCTCATTTGCTTTGAAATGCTGAAATCAGTTAAACTGTAGATGTCACAGTATACAGGCTTTTTATCCAGAAGGTGAGTTAAAAACATAGTTGTGCTTTTTTTTTTTTCCCTAAATAGGAAAGTAGAGGTATGTTACTATTGCTAGATTTGAATATATATATTAGAATACATGGGGTTATATAGAACAGTTATAGTTAGTAATGAAGTGTGAGGTAAAATTACAACAACAACAACAGAAACATGACAGGAAGCACACACTAATTTCATATCCAGACACAGTTTAAGAGTCTCTATTTTACAAATATATAAAATAGGAAAATAAGGTGTGAAAAGTTTGTTTAAAATACTCAAAGTTGGCAAGCTATCTTTAAGCTGTTTTCCTGGACCACATAATACCTGACTTCTGGCAGGCCTAGTTAATATACACATACAACTAACTTGGATCTGAAGAACAGAGTGCTAACTCAACCTCTAGATTTGTCCTTATATAAACCTGTACTTTTGCTGTAAAAATCCCAGAGCGATTAGTTAGATATGAATTAGAAAGTTAAGTACGAATTGATCCATGTCTGATCTAATAAAGAGGTGATCACAACCTTATAGTTATTCTTGCATAAGTGTTCAAGACTCAGTGTGTAACAAAACTTTCCATACTTTTATTCATTGCAAAAAGATGTGAAGTCAGGTCTTCGGTAGTGAGAAAATATAGACTAAAAGGGCTCGGTGTGGGGTTTTTTCTGCCCATGATTAAAAATTAAAGAGTTAGGGTGAGATGGGCAACAATGAAATAATGAACCCTATTGTTTTCTTTAATTTTGAACTTGGGAATGTCTCTAACGAGCAGGAAAAGGAGAACCACCAGACCAGCACGTATTTAAACAATTGGCTGGATCAAGGTTAAAGTGCTTAACGTCCAGGACTGAAAGGAATTCAGACACTAAATAACAGTATTTTCCTTCCGAAATTATACTATCCTGAAATCTACAGCCACGGTGGTGGAAGTACACAAGGCAAGGTAATACTGAATAAGAACGAATACTTAACAGCTTGGCCGCTTATCACTCATTACCCATTAGAGCGGCAGTTGATTCTGACCCAGTGGTGATTTATAAGGTTTTTAGACAACTACACTGGGGTTTCAGACACTCATGCCTGCCTCATGTCATCCTCGTACATCCCAAGCCCAGCTGTGTGTGACACCTGGTACATGAAGCTAAGCTCGTAGGATGAACCTGGGGCAGCAGGCGGCTGCAGGGCAGCACTGGCACCTGGCAGCACCTCAGCCCCTGGTATCGAGTGGCCAGAGAGTGGCTTGGCCAAACTTGGCACCAGGGAGAGGCAGGTTCACACCAGGGGGGACAAGGGGATGCCTGGTACTGTGGTCCTGTACTGCATAAGCGCAGAGCCAGTAAGGCATGGTGCCACCTTGAGTAAGCTTGGGACATCGAGGAGCGTCACGCAGAAGGACCCAAGTGGCTCTGCAAGACACAACTTGTGGCTAGCTAATTAAGTTTCCCTGTCAGACCTGAAATAACTCTCACTGGGGGAAACTGGGCTTCTGCCCAGCGCTACATAGCACATGCCATAGTACTCTACTATCCTGAATAGTGGAACACACAAATAACATTACTTTGAATGACAGAAAACTCTCTCCTGAAAAAAAACCTGGAAATATTTTCTAAACGTCAGGAAAGGGTGGGAGGTAATGTAAAGGACTAACAGAAAAAAAGTGGTCTGAAAAGCATGCACCCATCTTTTTTTGTTTTGTTTTAGTTATTTTATTTTATTTTTTCTTTCTTACGCTAACCAGCTGCTTATTCTTCTCCAGGATGTATTATCAACTGTGTTTTTGACTTGGTCAAATATCCTCCTTCTGTGCTAGGATGATTAAGCTAATGGAATCACATTATATTTATTATTTACAGAGTACATGGGAATGGCTTAGCAAAACTTCAGGTTGAACAAAGCTCAAAAGATTACTTTATTTTTGGCACTTGCCATGTTTGCAGAAGAAACAGTATCTAAGGAAGTGCAGTTAATGAAAGGAGTCTGTTTAATCAGCATAAAATAAACAGCTAAAAGCAGGTTGCACTGGGAGAAGCAATAAAAGAACAAGTCACTTGCTATGGTATTGTTTTCTTTTCAAGTTCTGTTCACAACAGAAGCTTTTCAACAACTGTACTTAAATGCCTCAGTTTCAACACTGAGTTCCATAAGGAAAGAAAGGAAAAGCTTTTAGTCCTTTGTACTACAAGGCTCACAAGCCACCCTATGCTCCTCAAGTAAAACGTAAAAGCACAAAATCGATAAAAAAAGAACACAATTTGTACACCAGACACAAGTGAAAACAGTAATGGGGCATAAAGACTGTATTTTAACTGGAAGGCCATGTTCACTGAATAAATAAGCTTCTCTTAACAACACGTACGCAGACTCAAGAATACATATTGAATTTTGTAATGCGCTGCCCTGCTAGAAATCTTTACGTGATCAGATCCTTTTACCCTGGTGGGACTTACAAAATGAAACCCCAGATTTTCTTATGATAGTAAACATGATGCTATTTTGATCTTAAGCTGCTACTAGAGCCATACACAAATAACTCATATACTGTCTTTGGAATAATCTAAATCTACCCTCTTTCAGAAGAAGAAGAAAACAAAAAGAATAGAAGAAAACAGACTCTTCTTTTTCAACATTTCTTTTTAGAAGAGATTAAAATAATCTGACATTTTACCAAGTCACCAGAAACAGAGAACTCCAAAATGCCAGTTTTAAACAAAATTCACTTTTGCAAATTTCTTTATTAAAATAATAAGTCATCAAATGCACGTCCTCCTATGAAATTAGATGAAATCATATTTGCATCCCTAAAAGAAGTATGCACAGCACAAGACCCACTTTCTTCATCTGCTGAGTTCTCTTTGGAGGCATCACACACCGGAGTCAGCAGAGTAAGCTGGAGCGCCCAACTGAGCTATAGCAATGAGGTATATGTTAATTTGTTCTCTCAGTGCTATAATGGAATAACAATCTCCATAACATCTGGTTCTGTGATCTGGAACAAGAGTTTCACACTAGAGGACATGTACTTCTGCAGCATATTTTCTTTTTCAACTGTAGTTTCAGCTTTTAAGTGAAACTGGTTTCACTGGTAAGACATCAGATAGATATGTAGAAAATGTAGTTAAAACTGTTTCTTTAAAAACTGTCCAGCAGATGAATTAGAGTAAGAAGTAGGGCCAAGGATGAAGAATGTGCTCGTCTTCCAAAGAGATGAATAAAAGGAGTCATACAACAGCACAATGAAAAGCAGTACAGGTAAAAAAAAAAACAAAACCGAGCTTTTTCAGTTCATCGTAGCTCACAATGCAGGAACAAGAGACTAGTCCAAGTGCTGGAGAAGTAGGAAGCTGAGAACGGTTGAATGAGAAGAACTTATTCCCCACGCAAAGAGACCATGGAAATCACTGCCAAACAGTGATTTACAACTGAGACTGCACTTAGGAGACTCAGAGATATTTTTTTCTATTTTTTCTAGTAGTTGGAGAAGATGATCATGTCCATTGCTAATGTTGAGTGATGCTGCAGCCAATTCTTTTCCTGAGGCCCAGCTTGAAATTGCTTATACCTCTCATTATTCAGGCAAAAAAATGTCATGCTAGATTCAGCTGCAGAATGAAAGCTTTGCAGGTTCGTAATAACCTCAAAGGGTGTCAAGGTGATTCTACATTCTGGAATTTAAGATTTCTGGGTTTTCTTTTCAGTTTCTTCCCTTAAAAGCCAAATCTCAACAAAAAAAAAGACCCCACAACTTTCCCTCAAATCACTAATAACACTTAAATGAATCACTGATTACCGACGGCATTCTATAATCTGAGGAAGAACCATAACAATATGGTGAAGGAAGCTTCTGTCAGGTTAATTTTCACAAAAATTAAAACCTGTAGACTAAGTATATCTAGAAACATTTATTCCTAACTTTTATTCTAAAACAAATGTTTTGCAAATAGGAATGAAATTAAATGAATAATGTTCTGTTCATATGAATAAGGATTCTAGGATATACTTTATAATTAGCCTGAAGTGCCTCAAAGGTAGAAAAAAAGGTAAATGCCCAATAGCCATGAATGCGGCACTGAAGAAACAAGTAAACTGTGATGTTAAAAGAACCACAGATTCAGAGTGTGTATGCTCTCTGCGGAAGCTAGGGAGGGCAGTGCCTAAAGATATAGTTCTGGAAACTAAATACAGGAGAAATAAAATTGACGGTAATTGCAGTGCTTTGTACTTACTGAACAGCTGCAGAACTTGGAGAACCTGGGACCACGGCTCTAACATGTACAGAAATGCAATAGTTCATGGAGCAGTTGCTGTGATGCGTAACATCTGAGAAGTAGCTCTGAATTTTGAGTAGAACTTGAAATAAAGCTATGTCACAGATAAACTACGTTCAGTGTTCTTCTCTAGTTCAGAATACCCATGATATCTATTATACCACACAGTTCCACACCGTCCTTTCTTTCTTTTTTCCCCTCTCATTAGGAGATGGGTTTCTAATTACCATCTGGGACATTTGATTTAGAGGCATTTTTATGTACTGAGCTACAAGGAAACTCTTCACTTTTATGGGTGGTGAAGGGAGAAAGATAGAGGAAGGAAGGAAGGAAGGGGGATGGAATTTGTTTCATTTAAAGTAAGAGTTGTAGGAGAACAGATTACTTCTGAGGAAAATTCCCATGGGAAAATGTCTTAATATTAAAGTTTTTCTTTAGGAAAATAAGGATTTCACAATTTTATACTGCATTTTACCTTTTTTACAGTTAAAATTGTATTAACTTACATACATTTTTGATTATGCTGGGTATGTTTACAGTTGAAATGTATATACTTTTCCACATAAGAAAGTTCTGTCAAATTGTTTTCAGACCCAGACACATTTTGGAAAAAAAAAAAAGAGGAGATATTTTACTTAGCAGTAGCTGTCCACAATGATTTCAAACATACTAAAATTAAAATAAAATAGAAAATTTTGTGATATTCTGACATGTTAGCAGTAAAAGTGTGTTTTTACCGCTACTACCATGTAGTGATGCATAAAGAAATAAAATGTTACGTGTATACAAGTAAAATGGTATTTCAAAAAACTAAAAAAGAATTTTTTAGTAACATTTTTTAACTCTCTTTTCTATCATTTCCTTTCTATGGAAAATATAAGCATCTCCTTTAATTCTGAGGGGAAATTAAAATAGTGACAAACAGGATTTCTAACAGCTGCCACTGCATTAAATGTTATTAGGTCAGCTTTTAAATTTCTGCACATAAAGTTGTATATTAAGAGGCTTACCGAAATCCTATCTGATGGCACTGCTTTAGAAATAAAACTTTGACATATAGCAATGCATCTTAGCAATTCAGCAACTGATGAGATCTTGAATAAGTAACCAACTCCTCAAAAAGTATCAATATCCAACTCAGTAGTAATGCATACCAAATGCATACCTTGAAAGAGGATCTGGAGGCTGCCCCTGATTTTGCAATCATGTGCTGAACAGCAAGCTGATAAGCCAGAAAGTCCTCTTCCACACCAGCCTGTTTGCCTTACCAGCTTAAAACTCTCTTAAAACCACACGAGAAGGAGCCCTGCTCCAGAAGTAGGCTTACATCTTACGCTCTTGATACCAGAATACAAGAACTGCCCAGTTCCCTGATTTTAACACTTGTCGCATCATACCTTTAGCTCATCAGTTAACCTGAAAGCAGCCTTGACACCCAAGAAATGTTAAGGTAGAAGTAATAAACCAATTTATTAATTTTACTTAAAACATCAAGTATTAGCAGGTCTACAGAACGGCATACACATATAAGGAAGAGATCCTTGCAGCTATCTGTACTTAGTTAATTTCCAAGAAGCTTCATTCTTGCTTTTTCTAACTAACCGGCTGCTATAACAGATGATCAGAGACTCACAGCTGGGATCCAGGCGAACCCAACCTTCATCTGAAGAACTTCTTCCATTGGACCATATCTTTTCTAGGATACACATGACCTTTTATGTTCAAAGTCTCCCCAGGATGCTTCTCAGGCTCAGACCTTTCACCCGCAAAAAACTAACAATTCACAACTGAATCAGGTCAATTTCATCACTTTTCTAACGAAACCACTGTCTTGGGCTACTATAAGAAATAAGGGTGCCCATTGGAAATAGCAAGGTGGAACCAATAAACCTGTAAAATACTGAGAGGTGTAACCTCTTTTTTAAATTGGAATCAATATCTCATACTAACATATATTAATATACCATACTGTACAGTCATATGAACAAGAAATATGCATAGGCTTCATTTTAAATTCTTTTTGGAGTTAAAGACATTAGTTAATTCAGGGTGAATAATCTATTAATCAAATATGTATTTATACTGCTTCCTTGTAATGTTTTGATTTAGACTGATAAAACATTTGCTTTTCACAGGAAATGCCCATATCATAAACTTTTAGATTGATGCAATTTTAGGGAGTGTCAGATTTCACTGCATAATTCGTAGTAAACTTTTCAATTATAAAAGTTGTTAAAGAAAGAATCTGTAGAAGGAACTGAGAGGTTAAAAATCTTAGACTGGAATTTATAGTGCAGTGGGCTACCATGAATGCAAAAACTACTCATAACTTCATACCATTTTGTAGAAAGAATAACTTAGGAAAGAAAATGCTTGGGGACTTTACTAGAAACTGAAGAGTATCTTTGCCTTGTAGCCATGCCTAATGAAGGTATTAAATTTTTCTCTTCTGAGGCTGTCACCTTGCTGAGGTTCACAAATTCTCCTTTAAGAGACATTTGTATTGCATGCATTTAAAAAAAAAAAAAAAAAGCGCTGAAAGATGGATATGAAGAGGATGTCTTACGAACAGAATAATACGAGAAGCTGAATAAAACACTAGCTTTGACTGCTACACAGAGTTGTTTTCTTCCTTTGCTTTGTTAAGATACGACCATTGTTCTTGCACAGACTTGAAAGAAAAGACGAGATGAAAATTAGGAAAAAAGTGACGTAGGAAATATGATGGGACTATAACAGGGGAAAAAAAAAAAAAGAATAAAAAAAGGAAAAGGAAAAGAGGAAGCTAAATATTCCAGTTGGTAAGGGGAAAAAAAAAAGTTACAGATACAAAAAACCCTGGGAATTAATGAGAGACAAATGAAGAAAATGGACATGAAAAATCCCAGAAGACTCTGCAGTAAAAAAAAAAAAAGGGAAGGGGGAGAGGGAAAGAACTAGATACAACTGGAACAAATGAAAGAAGGCAAAATTTTTAAGATTACAAAAGTGAGTTTGGAACATAAATCACTTGAAGTGATTAGCTTAATATTTGGTTTAATGATTCTCAAAGAGAAAAGGCTTCTAAGTAATTATATCTTCTGAATATGGGACTTGAGCTACTTTGAAAGTTTTATTCAAGGACAGAAATTATCTTTAGGGAAAGGAAAGGATTTTTGGAGAGAATAACAGCTTTAGACAACATGTACAGCTAAAGAAAGGTTAAAATAGAAAAAAGAACAAAAAATAGGATCAAAGAGAAATTAAGATAAGTAAGTCAGTGAGAATAAGGGACTTTTCAAGCTTTTACCCAAATGCAGAATGAAAAAAGGAAACAGGAAATGAATACAAATCAGGGACTTTCTTGACAGAACAAAGTTGAGCATTAAAGGCAAATCTATCATCTCAAATGCATGTGTTTGCACTCAGTTTTGGTACCTCAGCTTTCAGACATGACATTGAAATAGAGAATTCTCATTGATTTAGTAACTTTGAGCAAAATACATCTCTTAAGTCATCATGTTACAAGGGCAAAATTGTGTTTTAAATTAAACTAATACATGTGACAGCATGTAATTTCATTGCTTCAAAATCAGTCCAAGAACAGGAGGGTGGTTCTGTCACATAGCCCCTTCCTATTATGTGCTTGGTTAAGTGAGAGGTACTACCATTTAGTTAAATATTTTTTAAAAGAATTTTTATCAGTGCATTTCATAGAATGATAGAGAATCATAGAATGGTTTAGGTTGGAAGTGACCTTAAAGATCATCTCATTCCAAGCCCCCTGCCGTGGGCACGGACACCTAGACCAGGTTGCTCAAAGCCCCATCCAACCTGGCCTTGAACACCACCACAGATGGGACCTCCACAACATCTCTGGGCAACCTCTTCCAGTGCCTCACCATCCTTAAAGTGAAGAATTTCTTCCTAATATCTAA
Source organism: Charadrius vociferus (assembly GCF_000708025.1). NCBI lineage: Eukaryota > Metazoa > Chordata > Aves > Charadriiformes > Charadriidae > Charadrius > Charadrius vociferus. The sequence goes on from NW_009649593.1 coordinate 299,023, forward strand.
TTTAAATCTCCCCTCTTTTCCAGAAGTCATTACCCCTCATCCTATCACTACGTGCCCTTATAAAAAGTCCCTCTCCAGACGTCTTGTAGGTGTCCTTCAGATACTGAAAAGCTGCTGTAAGATCACCCTGGAGCCTTCTTTTCCTCAGGCTGAACAAACCTGACTCTCTCAGCCTGTCTTCAGAGGAGGGATGCTCCAGCCCGCTGGTCATCTTTGCGTCCCTCCTCTGGACCTGCTCTAACAGGTCCATGAACTTCTTATGTTGAGGGCTCCAGAACCGGATGCAATATCCCAGGTTTCATCACATGAGAGTGGAACACAGGGGCAGAATCACCTCCCTTGACCTGCTAGTCATGCTTCTTTTGATGAAGCCCAGGATATGGTTGGCCTTTTGGGCTGCAAGCACACATTGCCGGCTCATGTTGAGCTTCTCATCAATCAACACCCTCAAGTCCTTCTCTTCAGGGCTGCTCTCAATCCATTATACGCCCAGCCTGTATTTGCGCATGGAATTACCCCGGCCAATGTGCAGGACTTTGCACTTGGCCTTGTTGAACTTCATGAGGTTTGCCCACCTCTCCAACCTGTCCAGGTCCCTCTGGATGGCATGCCTTCCCTCCAGCATGTCGACTGTTCTACAGAGCTTGATGTCCTTGGCAAACTTGCTGACTGTGCACTCCATCCCAACATCCAATGTCACCAACAAAGATGTTAAAAAGTACCGGTCCCAGTACCAACCCCTGAGGAACACCACTTGTCACTGCTTGCAACTTGGACACGGAGCCATTGACCACAATTCTGAGTGCAACTGTCCAACCAGTTCCTTATCCACCTAGTGGTCCATCCATCAAATCCAAGTATCTCCAATTTAGAGACCAGGATGTCATGCAGAATGGTGTCAAATGCTTTGCACAAATCCAGGTAGATGACATCAATTGCTCTCCCCTTATCCACCAATGTTGTAACACTATCATAGAAGGCCACCAAATTTGTCAGGCACAATTTGCCCCTAGTGAAGCCGTATTGGCTGCCACCTACAACCTCCTTATTTTCCATGTGCCTTAGTAGAGTTTCCAGGAGGATCTGCTCCACGATCTTGGCACAGAGGTGAGACTGACCAGCCTGTAGTTCCCCAGGTCTTCTTTTTTTTACCCTTTTTAAAACTGGGGGTTATGTTTCCCCTTTTTCAGTCAGTGGTAACTTCACCGGACTGCCACAACTTCTCAGATATGATGGATAGTGGACTGGTAACTTCATCTTCCCTTTCCCTCAGGGCCCACGGATGAATCTCATCAGGTCCCATGGACTTGTGTACTTTCAGGTTCCTCAGCTAGTCTCAAACCTGGTCTCCTCCTACAGCGGTACCTCATCCTTCTAGTCCCTGCCTTTGCCTTCTGTAACTTGGGTGGTCTGGTTAGAGCCCTTACCAGAGAAGACTGGGGGGGAAAAAAGTTGTTGAGTACCTCCGCTTTCTCCATTTCCCAGGTGACCAGCTCTCCTGTTTCTTTCCTAAGCGGGCCCACGTTTTCCCTAGTCTCCCATTTGTCACTGATATACCTATAGAAGGCTTTCTTGTTGCCCCTGGCCAGATTTACCTCTGTCTGGGCTTCCTAACCTTATCCCTGGCTGCTCAGACAATTTCTCTGTATACTTCCCAGGCTACCTGTCCTTTCATTTTGTAGGAACATACAAATTCAGACAGCCTTACCTTAGCCTCCAATGGAGCAGCATAAATGCATTGCTTATTGTCCCCAGTTTTCTTCAATTGTTTCCTGAGCACCAGGAAAAATAAGTGAGAAGTGACAGCCAGCAAAAGCCTACTCCCTCGCCTAACTTCAGGAGACGCTAAAAAAGGGACCACAGAAAGGCACCTTTGTGGAGTCAGTGACCTTTTTATTTGCTCAGGAGATACAGGCTGGGCATAGAACAAAAGAGAGACGTGTAAGATGCAGTATAAGAAGGAAACAAAACAAGCTTCCTGGTCATGTGACATCATCTTCTCCTGCCCTTCCCTATTTGTGCTGGGCTGGTCCTATTGCTGTTGCTGGAGATCTGGAGAAGGGCCATAGGAGCAGTGGAGAAGTGGGGGGAAAGAACAGACTCCACTTAACAGTCCTCTCCTCTTGCCCTGCTCTTACCAGCCCAGGGCTCACATCAGCTATAACAGATCCAAGGAAACTAGAACAGGACCTGGCGTCACTGATACTATAAAGTACTCGGTACTTCTCTATGGTGTATACCCACTCCTAATACTTCATTTCCTGTTCCCACCATGAAACGTTCGCAATGCCTTCTGGCCCTCATCCCTTATGTGTATGCAGCTCCCACTGCAAAGTGGTATGTAGGGCAGCAGCCTAATTCATTGGCCTTTGGAGATCATCAGCTCTCAGCTTTCTCTCTCAGTCTGAAGTTACCTGCTCCAATGAATACATACTTATCGAAATACAGATATAATTTTCCTTTGTTTGTAATATTATTCATTTTTGAGTACTAAGGACTCTGCAGGAGATGGTCCCATCTCTAAATCTAGGCAGTTAAAACAAAGAAGTACAAGAGAAACAGACATAGAAAGATAAGAACAAAACCAAAACCTGTTCACCTTTCTATTGACAGAAGAAGTGGGAGACAAATCCTGTGTTTTAATTGCCAGCCCAGTGATTTGGGTCCGCCCCCCACCCCGTTCTGTCTTTTTGGAATATTGTATCTTGGTCAACCTTACAATTTTATTGTACACCCACCACAGTTTTGATAGGAAATATTTAAATAGCTACCTTGGTCTATGGACTGGCAGCAGATCACTGATTGTCTAGCTTTGTAGTCAGTCATAAGGCTGAAAGAACTTATTTTCAGAAAGAAGAAATTAGAATAGTTCTTCGTTCACATAATAACAATGCAAAGACACTTTAAAGACATCCTTAGGTCTAAGTGCCAAATTGAATTTTCATTCAAGATCATTATTTTAAGCTGCAGATTTTGTTTCATTTTTTGACACTCAAAAAAAATCCTTATTCTTATCTTTAGTCACAAAATTCAGTAATGGAGGAGAAGCTGTAAACAAAAGATTGTAAGAGGTAAATCTTGAAAGCATTTGCCAAAGTGCACAACTAGCACTTCAAAATGTCAAGCCAAAAATATCATGGTGTGTATCCCAGTGAAGGTATTTTATACCAGCAAAAACTTCAAACCACTTATTTTAAATTAAAACTCAAATTATCTTAGAGAAAAATTTAAAAAAATTATTAAAATCTGCTTTTCAGAAAGATGTTTTGTCAATCTACACTGAAGCGAAGGATTTAGGTCAGGGACCATGATTAGTCATAGCGATCTCGGTTATAATTTGTAGGAAAATAGGCTAAAGCCAGAGAATTAAAAAGAAAAGAGAAAAAAAAAAAACACAAAAACAACGAAGAAGAAAAATAGAGATAGGCAGAGGCAGCTTTAAGAAGAGAGAAACAGGAGAAACCATGATCTGTGAAGGCAATGGCAACTAACAGCTTCCCAGCTCTGCAAAAGACTTCCCTGTCTCCTGAAGGTGATACAGGGTCAATAGGGCCTGTAGAGCCATGGTACACAAAAGCAATCTGTATGCACGCATTGTGATTAGATAATCCACCATCAGGGCATCTGCCAATATGTCAGTCAGGGTTAGGAAATGATATAGCAGTGTAGAAAAACCTTTTATGAACAGTGAAACTTCAGTCTTATGTCCCGTCCCGTCCCCCCTTTTCTTTTTAAACAGCTTGCATGATTTTGATAATCATTTCCATCTGTCTTAAAACTGTGTGAAACACAATGTTGCATATGAAAGCATATCTAGAATTAGTTAGAGTCCTGCATCTGCAATTATGTTTTCAGCATATCTGAAACCAAAAGCAAAATCTTGATGACAGAATTCACAGAGTGAAATCTTAGTTTAACCTTGGGAAGATGAAAATACTTTATATTCATTGACCCACCATCTTAGTTTTGATCAATATTAATTTCTGATGCTAATAAATCTTTACACTATGCCAAGGACAGGGCAGTCAATAATTGCTTATTATAGAATAAAAACGTAAGATTTTATTTTCATTTCTCACATTTCACATGCAGCAACTATGCAGCAACTATCAGCATTAAACTTCATAAAAGTTTAGAAAAGCATCTGTCTCAGGCTCCACCAGGTAAAAACAACTTTAAACTTTCTAGGCAGCCATGGTTGATTTGAACACCACAGAAAATTTGAGTTTTTTCTCAATGAGCCACAAAGTACCACCTCATTTAATATCTGTTATGTTGCAAGGAGATTATTCCATATGGACAATCAATAGACACATATCTCAAAGTTTCTCATCGAGAAACTATTTAGTAGACTCAGACCTCACAGCTGAACACCGTTCATAAATTTTAGGCTAAACATTTCAAGATTTCATTCCCTTACGTTCACTTAGGCTTCGGGCATTGAAAGAGAGCTCCTGACTATACTTAAGGCAGTGCCAAAATTCCCACTGATTTCAACCAGGACAGGGTCTCTCCCTAAGGAAATGAACATGACTGTCAGTAATATTGAGAAAGCAGCCAGACAGCTAAAATAGCCAAGGGTTAATAACGGTATTTAATTTCAAAGTATCCTAGTTTTGCCTCTAAAATCTGTGCCTGCTCTACCAGTGTCACTTCTGGCTGGCACCAGCAAATGAACATGTTTGATGGGATAGTGGTGTCATGATAACAGGTCACACAGATGAGAAAGCAATACATAATGACTTGACATATTGATGGTTTGGTTCCTTTAATTCCAGTCCTAAAAGGAATTTTTAAGACCATAAGTAGGCTCTACACAAAGCTTACTGCACAAATGACTAACTGGTATGTCCACTTTTTAAGTTAGATTCCATATAAGTTAGTGATTTTTGACTTTGATGATTAAGGTTTCTAATGGGATGCCACATGTTCATGAGGTCAAACAATCAATCAGTGCAATATTCAAACCTCTTCATCAATGACTGCAGCAGTCACTCTTTATGACACAGTCAGCAATCTCCTGCTTTTAAGCACCAACCACACAAAAGCTGCTTTAGTCCACTGCCATTTTTGCCTCTGACACAAGATAGTGTGCCATTTATAGACAATTAGAAAAGAGGCGGTCATGTTACTAAGTTTTCTGATACTTGTCTTTTGATAGAGCCTTTGTCTTTTTGCTAAAAAAAAAAAAGTGAATTCATCATCTGATTTTACTGAAATCTAATTTATATCTATGTTAATTATGCAGCCAATGAGCCTCAAGGGATTATGTGGGAAGCCAATGGTACATTCTTTATCATCATAAATATTGTATTACTTCAAATACACTTTGGAAATTCCATTCTCAGCATTTCTTAATGATATTCAGAATTCCAGGACAGAGCAGACTCTTATCATCCAGTGTTAGAACAAGTTCTACTGCTTGTGTATCATTTTTTTCAATTACTCCAATATCAATCTTCCTTTATACTTCAATAATCCAGTAAAAGATAATATTATTATGCTAGTCAAAGGGTTGCTGAAATTTCTATTTAAATATTTTTGATTAAAAAAAAATAATTATAACAGTTGCAAAGCTTTTACCATGGTAAGAAAAAGCCTGCACACAATATTTTAGCCCACTAAAAAAAACAGCAAAAACCCAGCATACTTTCAGATATGTGTATTAATCTGTTTCTTCTTAATACACTAAAATGTTACTAGGTTTGTACATGCCTTGATTAAAACAAATCCACCAGTCGTGGAGGAAAATTTTATTTCATGCCCGCAAAACAAGTACACAAAGCAATTTAGATGCAATAATTATTTCCATCATTTAGAAGTCTTTCATTATGAACCTCTGTTCATGATTGCTTCTAGGATCTCTCTCTAGCTGACTTGCCACAGCTCCTTCATTTTTAAGGATGTGCTTGTTCCTGAAACTGCTATGCTTCGTAACTACTGCCAACGAATGCTTCACTGTTAATTGCCGAGTACTGATATTAAAAAACAAAACAAAACAAAACAAAAAACCTAAAAACATCTTGATACAAACACCTGATCTGCATTCTTTTCCCTTATGGCCCCTGGTCTATAAAGACACAAATGGAACTTGTTGCTATAAAAAGCAAATTGTGCAAGTGCTCTAAAAGGAAAGAGCTGCGCAAATCCCTCAGTCCCAGACAGAAGATAGACATCACCTTTAAATTGTGTTTAATGGACACATTGATGAACACACTGATGTTCATAATGAAGATTCACAATATAAAATCTGAGCTGAAAATGTAATGAAAAAGACACTGTGAGTGTGTTCATAGAATTCTACCTGTGTGTTTGGTGATGGACTACGTAAAGAACATGTAAAGCTATGTGGTTGAAGGGTCACAAACTTGCACTTCACTACAGATTACTTTCATACTCTACAGTTTACATAGCTCTCTTACTTCAGCTATATAGCTCCTGGTTTGCCTTGCTGTAAACAACGTTAGAAACTGACCCACAGCTGTGGCTTTCTTTTCGGTCCTTCAGGGACTGGTCAAGGGTTGGGAGCGGAAGGGGACTTTGTTTTCATGGCTTCCCTCCCACCCCCACAGCACATACATGTGGTTTCCTCTCAGCTGCCCACAGGTCTGATAAGCACAGCTAGTGGGACCTATCATATCCCAAAAGCCATGTGGAAACAGCAATGAAAGCTTCTTCAAATTGGCGATACCTCCTCTTGCATTTCAGAAGCAGTATGGGGAAAAGATCAATGTATAAAGAACATCATTTTTATAGGTTAAAATGGCTGTACCCATCTCCCCAAACCAACACAGAACAAATTCACTGCATCAGAATGACAGCTTCTAGAAATCTTAAGATACCGCCTCCCCGTCATAACTCAAGATGTAAATAGAAGTCCTGTCTCCCAAAGAGGAAATGGAAAGAATGAAGCACACAGTATTCCTGAACTTAAGACAAAGTTCCAAATGGAGTAAGTTCTCAAAATCATTTATTTATCAGTACTTACTCCCACTCTATTTGTCTCAGCACATTTCAGGTTTTAACTCAATTTCATCTGAAGTTTACATTATGTGTGACAACTACTAGTACTCAGGTGTAATTTAAAGTGTATGTTTTTTGGTCTAGGTGTGCAATAGGAGGTAATAAAAAAATAATACGAAGAGGAAAGTATAATGAAAAATGTAAATAGATTATACACAGATGCAGATTTCTTTTTTTCAAATTCCAAAAATAATTCCTGTTCATTACTTGCAGACAGATCTTTTTAATGGCCTTTGCTTTTGAGAAGTGTATACAATAAAATAATTATAATTTATTTTCTTTATTTATATTTAAAGACAGGCATTATTAATCCAAGTTTAAAAGTTGATCAAAGCAGACTTTTTAAAAGGAGCTTTTATTTCTGTAGTTAAACACAAAAGACTATTATACAGGATTTTCCTATACTTTTGGATAGTGGATACTTCTTTACAAATTTTTATTAATCATTATAGAACCACATTCAATATTAGTCAAATGGATTGACTTCCATGACAGAGTTGAGAGACTGTATTGTAAAGAGGTGGAAAGTCTTTTTTTCTTTTTCATTTTGAGCATGAAAAAACCCTCTTAAGGAATTTCTCACAAGTTACATAATGATTGATCAACAGAAAAAAAAATGTTATTGTCAGGCTAAGCTTACTAGTACATTAAACGCAAGATGGTTTTATTTTTAGAAGGTTCTTGTACTGTCCTTCATTTATTGGGAATACCACATTGCATGTCTTCATCTCCAGAAATCCTAGATCTATTTGTCTAGGGACACTGTTTCTGGAATACTATCTGCACAATGCTATCATCAGTTACTTTCATGATTTAGAGCATTGTTTTCAGTATTTTCCCCCTAATTTATTATTTATTCTTTGTTAGATGTGCTTTTCTAAATCAGCATGATTTTGGTGCGATGGCTATTTTAGCAGGGAAAGCTGCAACTAAAGAATCATCTGGGAGGTTATTTGACAGGTCAATTGGGACTGAAATCCCTAGAAACTGCAGAGAAAAAAAATGAACCTGAGCTACACAGTTGAAAATAGCTGAGGATTCATCAAATACTGAGGAGTTAGAGACTGGGAAGTGTTCATTGTCCTTCAGAGTACTTCATCCTGCCTTTGCATTTCATTGATACTCCACTTAGTTCCTTAATCTGTTACTTAAAACACACATCTATCTGTGGGAAAGGGGAGCTTTCCAGTTAAGCTAACTCCCACATTCAGCTTCACCTCCAGCTCCCCTCCTCCCTTCCTGCAAAAACATCAAACCGAGCACCAGATCCAGTCTACGCACTGCAATGATCTCTCCATACAGCACGCATAATCCCAGGGCCTAAAAAAACCCCAAGTGTTTGCTTTAAGGGAACTTACTCAAAGTCAAAATTCAATCAGGAGCTTTGACCAAAGGAGCAATTCTGCTGTTTCCTATCTCGGTCTTCATGCGTGGTCCCCTGGTGGCCACGTTGCACTGAGCTAACGGATAAGGTGCTGTATCCCATCAGATTCGATTGCTCTGAGTTCATGTCAGATCTCCTGTGACAATACATCTGGTGGCTCAGACCTGCCTGACCTTCATGGAAGAGGCAGCTAATAATGTTTCTGTCATGCGTCTAGGTCTCATCAGCGCATGCAGGTCAGACGCCTTATCTGTGATCATAGATAGCATTGACCTTATTCACTGCTAACCTGATGTAATTTTCCCAAAACAAAAATTAAGCTTAAATTCACCAATATAGTAAGGAGAATTCTCTGCTGACGCATTCATTGTTTGTCTAATATTAGAACTTGTTAATAAAATACCATAGACTTACATAGTCCTCTGCAAACGTGTCTTTTTAATGCCTTGTAAGAGTTATATGAACAGTCTGAGGTACTCATCTGTCACACGATTGCTGATTCCACATACTAAAGCTATCCATAGATTTTCAGCATCTTTCTTGATTTGTGCTGACTTTGTGCTTTTTATACTACATACCTCTTCCTTTATTATATATTGATTTTTATTCCTATTAACTATACAATTGTTCTCATCTTTTTTATTTTCCTTTTTAAGGTACTTGCGTCACATGAATTCATCTGCATAGCTGAAGGCAGCCCGATTCAAGAAATTATATTTAGCTTCTTATATATGAAAACAGTGGTTTCATACAACATTTAGGTTATATGAAACAACAACATAAGTTCAACAAATTATAAGTGCCTTTATACAAAACTAAATAGTTTCAAACTGGGTTCTTTTTTACTGGTTAAATATTCCATCGAGATACTTTAAAATGTAATGGTGAAGCTAGCCACATACAATAAACACCAAATATTTTAAAACTTGGAGCATGATAGGAGCTGGATCCACAAATAAAGCCAATTTATTTGACTAAAAGGGTAATTTCTCTCAAGATTTCCCTCAGCGACCTCCATGGTCATATAATATAAAGAGGCTCCTTTATGGTCTGGGTGGCTGCTCTTTATGCACTGCGTGCAAATGTGACTCTTGGCTATCCTAAAATCTGGGGAGCAGCAGCCTACCCTAGGTATCCTTCCACACCCCCACAGCTGTGCCGAGCATACTACAGCCACAGTGAAAGGCTGAACCCCACAGAATGCAAAGCTCAAGTCCTACTCCCTACAGACACCAAGGCACAACAACCCAAATTCTGCCATTAATACCACAGCTATGTTGTAGTGAGCATAAGATAGTGTAGCATTTTTGAAAAGACATAAGTAACTTTGGTATTTAAATAACATCAAATTATTGTCTACTAAGCTCTTGAACACCATAAAAACATAATGCTATAGGATTGTCTTTGTGAGGCAGAAACTGAAAGTGAGCTGGGATGGGAAATGACGAAGGGCATACTATTCTGACACTATTTTCACCTTGAGAGCATTATCAGAGTGCAGTTAAGGAAGATGATTTTCAGAAATGAGTGGGCCCATAAGGTAGCACATGATGAGACAGCAACAAGGAGGAGCTATTGGTAAATAACCAGTTCTCATCCAATGTGCTTTGCAGTAATTCCTCCCCACTGATAGTGAAATCAGCTGGACCTTCTCAACTGTGATGGTCACAGCTTTGAACTTTGGACCCTCCGGCATAGGCAATATACATGTTTAAAAAATTGGACATGGGAACCTAGATAAACATTCATGAATGAGGGAATGGAATCATCCCAAACCTAAACAAAATGCTCTGTTTCGTTGCCTGCTATGTGCTAATACTGAGAAACTAGACTATAAAATTACTTTAAGTGTCTCAAATCTGATCCAGTTTGAGGTGAACATGGAATATGATCCTTGCACAACTGTGACTGTCTTCTTTCTCCCCTCTGAACCTGCACCAGAGTGAAAACCCTGAGGGGAAGAATGTGTCTTACTGGTCTAGGTGAGCAGATCTTCCCTCTTCCAGACATCCAACACACACACTCAGGTATTTCCCTGTCCCTTAAAAAGCCAGGCTCGGGTCCTACTTCTTTAGCTGTCAGGTGACAAATCTTGTCTCTGGACAAGGGAAGCAAATGCTGTCCCCAGGCTCAGGCTCACCATGCTCTGGTCTTTTAGCTTTCATCAAGACACTGCTATTCAGGACTCCACCGATCACTAAAATAGCTGTGTCCCAGGGTGCCTACCAGTCTAAGCTTCATGGCATGAGAATCCTAATTTTAAACTAAAAAAAATTACCCAGTGTTTCTAGGCTAATCATAAAATCTCATAAGAAAAAAAGTACAGTCTTAAAAATGCTTAACTGCCTGACTAAACATATTTTATCAGCTATTTCTATAGTTTAAGCAATTACAAAAATCACCTAGACTAATGCAGTTTAGTTAATAATTTTGCAGTAAATTAATCTTGGGCATCTAATACTCCAAAGAGAAGTTTTTTGAACAAAAGTAATATCCTTCTTAGAAGACTGTTTTGGACAGTAAATTGTATCAAATGATTTCTTCTATCTGAGAACTTTCCTATCACTAGTGGAACCTTAGCAAGAGGATATTCTAGCAGTTCTCCTAACCACCACCTTCAAGTACCTATGAGGACACTGCACCAAGTGAATGAAAACATAGGGAAGGCAAAAATCTACTAATCAGCCAGCTAGGCAAAGGCTGAAACGGCTATGGCACCTTTCTGCTCACGGGGCTAAGATAGATAGGTACTATACATAACTATTATTTGATACCAAGAAAAAAAAAATAATTCAAAAGCAGCTATTTTCAAGTCTGTTGTCAGGAGAAAGAAGTTGCAGTACTGGAAGGGGAGGGGACACCTTGTACAGTTGTGTTTGATTTTTTTGTACCTCTCTTTCCCCCCTGCTCACAGTAGAGGTGTAGCTCATTCCAAAATCCCACTTACTGTCAGTCATGGACAGAAAAAGAGCACGGCTAGAGCCTGACTAAAGCACTGATTCTCTGCTACAGCTGTTTGAAGTTATATATGTACATATATATATGTAAATTAAAAAAAAAAAAAGGCGTTTTCTACTTTTATTTTGCTGCTTAAAGGACTGCCTATGTTCTACTGATATCTCAAGTCTGACTGACCCAACTTTAAGGTTAAGACCATTTTTGCTGGAAGTTCATCACCTTTCTCCTTACCTCTGGTCAGGAGATCAAATCTTACCACTTTGATTTTGCCTTGGGAGCTTGGATAATATCACATAAATATTTGGATTAAATCCGTAGTCATGCAGTATAGCCCCAATTTCATTTACTAATTACATTCCAGATGTACATTCCACACAGCTACTTACACTAATTGAAGATATTTAAAATAATTGCTCTAATGAATGCACCATTAAAAATTTAATCTAATAATTCTACTCCAGATTGTTTCAAAAAAAACCCCACAGGACAACCAATGATTGCATCTACATCAAAAACACTGTTTAATGTTTAGGATTTGAAAAGTATCCTAAGTCTACTGTATCAAAAAATAAATGAGTCAAATTCAACAGTATCCATATCTAGTTACGCCAATAAGATATTAACAGGAAAGAATTTGGTTCTATGGCTCTTAAAAGCTTGATTGTTAAATTCACAGTGACATGGGAGCTGTCTTTCATTCAGCAGAGTAAAAAGAAAACCAGCAAAAACCAGATCCCCACAATGAATATATATGGTGAGAAGCCTAGTTTACTGTCACTGAATTTTATTCTCCTTTTCATTTTCAGTAATTGCAGAAAAATAGGTGCTCTTCAGGGACATATTAGGAAAAGAATAGTAATTAAGCTTAGGAAGGTATAATCTGTATATAAATGAATTAGAACTGACTCAGTCTAAAACCAACGTATTATGGATTCAAATGAAAACCTAGCTGTACCCTGTGAATAACTTATTCAAAAACACTTCCAGATTTCTAGATGTCAGCTCTGTCACTTTGGGCACATTTATTATCCTTCTCAAAATGTGCAGCTCCTCAATGTGAAAAATGGTATCACTGAGGAGTCAACACTTTCCCTTCCCTAAGGAGCCATGCCTAGGAATACAAGCAAAAATTCTAAAACCAGATAAATAGAAAATCTCTTTATGAATGAGCCTGCACAGTTTATCAACACAGTCACTTAAATTGTCCACATTATTTTAGCAAAACATACAGCCCATGTTTGATTTTTTAAACCAAACCCAGGAGTAAAGAAATCAACGTCCCAAGGGTATTTAAAAGCTAGTTTTCCAGCACAGCTTTTTTGAATTGAATCAGTTTACCAAAAATAAATAAATTCATTGTTTAATAGTTCCTATGCTTTGTTTCCAGTGAGTGAACAGAGGAAGGACTAACAATCCATGAACAATTGCTTGACAAAGTAAAGCAGTGAAACCTGTAGTTGGACATATTTTACGGGACTATCTCACACAGTCCAAAGAAACTGGACAAAAAAGTTTATGGAGTACTGGAATATACATTATCTACTGATTTTTCCTACAATGGCACAGGCATCAGAGAAAGATACCATCAAGTTCACTGGACTTGGCATTCCTAAATTCCTGCAAGGTCAAAACTGGTCTACTGCCAAGTTTATTTGAAATTGTTGCTTTCCTCTTTCCCACCCCCTCACTTCAGTATTAGGCCTTGCCTTATTGAAGGGATTAGAAATACGCAGCTTATTCCATCAAGTCTAAATACTAGATTTATTGTTAAAATTATTTTAGTCAATATTTTCACAGAAGAAAATAAAAGGGCTTCAACCAGACCTCTTAGTTTTCTTCACTATAAATTATGAAACTAGAAATCAAATTAAACAGAAAGCAAAACAAAGCATGACCCTCCCTAGCCACTAAATCATCTGTGGCAACTTGTACAAATGGATGTATTTTTGGAATGTTCCCAAATTCAAACTGTTGAAGCTAGCCTTAAAACAAGATGTGAATTAGCGTGCTGTGCTCCACCCTGACTTAGCCCTCAAAGATACGGCCAAAAATTTGCTAGACAAGCAGACAGGGAAGGAAGTACAATGTCACTGAGAACACGAGACTCCTACAACCTCTTTCCTACAATTTTGCAAAGCACTGCCCTCTGCATAGAAAATGTAAGAAATGCGGCACATGAAATGTTCTGCTACTCCCAAAATAATCTGTTCTGTGATAATAATATTACTGCTGCTTATTTTAAATTAAAAATATATTTCAATTATTATCGCGTTACACTGCATTTCTGAGCATCATTCAATGTTTTCAACTTCCATCTTCTAATGATATATGAAAATCCAATGTATAAAAAGTTATAAAACATTATAGAAAACAGGTGAGAACAGCTTCTTCTACGATACAGCCCTAAGACTTGGAAAATGCATGACAGTTGTATATGAAATTTATGTAAGCAAGGAGGGTTAGTAAAGCTTTACTATCAAGACTTGAAATACCGGTTTTAATTATTCTAAGAACGCTTGCAACAGAATGGTACAAAAACCAAGTAGATCTGACAGACTGTGCAATAACATTCTGGTCTATAGGTGCACACACACACAGAACAGCTCCTGTCATGCTCTTAATGCTGATGGATAAGACGCTGGCTCAGTTCCAGTCTAACACACATGGGCATGCATTGCAGCATGTCCTGGAACACAGGCAGTTGGTTTTGAGTAGGCAGGACTAGAGAAAACCTACCTTCCATAGCATGCCAGATAGTAAAAGAGGTTTAAAATCTAATATAACATGGAGTTTGTAAAGCAGTCTTCGTTTTATTTATTAAACACTCAACAGTGCATATCAAATGCTGGAGAATATCACAAGTGATTTACCTACATAATTTATTTTGTAGAGCAATACAAAGAGAGAAACATGCCCCAGCTCCTTATTGTATGTTAATATTAAATCATTACACACAGCAGCTGTTTTGTGTTCCGTGTGGTTTTCAATTTCTTGCTGACAGGTGTCCAAATCACAGAAACTATCCCCACACGTAGTGGCAGCTGGCCACGCTGCCATCTCCGAGATATCAGAAGTGGAAGAAGAGGGAGTTTTTTTACTGGGATGATTAACACAATCATTAGACAGCTCTCTGTTTGTTTTGAAAACCAAGCACAATTTAGAATGGTGTATTTTGAAGTATTCAGAAAAATAGTCTTTCTAAAATTATAAGCAGAATGTTGGTTTCCTATGGAAAGAAACCTGATAATTGCTTGAAATATTTGGTCCAAAAGCTGAAATATCATTTGCAGAGTTTTCCTTTAATTTAGTGAGCTTTCTGTAACACAGCCGTGTTCAAGTCAGGTAGTCCTATCACTGTAAGAATTCAGAATTTTGTACACAAACAGATCATGTCATTCCTACATATCTAAATTCAGATTGTTGTGTAGTTTTTGAATGCTGTAATCATTTTTCTGATAATAAGTGAGAAGAGTTAAAAGAGAGAGGATGAATTTACAAGGTAACATTAGGTCAAATGCGTATTGTCATGTTTTTACTTCATTTACACTAGGAACACAAATCAACCATACTATTTTCAGCTGCCTGTTGGAGTGACAGTCCATCCAGTCGTACCAGAACTGCTGATAGGCACTAAAAGATATGATGCAGTAACACTTGCAACACCCCTTAAGGCAGAAGGTCGGTCTCCGGGGGCTGGGGGGACCCCGCTGCACGCTGCTGTCCTTGCAACAAAGTCATCAAATGCCATTGCAGTGACAGCAGGACAGACCTCAACTGGCTTTATAGAAACATATCTCAATGAAGGAAGAGTGGCTGAAGAGCAAACGTTGGGGTCCTTCACTGAACAGCCTTTCCCAAACACTGAGTCTGCCCAACATGCCGTGATCCAAGCTTTTCTGAAGTTTACAATTAGAGAAGAGAAGCCGAAGTCTGAATGGGCTTCATCTCACACTGATGCTCCTCTGTTTTCCCTGTTAACTTCCAGGCTTTAAAGGGTTTAGCAAACTATTAACCATCTTGGTTGCAGTCTCATTCCCTTCAGAAATTCTAAACCTGGTATTGCAGAAAGGCATGGATATTTCATCCTCACACCTGCTAACCCTGGAGGGAAATATCTTTAAAACAATCTTCTGGGAATGCTTAAAAAAAAATAATATCCTTAGAGCACATTCCCCAGAAATTTTAGAAATCTTCAAGAAGCACTGTGCCTTTGAAAAGAAAAGGAAGCAAAACCCCCAGCAAAAAACAAGGCAAGCTAATTCAAAGCATATTTTCAAGTATCGGATGTGCTCAACTGTTGTAACTTTTGCTTCTATCACACACAGTTACAGTTGAGCAGTGCCATTGAAATGTACTCTGTTAAAAAAAAAAAATCACAACGGAAAAAAAAAGTTTCTTTTTTATTTTAAATGGTTACAGGAGAAATATATGGGGGGGGGTTAAAAACCAGATCTAATCTTGTAAATAAATGTGTGTATAAGCACTAACGGAGTTTTCTTTCTGTTTGAAATTAATTTTTAAAACATACAGTAATTTCTACAACTATAAATCACACAATACGTTACCTTTTACCTAGCATCATATTTAGAAATTATAGGTATTTAATATTCTGGGGCAGTTTTTAATTAAAAGTTACCTACATTTATAATCAGCAAAGAGGTATCTCCTGAATATGCCAGGAGCCCCAAAATTACATAAATGGTGCTCAGTTGCATACTGTTTACAGGCCATTGCTAGTAAGAGAAGAGAGAAACAGATCTTCCTTTTTTCCTCAGTAGCTGCTAGGGCAGATGGACGACACATGCAGGAAGCTTCTTAGTGACATTAACTTCCTTCCCTCAATCCAGCTCTAGCTACAGCTACATCAGGAATTATTCCCCAGTACGTGATCAGCAACTTAGCACATTTCTGGTGCAAACACACACTATCCAGACTGACGATATCCAGTCCCCGCAGTGCTTTCTATGTCTGTGCCTTACAAAAAGATAAATTATCTACCTATGCAAGACAGAATGAGCAGGCTCAGATGGGGATTGTTCCTCAATAGCGTCAGTCATGTGCTGATAAGCAATCCAAAACTCCAATTTTGGATCCATATGAAACTCAGGAGAGCAGATGCAGAATCCACTGGTCTTGCAATAAATCTCCCCTGCCCCCAGCACTGTGGTTTTCTTTATTGAACCGGTTCCCTTAGAACTTCACAGCCGCCCCTCCGAGCCCAACCTTCAACCTTCTGCCTGACTTGGTGTTACAAGTATTATTAATGTTATCTTTAAGTGCATATCA
Organism: Charadrius vociferus; assembly: GCF_000708025.1. NCBI lineage: Eukaryota > Metazoa > Chordata > Aves > Charadriiformes > Charadriidae > Charadrius > Charadrius vociferus. The sequence continues at coordinate 315,674 of NW_009649593.1, forward strand.
GCAGTTGTCTTTTTTTTTTGTTTTTTGGTAAATTACTCCTACCCCTTTCAAGCAGGAACATAGCTGTTTAACACACAGGGATGGCAAGATACTCTTATAACTATTCAACTAATTATTGCTGCACCACTCAGGTGTACGTCACAAAAAGGGGCACTAATACTTGGTACTTTTTTATATCATCCATCAGACTTGAGGCAGTGAGAACCGCCTGCTATGTGATTACGGGAAGCCCAGTCCTACGGGGCCCCGAGAGCAAGATGCACAGATGCAATTCAGAATAAAAGAAAGTTCCTTTTACTAATTTGAGGTGCATAGTTATTAATTTCTTATTTTAATTAATAAAAGGATACCCAGAACAGACTGCTGACTCCTCTCCTGCCCCTGACAAGGAAAACAACTGCATAGAAAACAATAGCGTAATTCTATCCTCCTTCATTGGCCTGCATGTTGACACACGTACAGAATTTGGGACAGATCAGTGAATCTCACAATTACGAGTGCCGAACAGCCTGGGCCAGGTCTCAAAATCTACCTGGCCACATCCTGTATCGGTTCATGTTTCCATCATAAGAATTTTTTTTTTTTTCCCCAGCAGTGCAAGTCTGTTCTACCTGACAAAGCTAGAGAGGCTCACAGCACTGCTTAATGAGGAAGGACTCCCTTTGTTACTGTCACAAAGTCATCTTTATTGTCTCATAAAGGCCATACTACTAAGTACGTGTTTAATATCATAAATAACCATTTAAATGTATTAAAGAGAAAGACGTAAGTAAATAATCTTTCTATTCTTACAGAAATTTCTCTATGGTTCAGTTTATTTAACAGATTGGTAACATAATCTGGATATGAAATGTTTTCTCCCATTTTGAGCATGACACATTCTAATTTTGTTTGCAATATAATAATTATCACTGGGTATGCCAGTATATGCTTTAAAGCATATTTTGTCCCATATAAAACCAACTACTTAAATTTCTACTTTCCATGAATGCATAATTCAAACCTGTTTACTAAATGTTTTATACTAGTGCTCTGTGACCAGGAGGAGGAAGAGATTTAAGCAACAGTATAAGGAAATTAATCTTTAGACCCAGCCTGCCATTTTAAAATATCTCAATATATCTCTATTAGGCCAAAGTCACAAGTCAACAGAAGTGCAGTCTGCCTAACCTCCTTATTCCTACATTAATCAATCTCATCCTGCTTCATTTTGCTTTTGGAATAGGAAATAAAAGAAATAAGAGAGAAGGGAAAAAAAGCTTAAAAAAAAAAAAAGAGATGATTACACAAACATATACCTCAAGGAGATAGATACACTGCAGCTAGACTGTTGAAAAATATTCAATAAAATAAAGTAAGATAATGCTTTCTTTCTGTAAAAGAACGATCAGTCATATTAATGAAATAGCCAAATGGAACCTTCAGGCCTAATGCAGTAAATCTCCAGTAAATTGCAATTAGTATTGAAGTAGTAAGTCTGGAAATGATTTTTCTCCCTATAAGTAATGCATATAGTTTAAGAAAAAAAATGCTAATAACTTGGATGCCATTGAGGACCAGGTCATTAGATAGCTAAATTAATTATATAGTATGTATAAATGATGAATTCATACATAGTTTTCAAGATACGTGTATTTCTTTCTGTAAAAAAACCCACACATCAGTAAATCAGAACCATAACGTTGCCCTTCAATAGAGTGGTGCCATTTGATAGCCACTTTCAAGCTGGCAGTCCCTTCCACCGACGAACTGCCATAAACCATTCTGTATCTGAGAGCAGAAATCTCACTGTTGTAAGTGGAAGCCTTCAGCACAACAAAATAAAGAAACAGATATCAACAGCCACATTGTACTAGCATTTTATAAAACAGTGTATGAATAAACCAAAGTGATCTCAACAGAGACTGAGGAGAGATTTTTACAAATACACTTTGTGCAAAACAAATGTATGCATTATATTAAGCTAATACTGAATTTTCCTAAACATTGTTAATTAAGGATATTTTAAAAGGTCAATATTCAAAACCAAATGCGGCTTACATTACAGTAGGTAAATGCTGTAGATTTTTGATAAATACTATCACGAATATACTTTGCCACGGATGAAGGTTCCTTCCTTTGCCTTTGCTTTTTTTCCACATACTGGCCAGTAAATCAGAGCTAATGTGGAGAAAAGGCAGCCCAGGAAAATCTGCCCCTAGAAGGTACAAAGAAGAATCTATACATCCTTCCCAAGATACCCCTATAGCAGACTTTTGTCCTTTCTATGGATTATGCCATGAGAGCAGTTCCATCACAGGCCAGAAGAATAAAGCAGAAGTTGTTTACCTCTTCCCAGCAGCTCTAATAATTTGGTTTTTTAGATTAGAATAATCTCCCAGGGAAGTGGTGGATTCCCCAACATTGGGCATTTTTAAGATTCAGCTGGGCAGGGTGCTGGGCCATCTCGTCTAAACTGTGCTTGTACCAAGAAAGGTTGGACCAGATGACCCTTGAGGTCCCTTCCAACCTGGTAGTCTATGATTCTGTGATAGTATACATTGAAAACCACATGTTGCACTTGTTTAACTGCTTCTATAGACATGCTTAACGCTGAAAAAAAAAAAGTGGTTTTAGCTCTTGCTACTACCCAGTGACTCAGGTTTATGCCAGTTCACTACTACATACCTCCAAAGACCTCATCCCTCACAGATTGCATTTTTACGCAATTATGATTTACAGAGTGCGAGGGGGACAATTACATAACTGTTTACTTAAACTCATAATTTCTCGGAAGCCCTGTACAATCCTTTTGTTATCATAGTCACAATGGGCATATGTAGCGTGAATATATCATGGCATGAAACTGGATATAGCAGACTTGGCCTGTCTGACTGGTGACTTACTGAGTCCTGCATGTCTGAACTTCTGGGAAACAGCTGCTGGTCCCACACTGAAATTAGAACATTTGAGCTCGTCTGATTTATGTTAATTCCCGTGGGAACAATGACATGAAAAATGAACACCACTTGTAAATAAAGTACCAGTTCTCTCAGCAGTGGAAAAAAAATAAATATATAATGAAATAATCTATTTCAGAACACACTGATCTATTTACCACCTTGCTACACTGAAACATATACAGTGTAATTGTGTCTTAGAAAATGAAGCCTTGAGTCTCCAGCTACTTAAAGGAGGAGGTTGTCTGTCCCTATCTTGCCATTATTTGAAGAATTAGTTTGCTACAGTTATTGGGTTAGTTTCAGTTGAAGAAGAAATATTATGATGTTGTGGGGCATAAGGGAGCTGAGTAAAAATGAAGTTTATGTAGAAAAACATAAGGCATAGGAAATATGTCCAGGGCATCCAATTGTCAAGGAGTTCATATGGTCCAAAATTTAGAAGCCATTACAGTTTATCTAGTTCTGATTGCTGAGCCTGACAGGTCAAACATTTGAAATCTGTTTTTTTAACATACTGGACTCTCATGGGGGACTCCACACAACATTACGCTGTCCACTGATCAAGGCTGGTATTCATGAGACCAAAGCCAAGGCGGTTGAAAATGTCTCCTCAAGGATTTGTTAGTTTTTCCTGTAGATTCGAAGAATAATCCCTGTGAATATTTACTGTAGTCACAAGGCAAAGGAATTGCCTCAGTTGTCTCCGAGACTGGAATATGACTGGATCACGTAGTAGCATAGCTGAGATACTTCTCAGGTATGCATAGGCAACAATGGTTATGTCTTACATTTGATAACCTTTTATCATTCAGGATTTATTACTTCTGAAGCTCTGGCGAAAAATATCACCAATTGGCATGTCTCTAAGTTTTACCTTACAGGCACAGACAGCCTTTAAGTAGATAACTCTGGAGATTCTGGCGCTTGAGTTACAAGAGGTAGCAGAGCACAGGCAGGGTTACTTACAAAACGGTACTTTTTTTTTTTTTTTTTAGGAACATCTCTTCATGACATTAAGTTTTTTGCTAGGCTAGCTTGGAAAGGCACAGTAATAGGAGGTCAGGGGAGGAAAGAAACACAGTCAACATGTTTGCGACTACAGAGAATCAACAGCTAGAGCCATTTCAAGGGACAGAGCACTAACATACTCTTATCAGTCACTTCCTTATGAATTTTACATGACAAGCTCCAAGCTCAACTCGGGGTTTAAAAAAAAAAAAAAGAAAAAAAAAAAAGGCAAAAATGCTTCCTCCTCCTCCAGGTTTTTGTTGTCAAGATTTCATTTCATTTATCAGCTTCAGTTTTGAAAAGGCATAAGATGAACAGGTAAAACCTACACTTAAGAAACTCGCAGATTGTTTAACTCAGGGAAAGCACTCCACAAAAAGCTCTTAGATTTCACATGTAAAATTTAGAAGTGACAGACAACAACTTTATTGGGGTGTGTAAAGGCTGATACGGAAATGGCCACTGAAGCCAAAAAGCAGGCATCAACAGCAGTATTTTCGTACAATGTGCTGATAAAGTGTAATGCTTCAAAGAGCCCCAAAAGAAAATAGACATGTAAGACTGACTGACTGAATACCTCCACCTTCTGCAGCTCTTCAGATGAGACTGTTTCAGGCACAGGGTGACCTGAATTTAATTTCTGGATGTTCTTGAATAGTATAATTTGAAAACCTAGTTGACTAATCTGCAGTGGTATTCGTGCAAATAGGTCTGAAAAGGGAAGGAGGAAAGGATGGCTTTTGGCTAAGAAATAAGAAAACTGACAAATATCAAAGGACTGAAGAAAGGGCAGGGGAGCAAGATACAGGACTTTATACAGATGTTTCGTTAATTATTGCCAATCCAATTGTGTCCCTCCTCAACGTGCTAAAGGAGATTAAAGACTTTACTACAGTCTTCAGGGTTTAGAGGTAAATTAACATGGAATAGGACTTAGTGGAACTGGGACTTGGACTAAAGCAAAAAATAAAATATGAATATAAAAAAATACGAAAACTGCTATCAATAGAAGCTGTAAATAGTGAAATTGGGATTTTTTTAAATGTTTTTATTTTTTAAAAACTGCACTGACTGAGAAGGGCGAGGAACAGAATGTACACACTGGGAAGCTAAACTAAAAGGAAGAAGAATCTATTGTCACTTAATGTCTTGGTGCCCAGTTTTTCTAAAAAACATAGGAGTAGCAAGATGTAACACAACTGCTTCGTTATCTGAGAATAAAAACCTTGGACATTCAGACGGGGCACAGCATAGCATTATTTTGAAATACTTAATAATAATTGGTAGCTTACTTTAATATTTACATACTTTCTTTCAGAATTTCCAGCAAAGCAAAGGAGAGGAAAGGAAACTCATGTAAACAAACAATCCAAAAAATCAGCTGTTTCACTAGCCACGCTCTACATTTTCCAGTTTCCCAGAAATTACACTCTAAATTCCATGAAGTCAGCTTCCCAGTCTCTAAAACTTGTATGAAAGGGTTTTGGCTTCAACATTTTGAAAACTCTTGAAGGAATATTTCTTAAGCCACGGTTACCAGTTCTTCTCGTTCCTTTTCCTGGCTGCATCAATTAAAAATAATAAAAATTGCTATCTGCATATACACTGTATAAATGTCAAAGCACCTCACAGCTGTCACGATGCTGTTTCCAGGCAAAGATGGCTCCCTTACTTTTATCCATGGAGGAATTCCTAAGGAACTCCATGAGATAAAACTCTCCGGAAGCTTCAATTTGATCTTTTGTGTTATCACTGATTTTGAGGGAATACATTTTGTCCTTGACTGTCACACATGGCATCCTCTCATTGATGAAGCATTCAAGGCAGCAGCAAAGATAGACACTTTATACATATATTACCTGTTAAGAGAATACTTATCTACTTTTTTGGTGAGTAGTATAATAATTGTCTCTTCAGCAACTAGTCTGAAAGTATAGCAATTATTGCTTATGCTAGAGCTCTTCATTAAGGAAGCGTGAGTCTAAGCTTTTGCTCATCAACAACTCAATAGCTATAAATCTGAGGAGTAAAGAGTGGATTTGTTTTTCTGTGTCCTAGCACTTTTTCTCCAGAGGCAATGCTCAAGAAATCAAGTTTTATGCAAAATATTCCACTACTTCATCAACTGTTGCATCATGCAAAATAGAAACAATCGCACTGCAGAATTCTGTCACTACTTATTCTTGTTGTTTCCAGAACAGATGGATGAGAGAAACAGTTATTTTTAAGAAGAGGACAACGAGGTGTTAAAATTTTAAGTCCATAAAGTTGATAACATGCTTGTCAAACCCAGATCAGAAACAGAAATATCAAACTCCATCTATTTCATGGCCAGTGGATCCATACCATTACAAGTATATTCACACAAATGAATCCTGTTGCTGGATGCACTAGGGTAAAGTCAAGCAGACCATCAGCATGCAGTTTTTCTAGCTTTACTTGAACTACGGAACTAGCTAAACAGAAAGAGGGATTAGCAAAATGAAAAGAACAAGAGAAAGCAAGCCTTGTGTGTAGCAGATAATGGCATCATAAGGCATTCATACTCAGAAACTGGTTACAGATTTCTGGACTGTAAATTAACAGAGCTGAAGGTACCTTTGCATAGAATCAGAAAAGGGAAAAAAAAAACAAACAAACCACCAAACAAAAACTGCCGTCACACCTCCCTCCCCCAAACATTCAGGCCAAATTAAAGAAATTACCTTAAATACTCTTCCTTGTTATACAGGTACTGAGACACCCTTACCTGGGTGATACTACACAGCAACAGTACTAAGTACTCCCCTCTCTCTCTTTTTTTCCCCACTTATACTCTACAGGACATATTTTCTGTAACTCTCCTGAAAAGTAAGTTAGTAGTGTATGCTTGGTTTTTTATTGATTATTGAGGGCAAATCCCAAGACCAAAATACTGGTAAAACTTCAAAACATATATACACAAATATTAGCGATTAGACTACTCAAGCATTTTTTAATTATAAATTGACAGGTATATGTGCTTCCATTGCGCTTGCTTTCAGAGATTATTATTTATGGTAGTTGAACATTGAAGATTTTCTCCTTCAAACTGTGAATAGTTCATCTGTGACAATGAATGTCAGTTACTAGGAACATGACTGATTTGGTTTTGGTCTTATGTTGTTTGTTTGGGTTCTTTTAACCAATACATTTTAGGACTATGATGGGGGGAGGGCGGGAAAGGGAGTTAGTAGTTAAGGCTAGGATTAGTACTGAGAAGGTAGATTATTTTTTCAACTAATTTTCAAATTAATTTCTTCGTCTTAGACAAGACACTTCAAGTCTTCAGTATACTGCTTTGCTTTAAAAGATAACATAATAGCTTTTACACAAGACCCCTTTGCATAAGGGATGTTTTGTTTGTTAAGATGAGATAGACTGCCGTGGTGGTGGAGCACATGCCTGTATGACACATTATCCTCCTTTCTCTCCTTGGAGAACAGTTGTTTCCCCAAGACGTGCCTTCCCCAAGCCTCTGGGAAGCCACGCTAGCATTTAATAGTGCAAGCAAAGTTCAGTGTCCCCCTTTTCCTTCAAGAAAGACGGGAACTCCCTCCTCCTTTTTTTTTTTTTCTTCCATTTCTTATTTTGCAAATCTACACTAATCTTCACTTGAAATTTACTTCCAAGGAAATATGATTAACCACATTTTTTCCTGTATTTTTCATATCTTAGGAGTGTTTCCTGAAGCAAAAAGAAACAGAAAGATGCACGCATATAACTAACCCATCAATATTTCTAATTTGTCCTGACCTATCATCCTATATGTCTACTGTAATTCATGATATTTATGATGTGGTCGTAATCCAGTTGCTTCCAGGGAAGCAGAATAGTTTCTTTTGTTTCTACCATACCCCCATAATAAGGGCCACTTAGATCCAACTAAAAGTAGTTCGGAACATAGAGTGAGAGAGGGAGGATGACCCTGATCTGAAAGACCAATACTGCCATTTTCACAGAAACCAAGCCCTGGTGAAAGAAACTTCAAGGTGGAATATATTAGAACCCTCTGTGGTTCCATTAGCCTGTCGGAGTCTCAAGTTTTGACTAAAACCAACACACTTCTACTATGGACTAAGAACACTGAACAACATAACCTCTTGCATGTCTAAGAACATTCCACATACTGGCCTGTGAGGGAAATAAACCCAGCATATATCCTTAACATGATCTATAGTTTCTGCATACAGTGCTATTCAGCATTCCTCAGAGCCTATCCCTTTCAAACAGATATTAATCTTGTAGCCACTCTATGGCCACAGAGCTAATATCAAATATTGTGCATGCCGTCTTGCTGTCAGAGTTATTCCTTTTGGCATGGGCGTCCTCAATAGAGAGGAGATGCTCAGGACGCACTGGAAATAGACCCTATACATGAACAGAGTTCTAACTAAAAAAAACCAAAAACGAACCAATCATGACCAAAAAAGAAAAAAAAAAAAGCCCAACTTCCCCCCACAGAAAAAGAAAAACACACCGGTGAAGAACCAACATTCAGAAGTCCGCTGTTATCAGCTGGAGTCCTTCACTTTTTTTCCACTGTAATCCACTGAGGCAAAACAAAGTGCAGTGGAAGGAAAACAGAATAGCAAATGTTATGTCCTGCCAGCCTACATGAAATATTGATGATAACTCATGTGGAAAAGAATTTAATGTTGAAGTTTATCAGCACTTGACACATGACACATTCCGAATAATTAGGAATTACTGTAGGTGATAGATAGACCAGACCTTTGTGTCAATAGGAAGGGTCAATTTCATAGCAGCCTTAATCTGTGTAGGTGTAGTCACAAAGAAATATGTTTGTAATGTGAATTTCTCATTAAAAAGAAAAAAATGAAGAAAACATTCCACACACACAAAACCCCACACACTTAAAACAGAATCCAGCTCCACCCCCACTCCCCCCTCCCCCCAAAGTGAGCAGTGAAACTTGATTCACAGAGGATACCAAAAAGAACTAGTTTAAGGAAAATGTATGTGACTGGCAAAATCTCTTAAAATCTATTCAGCTGAGGAATCAAAGAGTGTCGTCTTAACTTTTCTATCTTCATCTAACCTCTTTCCTAACCTCTCTCATCTTTATAGAATGGTTTGGAAATAGCAGCAATTCATAGAATAGTTAATAATTTTAGAATGCTAAGTTCTGTAGAAAATAAGAGTTAGAGAAAATACAGTTTTAAATCACATTAAATGTATTCTTTTGAAATTTTTGTGCACAAAATCCAGAATATTTTGGAAGTTGGAGAGGTGCAAAGGAGGCGAGAGCTTCATTTCTGTCATTCTGTAGATGAATATTGTCTGAGCAAATATGTATTATAAAAAGTTAAGATGTTATTTATGATACTAATTAAAATAAGCAGTCAAGCTGCTATGCAGATCTCTTATAGAGATTGTTGAAATAGAACATGGAAATATCTGCCTGTGTATTTTTCACTGTACTTTCAAAAGGAATGTTGACTCTACAAATAGCGTCCTGTGAAAAGTCCTATTTGTTTTCAGAAATAAGTGTTCTCAATTAAAAGCTCTTCTTTTCCATCAGTTACTACACAGCACTGACTTCCATCTGGTCCCTTCTCCATATACTCTTGGAATAGTTAAGTTACCAAAATGCATCTGATCACTGCATGACATTTATAATTTTGGGACAGGAAAGGGAAAGAATAAATTCTTCAAGTTCTTTTATAAGAATAAAAATCATTGAACATTGTTTGCCAACAACTGAGAAGTAAGGCTGCACCTTCCATTCTAAATATGTTTATTTACTGTTTATCTTGAGTCATCGGCCGGCACAAAGGGTCACCCAAAGGGATAACAACTGTCAGGGATCCTTTTCATACCTGCTAAAAAAACCCCAAACAGTTAGGCTTTACTCAAAATTACTCATCTTGCAGTGCCTTTACTGCAATTGCTTGGAAGAGATTAAAAAAAATAAAAGTATAAAAAGATAAAATATACACGAGACTGGCACAAAGACCTAGCAGAGCGTTAAACAGATGGAAACAAGCACTGGTCGTGCAGGTCTGGATACAGCTCCTACTTGGAAGGAGATATGTGAAAAGCCACCTAGCCTTGCTCGGGTTGCCTTTGCCAGCCTCCTGTAGCCACTGCGAAGCTGACAGGAGCCACTCGCGTAGCCCAGGCAAATCTGAGCAACGGGTTTATTGACTAAAGCCAAACAGCTGCTATTCCTAACGCAACTCCCTCCTGCTTTTCAGCTCGCTCCGACTCCTGCTGTCGGGCAAGGAGTGGGGATGGCCCTGCTACCCACACACGGGCAGCCAGAAATATAACACGGTCGTTTTCTCTGGCCGCACACTCAAATCTCCTCTGGCATTCAACACCTCAAAATTCAAACCAAAGCCTCCAGAAAGATGGATGATATGTATGCAGTTGTGTGCAATGCTGGGGTTTGGGTTTTTGGTTTTATTTTTGGTTTTTGCCTTTTTTTTTTTTTTCCTCCAGGCAGTCATGGCTATTGCTAAATCAGCACAAGAGTGGTTCGACATAATTATTTGCTGTCTCCCAGGCTGGCTAATCCCCCCTGAGTGAGGCGGCAAGCCTGCTTTGCAGCCCTTGGAAGATAGGGAAGAGCGAGCCTCCTGGCAGCAGATCAAAGCCTTACCCTGTGCACTCGAAACGCGTAGAAGGCAGAAGCAGCCTCAGCTTTTATTAAGGTAGCGAATGCTTTTCTTGTTTTGCCGCTTAGCTGGCCATTTAGTTGACTGTCCTGATTACCTGAGGGAGGTACAAGCCAGCGGGCAGATGTGGGGTACACACAAAGGAACCCCTAAAATCCTTCCCAGCAACCTGAGAGAAAGCGTCCAGCCACAGACAGTTTCACAAACCCGCTATTAACAGACACAAAGTTTGTATAACTCTGTATTGAGTTGGCTACTACTAGAAAAGCAAGTCAGAGCATCTTGTGTTTCTTTTTAAAGTGTGTATGGGGTGTGGGTGCCCAGGCCGGGCTGTCGGGGGCAGCTGCCCTGAGCCGGACACAACCGGTTCCAGCCGGCTCCAACCGACCCACCGCAGGGCACAGCTGAGCCCCGCAGCCACCATGGTGGCGCCGCAGAGAAAGCCTCTGTCAGAAAGGGCAAAACACTGTTGCCGCCCCACAACCCACTCCCTGCTGCTCAGGCCAGAGGGCATATGAAGGAAGAAATTAGGAAGAAGTTTTTCCACTATGAGGGTTGTAAGGTACTGGAACAGGTTACCCAGAGAGGTTGTTGAGGCCGCATCCCTGGAAATGTTCAAGGCCAGGCTGGACGTGGCCTTGGGCAACCTGGTCTAGTGGGAGGTGTCCCTGCCCATGGCAGGGGGGTTGGAACTCGATGATCTTCAAGGTCCTTTCCAACCTAAACCATTCTATGATGAGTTGGGGGTGAAGGAGTGATGTTGAGCCTGGGAAGAAGGGGCAGCCTGGAAGGAAGCTGTTTTAGCTTTTGTCTTTGATTCTCAATATCTGACTATTTTTAATTAGCAATATATTTAATTTATTTCCCCCAAGTCAAGTCTATTTCGCCTGTGACAGTAACTGGTCAGCCATCTTCCTGTCTGTCTTGACACACAACCTTGCTCGTCCTGTTTTCTCCCTGTCCCACTCAGGAGGGGGAGCGAGTGAGCAGCTGGGTGGGTGCTCGGCTGTTGGCCAAGGCTGACCTACTGCACAAGTACTACGGCCACATTGCTTTGCAGAATGAAAAGGCTTCACAGAGCTTACACAGGCTTTTCAAATTCATTCTGGGCAAAAAGCTGAATAAGAGAACTCTTTGGGAATGTTTTTGAAAAGCATCTTGAAAATCTAGAACAAAAGTATTTTGTGGTATTGGAATTACCTGTAGATTGAAAAAAAAAAAAAAAGTCAGCGATCTCCATCTCTAACACATGCTAAGCAGTGCAGATTAAAGCTAAGTATCTCTTATTCATGCATGCAAGTGCATGCTAGATGCAAGAACACACTGGATGAAGACAGAAATCTCTACTTCACAATGGCAGCAATTTTCTACACACTTAGTGAATGTGTGAATGACTTTTCAAGGTGGAGTGAGAACTCCTGTTTTCTAATAAAGCTTTTCATTGCAGACATGGTCTTATAAAAAGAAATGAATGAATTCAAATCCATAAATTCTGCACCAGAAAAAAGGGAAGTCAGAACTGTGTATGACACAATCCGTGGTAAAACATGATAATTTATAAGACCATATGTCAAGTCATATTTACAACAGAAATGAAGGCACTACGGTTTCTAGAATGAAAAAGCCACTCCACAGCACTTTGATTGCTTGATAGTGACAGATGAGAGCTAGAAAACACAGCCTCCAAATTTAATATATCATACTGCAGATTGATGCATCCACATATTATGCTTTGAAAAACCTCCAGTGTATTTTTGCATCATGATAAAATAATCTGAGCCCTTTGCCTTGTTGTATATCAAGATAAGCTGTGATGAGAAAAGCAAACATCAAACAAACAAGAAAGGCTTATTTCTGTATATTTAGTAGATCTCCATGAATCAAATCCAAAGAAATATTGAAAATTCATATAGGTTTTCTTTGAACCATGTGCAACTGTCACATGGACATCTTTTTTTTTTTTCTTTAAATGCACAGCTGTCTAATTGATCATTAACAATCTACTAAGGTACACAATAGGACCTGAAGAGCAACTTTTCTTTCAGACACTGCAGTGCACAAGTTCTGTATCACTCCCAGCTTTTCAATTAGATCATAATTATAACATGCTTCATTTAGAGCTACAGGAACCCTGACCCTGTCAACAGTACTGGACCATAACGTATCTGTCTTAATTAGATCTGATTAGTTCTGGGCCCGGATTTCATTGTGAATCTTAGCTCCACTAAAAACTGCTCATCTGTTTGGCAGCTGCGGGTATTGCTGAGCCTTTCTCATCACACTGCATGAGTGTGCTTTGCTCCTCCTGACTCTCCTGAGACATTAAGACTCAATGCAGCATTTTTGCTTGGCCCTCAGAATATGGCAGATTCTGGAAAGTAAAGAAAAGAGGTAAAAAAGTGTTTCATGGACAATTTCACAAGATACCAGGCTGGTCAATTATAGCATTAAATTTCTTACATTTAATGGTTAAAATTCATAGTATCAAGTTGTATTTTGGGAAAAATAAAGGATTCTTATAAAAAACCTTCACAGATATGTTGAAGTTGAAGACACGTGACAATACAAAAATCAAATATGTCATCTATGACTGGCAGAAAGGTGCACAAATAAGTGGTGCGGTGTTTTGGTTGGTTGTTGTTGTTGCGGGGGTGGGGGGGCTGTTGGTTGGTTTTGGTGGGGTTTTTTGTGTTTTTTGTTTTTAACATCAAAGGCAGTAAAAGTTCTCAGCATTACAGTTCTGGGGGTGTTTCTCCACTGCAGTATTTTGAGCATATTTTAATAATCTTACAGTGTGTAAAAGCCTTTCACCTGTAATGATTTACTTTGTTCTTGAGTTTTTGCAACACACAACTGATACAAAGATACATCCATTTTGATACCTTTTCCCCTCTTCTAAATAACAATAATGAGTTTTTCTTCTGTATCATGCTTTTGGAGTGATATTAGAAGACCAATATGATTTTTCTTCTTATTGAGACAATTACAACCGATATTCCCTAAGAATTAGTTAGCACTCCATGCTAAAAGCCCTATTCCCATACTTAACTTTCATAACTGTGTACCACCTAAAAAAACCCCAAACCTCAAAAAATTAGTTTACAAAAAATACTACTAAAATTGTGCTGCTAGAATTTATTCTGCATCCAAATTATACTACTTTGTTTGACGACGAACACCCCTTTCTTAAATTCCCCAATGATTGTCATGTACTGGCTATGATTGCAATGGAAAGCTGAAACATACTCAGCGTTATAAATACAGACTTAAAAGCTGTCATTGTGTGCAATATGCCTACAAATACATTGGCTAAAAAAGGCATTTCCAAAAGCTTCTCAAAAAGAAGAATTTGGTTTAAATAAAGGGACAACTCGGACCACTCACAGAAGGTTGTCTCTACGGAGCTGTAGTTTTTAAACCTCACTGTGCACACCTCTGCTTCTTAGCAAATGAACAGAGAAGTCCTATGTGCTAACAGATTTTTTTAAAATGTATTCTAATATCACAGCAATTATAACTTGCATCTATCCAAATTCAGTCAATTTAGTATGAATTCCCATGGATTATAAAAGTTAGGAGTTTACATTACTTGTAAAAGCACAATATCAGAAAACGTATTGTTCAAAACGAAGTTTAAGAATGACTGAGCATTTTGGCAAGACATTTTTCAGAAGTCAGAGGTAATCAATACCTACCTCCAAGTTAACGTACAGGATGATATCAGAGTAAGACTACTTTGTTCAAAAAAAAAACCCAAAACAACCAAATACTAGTGCATGTTTCATTATCAGTGTTCCACTTAAGAAAAGTATGAATTTAAAAGTTTAGTTTTATGAAGAAAACTGAATAAATTAAGAAAATACAAAGTTTCTTTTTTTTTTCTTCTCTATGTTTTACAGTAAGTGCTGCAGCAAGTAGACAAATGTTCAATTACAAAGCTTCCGTTACTATAACTCCCAGAAGTTTTTGGGTTTTTTTTTTTTTTGAGTATGAAAATCTTAAGCAGGAGGTAAGGAGGAGGTATATTTAACTACCACTATAGTATCTCTGTAGCAAAAAATTAGAATAAAACAAAGAAACCTTAGTTAAAACCATAATTCCAAACCTACTATTGTTCCTTCCTGCTTCTGAAATTTAAATGGAGGTTACCTAAAAATTACATTATATAGAAAGCCCTAAAAAAATCCAGACAGTCTCAGTACTTAGATTTCATTAAAGAACAAAAAATCAGAAGCAAAATTCTTCTAATAGAAGAAATAATTATGTCTTTAGAAATTTCAGGTGTCATAGCAGATGGTACCCTAGGTATATTCAAGTATATGGTATTAGTTCTCTTTTTTTGTATTAATTAATAATAATGAAAAAAAAAATTCATCTATTGCACATTCCTTCTCCAAAAGTTCATCTTAGAACTTCTTTGCTGTAAGCACTGTTACTGTCCATTGAAAAAGTTTTCTGATTTTAGGAGTCTCAGTAGAGCAGAGGAAGGATCTCTCTTCAATCTTCCATCTCTACTTCTTCAATCCACCAGCTGTGCTCCTCTAAATACATCTGGGGATACCATTGACCATCTCTGCTGCCAGGGCAGGCTTCTGGCTCACGCTCAGCTTGCTGTCACCAGGAAGCAGGTCCTTTTCTGCAGAGCTGCCCCTCAGCTTGTTATATTGCCAGGGGGTACTTCTTCCTAAGTGCAAGGCTTAGCATTTGTCCTTGCTGAACTTCCTAAAAATGCTGATCCATCCCTTCTGACTAAATTCATCCATTCAGTATTTTACTTATCTAATTGTCCATCCACTCAGACTGTAATAGTTTAACTTGAACACAGGAAGATTATGAGAGACATTGGGGAAAGCTTTGCTAAAGTTGAGGTAAGTGACACGCACTGCTTTTTCCTCATCTGCAAATCCAGTTATTTTATTACAGAAGACAACCAGGTTGGTCAGATGTGATTTACCCTGGGTAAATTTGTTCCCAACCACTGCCTCTATGGGCCCAAAATTTCTACTCAGTGATTTCGCCAGAGATTAAAGTGAGGTCTGTAGATCCCCAGATCATCCTTTTGGCCTTTTCTGAAGGTGAAGGTTGTGTGACAACAGCTGTTGATACACTCTCGAGGTCTCCCTAACGATATTGCAGATGCCTACGTAGAAGAGAAGTAGGAGAAACTCTCCAAGGGCCAGATGAGCCTTGGCAGCCTCCATGACATCCCAGCTACGAGCGACCAGCAAGCGTCCCTGGATGGTAGGTCAAGTCAGCAGATGGGGACCCTGTCCCTTGCAGCAGGGAGTCTCTCACCGCGATCCCTTGGCACTTCCTCTCCTGGTGGGCATGAGGTTCAGACTGAATACCTGTGATACTCCCCCAGAGGGAGCTCCCAGCCCCTTGTTTGCCACCAGGGCACCAAACCTATTCTGCAGGTGCTGATCTTCAGAGATAGGCAGAGCCAACCCTCTTGCTGCTGGAAGCTGTGAGCCTCCAGCTCTCTTAGTGATGGCAGTCCCCATTTGCAGCTCAATGAAGCAGCCTCCTTCTGCCCCTCTTCTGTGCAGAGTGCAGGCACCTTTCTACATAGTCCCTGTGAATATCATGGTCCCTCTTACCTCTTCCCTGGTGCCATGCAGTTTGCTCACCTCCTCCTGCAGCACCCTAACATGACAGGGACAGTCCCGCTGGCAGCACACACCTCCACAGGGCGAGGACCCTACTACCATCCCAGTCCTGGAGAGACAAGCCCAGCCAGCCATCTTCAGAGCTCTGTTAAATTCAGACCACAGCTACCCCAACCACGACGGGGAAACGGGCACCGTAGCCTCAGCACCAGCCTTGATCAGTCCACAGCTGAATTTCTGACCTCAGACACATAAACTGCTGCCTCTGCTGATTGCTCTTTCCACAGGTGAGAAAAATAGGTCATCCTATTGCAATAGACTCGAGGTCAGGCACATCTCACCTAAAACTACAGTTTCTTTTTTTTTTTTTTTTTTTTGATATGCTGTAATTGACGAGCATCTTTAAAGACGTGTGAGCATTACATTTCTCAGGAAAACCTTAACAAAGGATGAATCCACTTTTGCTTAAAGTTTCCTCTACCCCAAGCAGTGCATACTCTAACAGGATTCAAAACTACACTATCACTTAAGTAGCCAAATTTATCTTCCGCTTATTGTAACACGAGCATTTCCATTATTTTCAGTGGAATCTATACAGTTAGATTATAAGAACAGACCCAACTGCGAGGATTTACTGGGCAGAGACCTTGTTTTCTGGTATGTCTGCAAAGGAGCAGGCAAACTACAGGAGTTGTAGACATATTAAACAGTAATTATGGTTTGGCCACTGAAACAA
>NW_009649593.1:332684-334569 GCF_000708025.1 Charadrius vociferus
ATCATCATCAAACTCTCTACAAATTGTTTTGCAAATAATTACACAAAACACTATTTATTAGGTATTAAACACACAGAATGCCCTGGTAATCTTTGCAGCTTTTTCTCAGTGAATAAACATGAATCATTGCACATCTGTGCAGCTTTCTGCTTGATCTCTGCTCTCTATTAAGAGTGTGTCATAATGTTTGCAAAAACAGAACATTTATCACAGAATTCCATGTATGCAACTTACTACAAATTAACACAAATATATTTTGAATAATGAGATCACCAATTTTTCAAAACTGCTGTAAACGTTAAAAGTTAAGTAACTCACTATTTTAAGATACCGTGACCTCACTACATGAAGTTTTATAAAAGGAGAAAAACAAAATACTTTTCCCAGGTTTTTATGCAATACTTATTGCCATTAATCATAGAAAAAATATTTGCATGGAAAGACTAATGTGTTTGTTTGGTTTTTTTTAAATAATAAACAGTGTAAATAAAAGTGAGCATTATAAATCACTGGGAATAATTTTATTGAATTTATATCAGCTAACAAAATACAGTAGACATTTATATTCAAGTAATAAAAAAGAAGAACGTGTACAGTATTTTGTTAGTTGATATATTTACATTCCTTCCGGTCATGTTGAAATTTCAACAGTACTATTTTAGATTCATTCCTAATTTCACTCCATCAGATGAGAGTGCAATGCCAAAGCACTTCATGATCTAATAATAGTTAAAGGACATCAACTCACAGAAGTTAGCATGTTGCTGGATTTCAATTAGTATATAAAAAAAAAATATCCATATATTCAACATACTGAAGATCGATTTCTACAAATTAATGACTGCTATCAGTTATCCATACATGTGCTAACTTAGAAGGATCACCTTTTCAGAAGCACAGAGAAAACTGAAATCCTACCTCCTGCAGACTTCCCAAACTTGCCTAATTTTGTTTTTCTTTTAATTCATTCAGTGTCCTGAAAGGAACCAGTAAGTTTTCCCACCATTTCCAAAACCTTTTGATGTGCTGTATCCTACCAGGAGTGCACAAGCCTATTAGGACAAGAATGGCAGTGTGAAAATAGCTGTTCTGTGGCACTGACAGAAACACGCTAGTTTCCATCTTCTTGACCCAGACAGTCTGGCAATACCAGAAAGCAGGTACGTCGATAAAGAACCAGTCTGCCAGAGGTAAGAGCACCGGATCTTTTTCAATAAAAGCTTTCAAAACTGTCTTTGAAGGCAGCACCCTTGGCACACTCATACTGAATCCAAAGCAAAAACTGAATTTGGAACTATGAATTTCTTATGGCTAAAGGAGCGGGTGAGACTTGCTGAGGACATAATCCATTTATAGTACTGTGTGGCTTCCAGCAATGAGCATCCAGTCACTCATCACCTGTTCCTACAGTAGCTGGTCTGCAGGTTTGGCACTGACTGGGGGATGTAGGGGTGTGTCAGAAGCTAGGACAGCAGCAAAGAATAATTTTGTCCTGCAGACTCCACAATCATTTTTAGCAGCATAATGAACATCTCATTTGGATAAAGGCTTCACTTGATGTAACAAAATATTAATCATAAAAGGTGTTTTCCCCCAGCAAGGGTTTCAAATATTTGGCACGGCAGTATGCAGGCACGCAGGGGAAGAAGTACAGGAATCAAATATACAGAATTTTTTTTTTTCCCTTAAAGGTAAGTCAAGACCACAGCATTTAAGTCAATAAGCTATTAAAATTGTCTATGAACTACTGAAGCAAGAAAACATCTTGATGGTAAAATAAATTAGATTAGTATTGTCAATTTCTCCCCACTGTTAGCTTAAAATATTCCAAGAATTTCCAACAGCAAACTCCAAACCTCTTTCCCTTATTACTATAATTATCTCT
>NW_009649593.1:334580-348557 GCF_000708025.1 Charadrius vociferus
CTCCCTCTCCCTTTGTTCCCTGCCCACAGAAGAACACAAATGCAAACCTAAACATGCCAACTGCAGTCGAGAGTCCAAGAAACACACCAGTTAAATCTAAATATACTTGTAAATGGAAAAAAAATACCTACAGTGAAGGGGAGTTGTTGGTGGGTTGGGCACATTGGGGTTTTGTTTGTTTATTTTGTTTTGTTGTTTGGGTTTTTTTTTTAGTTGGTTAGTTCGGGTTTTTTAAAACACAAAGGTGATTGTAGGAGATGTGTTTAAATCCATAGCATACTGCAAGGAATACATTCAGGTATGGTTTTAAAGCTTAATGAGTTGTTAGATTTATGTATTGCCACTCTCAACACTATCCCCCAAAACGGATGCTAAGCTTCCATGTGAATATATAGCCAAAATAAAAGTGATCCATCATAAGGGAAATTAAGTTTTCTTTAAAATATAAGGACTTCTGGAAATTATGAGGAAGATAGAGTTCTGACAGTCAGATAGATTAATAGTGTGATAATAAATTAAACATAAACCACCAATCCCAGCTGCCTGTGATCTAATGGTCACTCAGGGACATTGCAGAGCTTTAACATCTGGTGCAAAGAGGGCAAAATTACCACTACACTGGCCTTTCACCTTCTAAAGACACTGGGATTGCATATGGCACAGTTGCATGTGTACCAGATGCTCACTTAAAACGTGCAACAATCTCTTCCCAGTAAACCCGAACAGTTTAAGTGATTTTAGTCCAAGTTTAATCACAATGAGTCTAAAAGAAAGTGAAAACAGAATATTACTTTTCTTGTATAAAATTTCCCTCTTGGGAGACCTATACTTAGATAAGAGAGGTACTTGTTTCACTCCAGGTCAAATGGGAGGGCTGGCCATTAAGTCCTGGGAAAAAGCTTTGGAAAGCATTGTATAGCAGTTGACTCTCTTTAGCACATTTTCAGTATATCCCCTTTCAAATGAAAATGGTTATGCTTGAAAGCACAAAGTTGCAATTTAGAAAACCAATGCCACAGCATGCACAAATAATGACCTCCAAACCAATAAAAATGTAAATCCAAATTTAATGGGAGATTAAATACACAGGGAAATTAACATTAGATCACCAATTTTATCTTGCAGACAATATAATTTTTTTCACTCTTTCTTAATATTTGGGAAAAGAAATGTGTCTAAAAGATTGACTGACTTTACTATATACAATTGTGCCCAGTAGTACTGCAGGATTTAATCCTCATATAAATGTTTATTTCTATTCACCACCAAAAGATTTTGTTTAATTATACCCTGTATCAACATGACCATATTACATTGGACTGGAAGTACTTCTTTGAATAAGTCTGACCTTCATCAATAAGCAAGGGAATAGTTGAAGATTTTGTCCTTGTGGCTGTTTTTTTTTTTTTTTTTTTCCCTTCTTAAAACAGTCAATTTTTCTGCATATCTTACTATTCAAGCTGACGTTTACTATTTAACCAGCTACTAAATGCATTTCTAACTATCAATACTACTAACTTCTTCCTCCCAGGAAGTAGAAATTAATTGGACAAAGTAGTAAATTCTTAAACATGCCTTCTCGAGGTGGAAAAACAGATCCCATCCCTACAGGCCCATGACTACTCCATACTACACATAGCAACACAGCTTCACTTTAAGCATGCTTCTGGAGTGGCATAACTTCTTTGAGAACTGTACACACAAGATGTCCCAACCCTGGAAACATTCAAGGTCAGGTTGGACGGGGCTCTGAGCAACCTGATATAGTTGCAAATGTCCCTGCTCATTGCAGGGGGGGTGGACTAGATGACCTTTAAAGGTTCCTTTCAACCCAAACCATTCTAGGGAAAAGGTAGTTTAAGGCTATGTAAATCTTTCCAGGAATTGCATAAAAGCCTAATTGTCTTCTTCTCCTTAAGAATTTTCTTCTAGTCATTTACCTGAAGTATTTATACAGTGTCTTATATAATGAAAATACACTGTGCCTAGGTAACCATTTGTAATACCAAGACACAAATAAAACCAAATATTTTCTGTTGCGTAAAGAACAGCAGACAAGCATGGGAATGTTTTCTTCCATGCATCAAAAGTGAGGGATTGGCAGCCGGCACCAAAACAGGCATTTTGTTAATTATGTCAAATATCGCAACCTTGCAAGATTAGGATTGTGATATCACCAGAACTCAGTTGCCTTCTCCAAAAGGAGAGATGGATAGCCTCATTTTTGACTCCTCCTCCTTTTTTGGGGATGATGAGAGTAGAGGAAAGGATATGTGTTCAGGTGGGGAAAAAAGAGCCTACAAAACTGTAATTGTGAAATTTAAGGGAACTTTCAGGAGACAGTGCCTTACATTTTTACTCTGGCCTTCTTTTACATGATGCACAAATCGTAGTAGGAAGCCTTAAAAAATAAAAGAAAAAAAAAAAAGAAAAGAAAAAGAGACATTATTTCAAAACCTTCTTCCCCCAAAAAGCCTAACACAGCACAGTACACATGAAAAGTCAACCTGTTTGACTCAGTAACCGTGAGCTGAAACCCATTTTTGTTATATGTCTATATATATGTATTGTAGTTAATCTCTAATGCAGCACATGTAAACCAGTATAGTCCAATACAGTACATTTCTGCATCACTATCAAAAGTTAATACAGGGGTACAATTACTCCATACTGCTCATTTAACTCGGATGCTTATCAGTGTGGTATCATCCTTAGATTGTTGTTATTGTACCTTGCTTTCTTTTTCTTTCAAGGACAAAAAAAAAAATTATACTATGCCACTTCAAACGAGAAATAAAAGTCTGCTGTAATAAAACTCCTAAAAGTATAACTGTGCCTTTATGCTTGACTTCCAGTTTACTTAAAGACATATCTTGAACTTTCATTTTCTTTATTTGTTCCTTTGTCTTCAACATCGTCACATTTTTTCAGATTTCACAGATCTTTGCACACGCCTATGGACTGGGTACATTCCAAATCTAAACCGTGAAGGGCTTTGGGAAGAATGGGAAGTGTTCCCCTGTGCCAAACTTCCAAGCCCAACAACTAATACTAAGCCATCAACTATTTCCACAAAATCAAAGATGGATACTCTGCTAGTTACAAGACAGAGGTGATCAGACCATGATTTTACAACAATTATCATGCATTAGCCTCTGAGATTTTACAGCACTGTTTAGAGTATGTTTTGCCTTTAACATTTTTAAATTTGCATGTCCAAAAGAAGTATCATACAGTTGAAGGTAAAAATTTGGATAGTGTATTTGTCAAAAACTGGAAGACCCTGTTAAAATGACTCTCAAGTCAACTCCCTGTTATTCAAGATCACCCAACTCGAGGACCGTGGTACTATATTGGGTTTCTACAGCAAGAACACATTCTGGCCTGAACCACAAAAGGAAAGAATTTTCAATTGACAATAAGATGGGAGGGGCCTATCACAGCAATTAAAAATAAATAAGTTTTTACCATCGTTTGATTAGTTTTATTATATTCTTGTTTTATGGCTTCTTGTGGAATCATATTACTAACAGTGTTTTGCATATGAGCTAAACTCATGAGACGACATCTGGATGTTACATTCCACCTAATAGCATTTGCAGAAACAGGCTGTTGGGATGAGTATCTCTCTCTCACAGTGACAATGTCTCCTTTTTTTGTTTGTTTGTTTTTTTGCTATTGGGCTTCCGTATAAAAATACCCGGGTAAACAGCATCCACTTATCAGTTGAAGGATATACAAGGAGTTAGCGAGTTTTCTTCTTCTGTGTATTTGTGTTACATTAGAAAAGGCAGATCTATAGCATATTTAGTGTACTATAATGCATTAAGATGAATCTCAGTACAGTATCAAGCTCAAGAGAGGTGACAAACGTTAGTGAAGTTCTAATATCAAGCACTTTTGCATAGCCCTTCAACTTCCATGCATCTCACCAACTCTGCAGAACATCAGAAAATTTGAATACTTCTGGACTGCATCTCCTGAACAACATAATCCATCAGAACAGGGAATCAAGACAGCAAAATGATAAAATGTTCAATTACTTACACTTTCTCACTCTGATTGCTGCAAATGTTACCAATTTTTATGCTACTATGGTTGTGCCTCCAGGAAACAATGTCAACTTTACGATTTTCTCCGAATTAGCTACCCCTTGTGTGACTAAGTCTTCATGTACACAATGCGTTTCCAGAAATAACTATTCACAACACTATTTATATTCCCCTATTAAAGACTTTTCAAAATAAATTGTAGAAGCAAGTATAATGCTTTTATGGCTTACTAACACTTTCATCTGTTTCTTGATTATTGAGCTTGCTTCAATCTCCATACACAGAAGTTGCCAAGATGAAAACACAGATATTTCAGAGAAGTAAATCAGGAAGCAATGAGTGCAACAGAGGTGAGGGAACAGCTTCCTTTGGTATGCAGGAAACAGGTCTAACCCTCCTCCTATTATAGAGAGTGGGTGGGTGGTGGTGTCTGGGTACGTATCTGGGGGGGAGCACATATTTTTCTTATGGTTGTAGACAGCAGTCCTATTTTTGACTGTGAAAGTCGTCTTTTTTTTTTTTTTTTCCTCTTTCTTCCTAATTTGTAGATATACCAGACAGATATCCACCTGTTATCACATTAAAAAACAGACAAAAATAAAACCCAACCAAGGAGCAACAACACATCATAGAAGCACAGAATGGTTTAGATTGAAAGGGACCTTGAAGATCATCTCATTACAGTCCCCCTGCCACAGACAAAGACACCTCCCACTAGACCAGGTTGCCCAAGGCCATGTCCAGCCTGGCCTTGAACACCTCCAGGGATGGGGCCTCAACAACCTCTCTGGGCAACCTGTTCCAGTGCTTTACCACCCTTAAAGTGAAAAACTTCTTCCTAATGTTTAATCTAAACCTGCCCTCTTCCAGTTTAAAGCCATTCCCCCTAGTCCTATCGTTACATGCCCTAGTAAAAAGTCCTTCCCCAGCTCTCCTGTAGGCCCCCTTTAGGTACTGGAAGCTGCAATAAGATCTCCCTGGAGCATCTATGATTCCTTTCTATGGCTTTTTATTGGAGATGAACAAGTCTCTGTCTCACTGCCCTAGGAAGAATACAGGTCATCTTCAAGAGCAGATACAAAACCCCCAAGTCCATCACTCTCCACTCTACATATGAGTTAATAGCTTTTGTCATAGGTTCCGTATGTCATCAGTCTCTGGGTCAGACTTCCACTGGGGTAAGGGTTCACAGGACCCACAACTGGGTCCTCTGACAGCTGATTAATTCTTAACGGAGAGCGACATCATCAGTGCCGTCAAATGGTGCAAGGGCTAAGTGCCTCAGCCCAGTGCTGTTACCAGCAGCAGCCTTTAGGAGTTCCACGATTTCTCTCCATATATAATCAAGAAATGTCTCTAAATTCATTTGCAGTCTATAAAAGCAGTTTTATCTTTTGAATAGCTCATAGCCCTTGTGTTTACTCAATGGAAGAATATGCTAGTAAAATTTTGGCAATGACAAAACAGATCTGTAGTGAAAAAAATTAAGTTTTGAACTTTTATGAGGCATGGATATCCCTCCTGGTTTCTTGCCTTGTGGGGGAAAAAAAAGAAATAAAGAATAAGGTGACGAAAACAGCCTAGTGGGTGATATTGGATAAATATTAAAAGTTTTCTTTTTTAACTGAGATGGAGAGATGCTCAATTACTTTAAATTGTAGCAAAGCATTGTATACAAACAGAGTTAGAGTGGAAGCACACACAAGATGACTAGAGTATGAGAAACAGAAATAATGTCATTTCAGGCTTGACAGCAGCTTCCTGCTTTACAGAACTTGAAGGCCGTTCATTTTGATGCTACTGTTGGAACATATTTAAGTGACTAACCAGCACTTTTTCAGCCATAGTCTCCAAAAGAAGGGGGGAAAGGGGAGAGGAAAAATCACAAAGAAGCCAAACACAAACCCACAGTGCATTACAAAATCATTTCTTTCAATCATTTGACTACTGAGGGACAACACTGAAATATGGAGGGGTTAAGGATATAGTATGTGAACTGGATTGTCTATATGCCCTCATATTTAGCTATGGTATGATTTTCAAAGTTATCACTTCAAACTTTCCTTTTTATTGCTGCTTATATTGCTACCAGGCATCCACAACTTTACTACAGTCAACATGCCACACCTGAACAGAGAAAGACAGCATTTGTCAAAGCTTGGGGGGGAGGGGAAAAAAAAAAAAAAAAAAGTAGTAATCTGCTGTGAGATGCATATGATAACCTGGATGAGAATTTTAGTTGCGTGCACGAACAGCAACTATTATACTTGGGTACAAACAGGTGATCACAAGACAGAGCCACTGTGGCTTAACGAGTTATTGTTTGTTAGCTGAGCAATAACACCTGAGCATACACAAGTTTCCAGCTTGCTCCAAGTACGGACTCTGGTATTTTCACCATTAAACATGCACCAGCACGCCTGCACTCAGTCTGACACAAACCTCGCTCCTCACCTCTCACATATCAATGCTGTGTCATCAAGGTGCACACATCATGTTAGAGCTTGTGGGTTCAGATAGGCACACTTAAGTACAGATGTTTGTTCTTTAAGGTACCCAACTGACTTCTGCAAGAAAACACAAAACAAAATCGCATCCAAAGTGTCTCAAGAGCAGATGCCATTTACCACAAGCAGGTCAATCTGCCCTGAATACACATTACTGATACCTTTATCTCTCCCTTGCCCCCCTCAAGGAAAGAACCCAAAACCAGAACGCAACACTCAGCTATATGAATACAAAATTCTCAAGGCAGAAAAGAGCTGTTGAAAACAAGATTTTTTTTTTGTTTGTTTTGGATGCTCCTGACTTCTTGATAATCGTTAGTTAGATATTCAAATCTCACCTTAATATATTGACACCCTCACCTCCTCCCTTTTCTGTGAATCTCTTAATGAAGGTAATTTGCCTTTGTGCAATCTTTCTACTTGTGTACCCCAGCAACAGCTTGCAATAGAAATAGGCAGTAATTCCAAAATTCTTCCTATTCAACTACACAAATCATTTTTTTGTAATTGTGTTTCAAGAGATTTTAACTGAAAAACCAACACACTATTTCAGAAGGTCAGTTTCTAAACAACACTACAGACTGCTATGATTTTAGTGTGCTTTTTCCCATCATTTACTAAGAGTAATTACTACTTATTTATGCATTAGCCATTGTAATACATGAGCATTTCTTGTTGGTATTAAGAGACAAACAGTTAAAATATTTCAAATTCACAAACATTGTATTTTGGCCCATATTTGGTCGCACTGGAATAATATTGGCTGAC
Source organism: Charadrius vociferus (assembly GCF_000708025.1). Taxonomy (NCBI): domain Eukaryota; kingdom Metazoa; phylum Chordata; class Aves; order Charadriiformes; family Charadriidae; genus Charadrius; species Charadrius vociferus. The sequence goes on from NW_009649593.1 coordinate 341,908, forward strand.
ATTTCAAAACTGAAAGAATTTCACATGGGAAAGCTGTGGTTTATTTATATTTTATTTTTATTTCAATAAATAAAAAAGTGATAATATATCTTTTCACCCTTACTTGTCCTCAGATTAACTGCTGGGAGTATAACTGCAAAAACTGTACATGAATTTCGCAACTTCTAGCACAGATTAAGTCATTTCTTTGAAGAAATGAAGGAGCATTGAGAAAATTCACTTATGCATTCCTTTCACATACAGTAATTTCATCAATAATACATGCCTAGTGACTGTTGGGGTTCTATTTCACACAGTAAGAATACACAGTTCTTGTAATTTTATTGTAATCATGGTATTGTAGAACAGAAACTTTTCATGGATTCATTATCAATGACAATTTTTTTCTTTTGCGGGGGTCGGGATGGGAATGCCAACACTGGACAAGGCAATCATTTCACTTTGGTGAAATGAAATTGAGGTTATCATTACTAAAAATGGCAATCGAATCCTTGCCAGATAGGACTAACATCAATCCAGACTGTATGAAAAACCACGGCTAGAGCTGGTGTATAAAAAGGAGCTGGAAGGAAGGAAGGAGGAGGGGAGACAGAAGGGCCTGGGATTTGGGCCTCAGGAAGGCAACAGATCTTGGCTGCCCAGCACCTGGAGAGGAGTGCTAGGGACTACAGGCAATTCAGAAGCAGGCAGCAAGTCTGCCGTGCCAAGTCAAAACCAAGTATTGAGACAAGTCAACTAAGACAAGCTTCGTGAGGGAGTGAGCATGAAAAAACCTAAAGCTGTGTAGGACGCTTGGATTTCACATTACAGCGCATAATTTTTTCACAAGGTTTTCTTTTTGCCTTTCCATTTGACCTTTTTCTAGTCCTCCTCATGGGCATTCAGCTGGTACAGTTTCTTCCCAGGTTCTAGCCAGTTACCTCCTCCCCCCAAACTAAAGCGTCATGAAAACTTGACTTAGACCTAGTCTTCTCGAAGGAAAAGTAAACTAGATTAACAACAACCACCTGGCCTTCTCAGAGGTGGAGCTACCTGGAGGTCTGTGCCTTCCAGGCCTGCAGCAGGTCTTGGGCAGCACAGACAGGCTCTGGCCAAGCAGCTTGGTGCAAGCTAAGCTCCGTTTGAGCAAGAGTTCCCAGAAACTGTGTCTTTTGTTGCAGATCTGACAGGGTAGGGAGTTATTTACCTCCTTGGCACACAGAGAAGGGAAATGACAGCTTACATCAGGAAAAAATACATGGATTTGAAATGCAAATCTGTTCACCATACATGCTGTTGGGACTGTAACTCTCCAACACTCCTTTCTTGGAATAAACAAAAAACAAGTTATACTGGATCCTAGGCTTGGCCTTCATAGTTTAGCATGCCTTACAACAACCACATTGCTTCACTGGAGTTTCAAACTTCATATAGTTCATTGTTCTTTAGCTCTATTCTTTACTTAAAATACTTTATTGAAAGCAGATTTTCTTAAAGGTGTTTTCAGTGAAATGACTTTTCAATACAGGATATCAACTCTATTGTCAATTATTCAGATGTTAGTCGTAAAATTTTGTATTCCTAAATCTCTAAATTCCTGGACAACTGCAAAAAGTTTGAGGTAAACTGAGAATCTGAAAGCTTCAGCGTGTTTTTCCTGTGGATAGAAGCTTGGAGAAATTACTGCTAGCACATAGACCATATGATACATTTAAAGCATCCATAAATAATGTTTCAAAGTCTTTTAATTAGCATTTGGGATTCTTAATATTACTGACTTCCTGGTGCCTCCTTCAAACTTCTGCTTTGTAAAACAAGTACCATTTCTTCCAGGTCCAAATCCTCCTTACTAACATCAGGACAAACATTTGGCCATTAAGTTCCAGAAGACTGAAAATACTTTATATGAATGAATTTCCCTTCAAGAAACAACCAACCCTCAATCACTAATAAACTTTGAAGGAGTTACATAGCATGCCTATGCTTTAACCAGAAACAGACATCATAAGTCTTGCATCTGCTTGTATACATGGGATTACTTTATGATCAGCAGTAATTTTTATTCACAGAGGTTACTTCCCAATAGACAAATGAATTAAGAAGGAAAATTGTATTCTATTTACCACTCTTCTTCCACTCTTGAATTCTATCTGCTGAAGTACTTCCAAAACAAAACAAAATAATTAATATTAACCTCTCAACCTCAAAATTTTTCTTTTCCTCATGTCCTGACCCCATACTGAGGCTGATTTAATGTAAACTAAATATGTAGGTAATAATTATAGTAAGTCTTCCACCATTAAGTAATCTTGAAAAAAAAAAAAAAAAGGAATTAAATAATTTCATTTCATTGTTCTCACAAGTACCTCACATCTGTTTCATGGGAAAACCAAACCACAAATGTGCACTATAGGTAGTATTTCCAATGTCAGTGATAGTATAATCTAAACAACAGTGCACAATTATTTAGGGCTGTCATTAAGCCCCAGGAGTGAAGTTATTTAAAAGTTATTTTTCCCCTCAGTACATCTTCTGGATGTTTTACTCATAATGGGGAAGAAAAAAAAAAAAAGGAAAAAAAGATTTTGTTCTTGAAAGCTGTTTGTTCCTGTAACATCGTTTACGTTCTTTCCAAAGGCATGATTTTGGATATTCTTACTGTAGTATTTCTAATGCTGTTTTAGTCTGGATGGTATTTTTTTTATTATTATTATTAAGATAAGAGTTGGTGTACTTTTTCAAAAATTATTCTGCTCCTCAAAAAAAGGAAAAAAAAACAAAGAATGTTTCGCAATGAAGGTATGAAGATTTTTTTCAGTCAAAAATATGGTTTTGCCTTCAAAAGTTATATCTGATAAGAATCAAATAATCAGCATTTTATATGAACTTTTTGGTTTTTTCCTTTAGCACATGTGCACAGGTCTATGTACATATTGACTAGGTTTTAGCACAACCTTTACCCTGGAGCAACACTTTCCTACAGACAAACACACTTATCTTATATATATTTTCATGTTCCAATTTCCTATACAGAAAAATAAAACCAATGCCAATGTTTCTGAACAATCTCATTCTCTTAAGTTTAAAACATCCCTAAAACACAAGACAATGACCAGAGATACAGATGGAGCATATCTACATTTGGCAAGCAGAAGAAATATTCAGCCTCTGGTCCTTTCATTACTGGTCTCCACAAAATTTGGGAAGAATGTGAAAAGTAGCACAGAACAAGCACAAGAAAGGCAAGACACAGGGGCTTGCTATGACTACTGTTATTTTTGCTACTTTTCTACACATTAGAAACTGCACAGGCAAATAAATACATACTAGGATCTACAGAAAGGGAGACAAATGCTTTGAAGAATGGTCTGTAGAAGATGAGACATCTCAGTGTCTGGCCGAAGAAACCTAAACTTGGAGGTTCCTCTGCTACTGGGGGAAGCGGAAAGGCCATGATCTCCTTTGAAGCAATAGATAATTGCTTAAATAAAAAGAAGGAGTCTTCCATCTTGCATGTCTTTCTTCCTGAAGAACAACTGTGGGCAACGAACATGTTAACCAATTAATATGCTCAAAACGGACAGATACCTAAAACAATGTCCTATTTTGTTTCTTAATGGGGACTCATTCTTGAAATGCCCCAAGGTTCTCTTCCAAGCTTTGGCCTCAGTCATAGCCCCAAAAAGCATTCCCATCCTTATAAGCCTTTTCTAGTGACATTGGGAATATTTCCTCACAGGACAGTACAATTTCTTTTCTAATCAACAGCACACGCATAGGCTAAACAAAGTTTTTTTGCATAATGCCTAACCTATTACAGATACTCACATCAAGCTGGGCTCTGTGCTACCTGTACTTTTTTAAGCCAAGTCACAGCCCACTTTCTGCATACACATTCCATGTCATTTGACATCAGCCTGTAGCTAAGAAGTTTTCCTGATCCTTCTCTGCAAAACAAGGCATTTTAATGAGCTGATATCTCATCATCTCCAGAGAGGAATACAAGAAGCTGTCTTAAGCTACCTCTTCTTGGCTATAAGCCTACTTTTTATGCTTGAAAACTTGGCTTCAACAAGTATGGTCCAGCATTGCTTTAACTTTCTGCTTAGTTCCTTTAAGAGACTTCTATTAAAATAAATTAATAAATGAAGGAGCATAACGTGTGACAAACTTACACAAGTAATAGAAAAAATTCCCTTTGTATACAGCCTCACAGAAGCAGCCCTTACATGGGTATTGCTTGCAAATAACTTCAAATTGAGCAACTCCCCCCTATAAGGGCTAATTGATTATACCAAAGAGCAACTAATTCTACATGTGATAGATACATGCAGGAATCAGCTGTTTTGTTTAAAATTAGTAGGTGCAGCCAAGTTACTTAAAATACCATGAATGTGTTTCTAATAGAAAACACAAGAGTAGTCTTAGTTTTAAACTCTTCCCTCATCTGGACTCAGTTGTAATAAGCAATCATTAACAAAATGCATTGCAGAACCCATTGCTTTCTGCAGTTGTTAGAGTCCCTTTATTTTCCAGAGAGAAGAAAAGTGAACTCTCATAACGGCACAAACATTGTATAAAGCAGAAAGCCAGGCACTAGGCATGGAGTTGTTCAGTAAATATCGTTAACCCCAAAGGCTTATATCAAAGACCTCTCAACTGTAAGCACAGGAAACAATCAGTTAAAGCAAAAAATCCTGAAGAATTCTGGCAAGGTACTGGGAAAATTGTGTTTCACTCATCTTACATGTTTTGAGATCAAACATGTGAAAAAAAGCCTAATTCACTTGAGATTCAAGCTGAAAAGGTTTGGTGGTTTTTTTTTTGGTGGACATGAATCCGAGTTCCTCGTAAAAGCCTACAAAGATGGTGCTCCTAGGTTCCCTTCGTAATCCGAGGAGAGAAACAACCTTAATTGTCTCCCAGAGTGCTTCTCTCCAACCCTTTTAAAAAAGATGAATCCTGCCCTTAGTGCCCATTAAGCAAGAGCACTTACTGCCTCAAGTGGAATGACCTCCTGAACCTCCGAGCAGCACAGCCTCCTGTTGTGAGCTGCGGGACCTACACCACTGCAGGTCATAAAGAACATACCAAGCTCCTAACTTTACTCCAGAAACAAAAGCAAGCATGGAGTTAGCGATTAAAGTCAAGGGTGATGTATGAGGACAACCCCGGACACCTCAGGTCTCTGTTAGTAGTTCCCAAAGTTTGCATGTAAAATGCAGCAGTGTGCAATATATACTACAGTAGTCTTGCAAATCACTTTACGTGCTAGGAACAAGAAATTCAAGCACATTAAAGCCTATTTTGTGATATAATTAGTATCTTCCTATTATACAGTATTTGAACGGAAAAACAGTATTGTAACACGCAATCACACATGATTTACTGTCCTTCCATACAAAAATCCCCATTGCTAGCACTGCATGGAAGACCATCAGAGCTATTCCTCCACATCCTTTTTTCATTTTATACATCACTAGTCACCGTGGACTGAGAGGGTCTCCGAGGCAGGTTCTGAAATCCCAGTCTAGCTCTCTTTGCTGTTGGAGTTATTACTGTGAGGGATGATGGCAGCAGAGATTGCACTTTACCATCTTTTCTAATATGTGTATATAGACTACCTCCATCTGGTACAGAAATTAGAGTATGAATGTTATTAACTGAAGCTCAGCAAGGTGACTGTGAACAAGACTTCAGTGGTTTAAGTATCAAAGTCTGCCACTGCTGAATGTGATTTGACCCTATGATAAAAGAGGTCTTGGTTTCTTTTGGGTTTTGGAGTTCAGCAGGGTTTTTTTCAGATCACAGTTTCTACTCTTTCTCAGAACACTAATTTTAAACAAAGGAAACATTACATCTGATATTGTGCTTATCACTCTAGTAACATCCTTTCGATAAGCACATGACCCTTGGAAAAAATAACATCAAAGAAAGAGTTGAATATTACACATCTCATAACACTGTTCAACTATAATGCAAAGATTTGCCTAATTTTATCGTATGCAGTTGCCTAAATCCAGGTGCTTGGCGACATTTGTACAGCTTACGATATTCCCCCTAGTCTCCAGCTGGCTATTTCATTTGCCCTAGGGTATGCCGGATATCCCATGTGTAGCTGACACATATGAGGCAGGACCTATGTGACATCAGTGACAATCCGGAGAAGCAGTTGGAAAGTAGGAAGGGTACTCTAAGGTGACTTAAAGTCACAAAAGACATATACATTTAGGCAACTGAATTCTGTCTTCAAAGACTGCCAAAGAGCTATTGCTACTCTGGGCAACTGCAGAGAAGAAAAGGAAAGACTCTCTATGTATTTGCAGCTGTTTTCAGCTCTTTCCTGAGAAGAGAGACATGCCCAAGCAAATACTATCTGAACTTACGCTATATTATATCTGTCCTACTTGTTGCAGACAAGTAATGAAAGAACTCAAGAAGCATTCATCGATGTTTACAGTATGGTAAAAAAGTAGGAAGGAATTTTACTTAGGCAAAGATCATAACTGTTTCATTTACCTTAAAATAACAAAGTTCAGGTAGAATTGAATTACTGAGATAGATAGAAGAGCATTAGCAAAGGAAACTAGCAAGAGACAAACAGAAACAAGAAAATTACCATATTTTATTACAGTTTGGTTTACAGATGCCCATGAAATACACCCTTTTAT
>NW_009649593.1:348613-377443 GCF_000708025.1 Charadrius vociferus
TCACTCTTGCATTTTGGAAAATACATAGCAAGACAGTTTGTCATTATGCGCCCCTAGATTCCACCGTTCTAACAAAGCCTTCAGTGTACTGACTAAAACAAAAACAAGAAACCCCACACAAACGACCAAACACACCACTGCACAAAAATCAACAGAAAGAAGATAGACAGGGTATTCAAGAGCTATTTTGACGTTCAGGATCACACGGTAAAACTCTGCAGCCATCCAAGTTGGGTGTAATTGAGCTTATCCAAAACAACTTTGAAGAAAAATTAAAAATCAAAACAGGTCTCCCAAAAAGCCCACATTAAAAAAAAAAAAAAAATGCTTACTGCATATGCCATGGTAGTCCTTCACACGATGTGTGATCTTCTATTCTCCTATCATATACCAGGATGATTATTTATTCAGACAAGGATCGATGCACAGTTGCAGAAAAGACAAATATTTAAGTTCTCAGCTCCTTACACATAAACCTGCCTACCAGGTTACATCCTTGATTTCAAACAAGATTTGCTTGCTTTATGTTCTGCTCGACCTGTGCTAAAATTACTCAATAATAAGGCAGTAATTTGTTTGCCTCTTCAGCATTTTAAGAGAGACTAATCTGCTACTGACATTCAATGGAAATTAAATCACAGGCATATTACAGGATAATTGGGAAGCATGAAAGGAGTTGCTCAACTATAGTCATGCACATCTTGTTCTTTGAAATTACAGTACCAAAGACTTGTCAGAGCTTCTTTTAATTTCTCTGTAAGAGAATGCAGTAGAATTTAGGGCTTAAAGGTTATAACAGAAAGAGACTATTGAAGACAAGTTGAGGGGTTGTTCAGCCTGGAGAACAGAAGGCTCCGGGGAGACCTTATAGGAGCCTTCCAGTATCTGAGGGGGGCCTACAAGAAAGCTGGAGAAGGACCTTTTACAAGGGTGTATAGTGGTAGGATGAGGGGTAATGCCTTTAAACGGAAAGAGTTCGCAGACTTAGACTAGATATTAGGATGAAAGTTTTCACCATGAGGGTGATGAGACACAGGCTGCCCAGAGAAGTTGTGGAGGCCCCATCCCTGGAAGTGTTCAAGTCCAGGTTGGATGGGGCTTTGAGCAACCTGGTCTAGTGGGAGGTATCCCTGCCCATGGCAGGGCGGGTCGGAACTAGAAGATCTTTAGGGTTCCTTCCAACCTAAACCATTCTATGATAAGACAGAAATACAGAATACAGCTTGCTGCTGGCTGCTGCACAATGTGGCTGAACTACTACCAAGAGAAGCAGGCAGCAGCATGCCCAGCCTTGCACTGGACCAGAGAGCACAGCCGGCTTTACTGCAGGGCCAAGACCAAAATCAAACACATGCTTCATGGACATAGCAAGAAGGGAGACAGTCATGGTTAAACCCTTTGGGTTTTTATTCTGCCTTACCTAGAACATTTGTGTTATTTAAACAGTTAAATGGTCTAGTTTACGTTCTAAAAATTTTGATGTGTTCGTGTTTGAAAGCACTTTGGTCAATCTGGGTCTGTTCAACTAAAGAACCCAGCACAGACTTCCCCACAAGATGTTAACTCTTTCATGACAAGAAGTATGCCTCTGCATACCAGAAGTCTATTTAATATACATTACTGATACTTTTATCTACTTCACATCTTCAGATAAACAGACTCTCCTTCTGAAATTTCAGTAGAAAAAGACACAAGAGACTCTATATTTAATTACCCTCCTCCTGATAATTATTTGCAGTCTTCTCAAAACACAGAAACTTGATACAGCTCTCTGATACCCTTGATTATTAACAGAGAGCAGTTTTTAGTCCTTATTAAATAATGAAACAAATCTGAAAACATAGTGAAACTCAGTTACATGAAACAGTTTCCAACAATGAATCTGGCCCCATGTTACACGGCGCATCATTGTTTTAATACCTCTACATTAAAAAAAAAAAAAAAAAAGAATTATTTTGAAGTAGAATTAATTGCATCAGTCAAGACAGAATGATGATAGCCAAAGGCGAAATGAGGGTAAGCTGCACACAAGAAAGAACATCGCAAACTTTTTGATGGAAGTTTGATACTTGAGAGGGAAGAGGTGCAACAGAAGCCATTTATTCTTCTGCATGCGTGAGGCCTGGCCCAGGGCCAGAAGCTATTGCTGTTTGGGTACAGTCTCCTTTGATGATGGTACCCAAGCAAGCCAGACTTGTGACTCCTATCTAAGATGGTTAAAACACATACATGTTTGTACAGCCTGGTTAGAGCAGATGAATGCAGTTTCTTGTGTCTTCTTGCAAGGTGCATTAGCAGTGCTGCTTCCCCCTTACAGCTCAGTATCTTTACTGGTTATCTTGCTGCAAAGAACAACTTGTCCCCAGAACACCACATCCAGACAAGAACTGAACTGCAGTGAGAACAACAAAAAAACAACTAAGAAAATACCAACACAAATCAACTAATTTCATTTTCAACAGAATGAAGTTTGGAAGTTGCATTCCATTCATTTGCCTTTTAGCAGTATAATACCAATTACAAACCAGAGTTAGCACAGCAAGACTTACTTTGCCCTTACCTCAATACAAACAATACAGTCCCGGATGGTCATCAGCTTGAACACCGTATGCACAGGGAGGGTAGTTACAGGTCAGGAACGCTGTGCATTGGCAAGATTGTGCGGGAAAATGCATATGGCACCTGCTGACACCCTACAGGCACTTTCCAATGCCTTACTCCTTCATGAACACTAAATAAACAAGTTAAATTCCTCATCCTGAGATTTACAACTTACGGGTGGGCAGATTGCTGTGCCTACATGGTGCCTCACTGAAGTCAGCGTGGCTTCGTGCAGGTGCAGCTGTCCATATGCACACAGTAAACTGAAGGCTCAGAGCTTATACTGACTATTATAAAAAAAAGCCATAAAAATTGAAACCAGACAAAGAACAACAGGAAACTGGTTTACACATTCCCTGCCCTCTAAGTAAATTAATGTTTTGGAGAGAAATAACAGAACTGATTCTGGTTCAAATTCTCTTTCTCCCTGTATAGATGCTCAGGGAAACATCTCCCAGAACAGCTTGGGAAAAGCAGCAGCACATTTTTGCTTGTAAACTCGGGATGTCAGGAATGGTAATCTAGTCAAGAGTAAACTATAAAGAAATACGATTCTGTACTGCTGAATCTCTTTTGACTTCTCTATGTGGACGTGGATCTTTAAAAAGAAAAGCTATTGGCTGTAATATGCCTTGCTTTATCAGGTCCTCAAAGTTTGGCTCAGAGAATGCGTGGGAGTGGCATAAAGCAGACAGCTGTTCCTATAATCTTGACTAACCTCCTGTTTTGTAACTGCTAGGTCATATTATAAGGAAAGCACATTGTAAGTATTACCTTTCAAAGTAACTCGGACTATACAGTTGTTGCTACAAGGATACTATATGCTGGCATATGGGAGAGAAAGAGTCTGCAGTCTGAAGAAGAAAGAAAATGGGTCAGAATCCCTGTCTCTTCTAAAAATGTGAGAAACAAAGAAAATACAAATCCCATTCTAGTCACCTGAATTCCTGGTTCTGAGGCTGGAAGTCACACACTGTAGACTCATTAAATCATGATTCTTCAGTATGATGTTCATTTTGCATGATGCCAGTTCATTACCTTAGCATTGATTCAGAAGCCCCTTCCCATGAGCCAGCAAAGACTTGGAGAACTTATTTGATCAGTTTTCACATTTAATTACTTAGTCTCATTTGCTTCTTGGTGTTTGAGAAACCTCAGGAGACGACAAAGCTCAGTGTCATGACAGAAGCCATTTTCAAAGCAAGATTATCTCCCCCCCTTTTGCTCTGAGTGCATATAATTCCCAGTACAAAAAAAAAAAAAAAAAAAGGCAAGCAAAAAGCAACTTAACCACCAGCCAGGTATGTGCCAGGTTGATGCTCCATCCCTAATATCAGGGTATATCATTATTTTCACCACCTCCCTCCTTCCCTCAGCATTCTTATTTGCACTTCTGATACAGGCAGATCTTCAAGACAGTTTTCCTCAAATAACATCTACCTTATGACAGAGACAACAAGGCTCTTACATTGACATACAGCAAAGTTAAGGGGCCACCTTTGCAGCCTCTTCCACATTTCATCTTTGTAGCAGATATTACGCAACCAGACACTTCCCTGTCACATTTGAAGTTAATAAACTGAGAAATTCATTCTGTTCCTGCTCCAACATATGCATGACAGATACTGCAGACCAGCCAGAGCAAACCACAACTCCCCTCTGTCATCGTTTCTCAGCACAAGAGCAGCTCAGAGACACTGTATACAACCCTCCTGCTACTTTGTGTGTTCAATATATATATATCACCCAAAAGAATTAGGTTTAGGAATTTTTGCTTCACTGGGTTTTTAACAGCCAGAACAACACTTTTGGATTAGGAGACCGTTAGCACAGGCTTATCCGCAACAGTATGGCAGAGCACAGACCACAGACCTGCGTGCGGCTTCAACCAGCATTCTTTCTCCTTGCCTGAAGAATAATCCAGCATGACAGTTTGTTTGATTTCCATAATAGAAAACAGTTCAAAAATATAGTGAAATATTTTCTAGTCCCTTGGTTGAAACAGAGTATTTTTTAGTTTAAAAAAAAAAAAAAAGAGAGAACAAACCATTGAGAGATGAGACTGCTCTAGCCTTGTAGTAGGTGTGAAGTAATCTGTGTGCTTCTATGCAAATATTTGATCTCGTGTTGTGAATTTGGTTGTGGGTGGTAGACAGGTACAGTCACTAATCTCCAGCTAGGTTCTCCAGATATGAACTTACACACTGGTACTGTGATCCTTAGTGAACTGAGCCCTGAGGCTATAGGCCTGCTTCCTCATGAAATTCGTGCAATAGGGATAACAGGTGGAAGGTATACTCCCAATGTGTTTCAATCTTTTTTTTCTCTAACATCGAATGTAGAAGCATTTTGTGAGAGTCTGTTAAGCCCATTGTTTGGGGAGTACTTTTAAGCCCCTGTTCTTCAATTTCCTGAGTAATGCCTTACGCGGCAGGTTGTAATCACTTCCATCCTTTGCAATATTTTAAATATGCCCATTTCAATTTACAGTCATAAGAACCAAAAAAGACTAAAACACTGAAGTACAGAAAGTTTGTCTTTCTAGCCATTAAAAAAAAATTGAAATGGAAAGGGTACGACCTACGACAGCTTTTTCTCTTCTGACCCCTTTTTAATGATGTTATATAATAAATACAAAATGCTTGAAAGAGTATGGAATTTATGATGTCTTTTCTGTTAGATATTCACTGAACAGGCTTGGTAAAATTCACATTTTCTTAATCGCAACACCCCCCCCTCCCAATAATTTCTTTTTCTCTAAGAGAAGCAAAAGGCTTGCTTTTCTTGCTTCTGGAATTACAGCTTTTATGAGCTAAAGATGCGGAAGAGTATCAAATCATCCACTGAAGTTCAATACCCAAGAGGAAGAGAAAACAAAAGTCTTATTGTATCTACAATTCTTCCTTCCTTCCAGACCAAATGCTTCTTAAAGAATTTTTAAAATCACTTCATAAAAAGCAAGAAGTCAACTGTAAGTTTCATCTATTGGTGTCTTCCGGGGGTGAGGGACGGGTGGGGAAGCAACCTAGATTTAAACAAAACATAAGTAGGATGTCAGTGGAAAAAAGTGCAGCATTCTTATTAGAAAAATGGAGTAATTTGAAGGTATAAAATACATAGAAGCAAATCTATGGCTGCTCCTGTACATGCCCATCTTTGAAAATTTGGGCTTAGTTATCAACATCTTCAGATAAGTCCAACAATATTCAAAACATTTCCAGCTCAGAACTTCTGGAATTAGTTTTGAACACTATTTGTAGTGCAAAGCAAAAGATCTTGAACATATTCTGAAGTAAAGCAAGAAACTGCCAAAGAATTTAATTTTAGAGTGACCCAGTTAAAACTTCTTTCTCCATGAAATCCTTCATAAATAGTGTACTATGTTTCTAATATTCAAGGAAATATGCTTCAAGCATATCGCTCATCTGTTATATTGGTCTGCCATCTGTAGGTCACTGAGAAAATTCGTTATTCCTGGCATTTCAGAGGGCTTTGTTCATTACTCTGCATTTTTGAGCAGACAGTAATTAGAATTATTCCCATCACTTAGTATCTTTTACACATCATACACAGCTGATCTGAAAATTGTTCCAGACATGGGGTCATCACAAGAGACTTAACACTTCCCCAACCAAGAAACCGCACAATCCAGAGCACACAGTTGGTCTGTTAGCCTCAGCTCTAAGGGCATCCCGGGATTACTAAAGTGTAAGCTGGGGCCCCAGGAATGGCCCTTTATAGCTGGGTAATACCAGCTTCTCAGCCCTATGTCTGTAGGCATCTTGTCTCTGCTATGCTGTATTATAACTAATATATTTGTGTGTGTGTGTCAATATATATGTATAAAAACATGCATGTACACACACATTCTTGCATCCCATGTGATTTCTCTGCAGGTTTCTTCCAAGTGTCACACAATCAATGTTTTTCAGGGATGCCGAATGAACAAAAACAACCTAATAGCCTTAAGATGTAAAATACTCTGTTTTGAATGTCCTCAGTCAACCTCAGCCGCAATTAGTTGTGAGCGCTCAGATTCTGCAGCAAACAGGAACTGCTGTGTCTGCATGTCATGCTCACAGATGTCATTTAGACTGCTCAGTAGGAACAAGTGTTCCTTTAGAGATTACTCCCTTCCTATGCGTTATGATAGAAGAAGATAAAATAACTCCACAATAGTTGAGACAGGGTACAGATAGAGGGCTCAGTGCCAGGATCTCCCAGATTTGGGCAGGTTGTCTAACACATTTCAGGGTGTAAATTAAGCTACGGTCCATTGGGATTGTGTATCACACCAGCACAGACACACACAAATTCTCCTTAGATCCACGTGTTCTGCACTGCAGTGACAAGCCCTTTATTAAGGATAAATTGCTCGGCGACACTTTCCTTCCATGTTTCAGAGCCTTTCTGGATCTTAAAGCAAAGGAGGCTTTAGGTTTACAAATCAGTGAATAGATTAATGCAACACAGAGTTGTTCATCAGTGATATTAAGCATTTGCGACCACAGTTCCCACACTTAAGCATGGATATGAAACTGTTTTCCGTTTCTATCTATGAAATTGGAGATTCCTAACAAGTCTCTGATGCTGCTTAAATGACAGAGATGCTCTTTTTGTTCAAAAAGTTTCAGACCACTGAAATCTACTCCACACAGTCTTGCCAAGATTCACACAGCAAAGAACATCTGCACTGCACCATGTCTTATTGATCTGTGTGCAGAAACATCTTTGCTAGTTCTGAACAAATAACTGGAGACCTGGAAGCAGTGAGAGGTCCCTGCTCAGACCAGTCGCAGTGGGACTACACTGCTTCCAGGTCTCTGGCTACTACCGCTGCCTGAAGCGGTATTTAATGACGTACATACATTCACTTGGAGCAGCTGATATTTTCAACACGCAGATTTTTTTTTTTTTTTTTTTTGCATTATAAACACGCACAAACAGACAGTAAAAGCATGGCTAGTGTAAGTGCTCAGCCCAGCCAGAATCTGTGCCTAAGTCTGAAAGATGTCAAGTTAATTATCACAAAGGACCAAAGAGGGGAAAAAAAATAAAATTTAGTAAAAAATAAGTCAACAAACAAACCCAAACCAAATGACACCTTCCTTTATGATCATTCCTTTTTATACAATAGGCTGGGGTGTTCCCAAACATAGCTGTATGCTGCTGAGAATATGGACTCTCATTTGTTATCCCAGCTTTTCTTCTCCACAATTTAAAGGTGAAATACCTAGTCAAATCACTTACTTCAAAACATATTAAAATCTTTTGTTTCTGAAATCTGTATCGAACTCCTCATCTAGAAATGCATGTTTAAAAACATGGCATAGAAAGGATATACTGTACTACTAATTTATCTAGAAGTCTAACAAAACCCTACTAAGGTTCATTTCATTGACATTAACTCAGGTCTGCCTTGGATGGCAGCAAAGTGGGAAACTTCACCTCGTTTTTAAAAGGGCACAAGAGGAGGTTTCCCACATTTCCAAAAATCAGAGGAGTGCTATAAAGGAGGGTAAATGGGGTCAATATTCTAGCAGCACATTGTGAAGTGAAACTGCAAGGGATTATCACCATCATTAGCAGAAGCAAGGGCAGACAGTCTGCATCTATCCAATAGGCCCCCTCAACCTTCAAAGGCACCTTGGGCTTATTATTTGTCAAAAACCTACCACTATAATTTCCCAATCCCACCTGAACATTTTAGCAGTAAAACAGACTTAACTCCAAATTAATTTTGAAAATCTTTCTACATGGGCACGGTTTCAAAAAAGAAGAGTAACTATTATGAAGAGGATTGACTAGTAGATGGTAAATCAGATCAAAGAGCCAGGTGTCTTTCAGACAGGTGTTCAAGAAAGTGTTTGCACTTAAACACAGAGCTGATACAGGATACTGATAATTCAGGGGCAGTATGTGGTGATATGCTCTACAGGCACTTACTAAGCCAGAGGTATTTTTTATTACATGTGCTAAGGTTTTTGTTTGGTATTTTTCCTCCTCCTGTGCAGATCTAAAGATATTTTTCAGAACTTGTTTGGGTTCCTGCTAGTTTCCAGCCTCCACGCTCTCCTTCAGGAAAGAATTCTACAATGCAGCTGTTTGTCAAAGAAGATGCTTTTGTGACCACACTTTTGTTCTTTTTTTTCCAAAAAGAAAAAAAGCATCCCCCCCAAAAAAAACCAACCCAAAACCCCACAACCTCTAAAAAAGCTGTCACCTGATGTCTGCTGGACCTTGAACTGGAGGATTACACTGTGCAGGCAACTGAGTACTTTGCTTCAGACTGCCAGACAGGTTTTTTTAATCTGTTCCTAAATTGCCTCAGGAACAAAGAGTGCTGTACGCCTCTCTGTTGTTTCAAAATACATACGGCTATGGCCAAAATACAAATTTAGCCTTTATGTTGAGAAATGTTAAATCCAGAGGAGGATTTCCTATTGTGCAGTCTACAGCTGTGGGCTCAAGTGTCCCACAACGAGACACAGCATGTGTGCAGTTACGGCTCCAGCATGAACCCGGCTCATGTCCTGGCCAGTGAAAAAAATTCCTAGCTATCTCGTAACTACCACATGATTATATCTGTCACAAATACCGAACTGCGCAGGAGAAAATCTGGGGCTGGAAACTTGAACTATCATTCAGAACTTGAGACAACGAGGTATGTTTCCAATTATTTTACTTTTCAAATGAACTTTTTTTTTTTCCTGTAGAAGCCTGTCTACGATAAATAAATTGGAAACAAATCTCTAAAGTTATACCGTTGCACATCTGTGAGGCAAGTGAGCCACTGCAAGTCTATTCTCACAGCTTGAAAACTGAGAGCACGTAAAACTGCTGCGATCTCAGGTGAGATGAGGTGATCTCTGATGAAGGACCAATTGGATTATTATAAACAACTTGCAGTTAAGATTAGGCCTTTTCTTGAAACACCACTAAAATACGAGTTATTGGGTTCAATGTGGGGATATCTGGGCAACTACTTCATAGTTAAGTAGCACAGTGGAAATCAAGCTAAGTTTTCCAATTACTTTATGGAAATAACAACCCTTCTATAATTACTGTTGTACTTATATATACATATTTACTTGCTGATGAATACAGGTGTCTTGTGGCCTAAATAATGAGCACTTCATGATTAGAAGGAAGATAAGAGCAATATTAGCTTTGTGAAGAGGACAAACAAAATTGTTTGAATCCTCATAATTTCTCTGGCCGCAGAAGTGACAGACCCCAACATATTCCAATACTTGACTGTTCCAGCTGTGAAAACAAACTTTTCAAAGTTCCCAACCAGCAGGCTTTCACATTTCTGGGAAATGAAACACTACTAGTTGCTTTATTTATGGTATCTTTGCTTTATGACAGTTAATGAGCTGTAATTTTATAAAAGAGAACAAAAACAATACTTCGTGCCATCACAAATAGCCATCAGCATTATTTATTGCAGATGTTTTAATCTATTGTGGTAATAATGAAACATTCATTGTTTTGCTACCCTGAGCAATCTGTGAGAAATTTAAAATGACAAAAGCTCTCCCCCCTTTCCCCCCCCTGAAGCTTTTGCTCCTTTCCAGAAGGTTCTGTTGTGGAAGGGATAATGACGCGCTTGGTAAAAAGCATAGCTAAGGAAACAGCAAACGTACAGAAATAGTTTCACGATGAAGTTTAATCAATGCCTTCTGCAAAATGCAACTGTTTAGTAGACAAACAGGACATTAGAGGCATGATTAAACATTGAATATTAAGTCCTCGACTTGATAATATCTATGTAAAAGGAAGTTTTGCAGTATTTAGTCAGCAGCTTTAGTATTGCAACTTGAAGACATACAAAAGCAAGATGAAGACCATCTCAGATGTATCCAGCCTCTGCTCTCATTACGAACTACCATAGCTGTTCAACGATCTTATCAAACCCAAATGGACAGCTTCACGCATGCAAGAAAACACCTGCCAGAGGCACCCATATGTACAGAGAACAGTATATTGACCCAGTTTCCCCAGGCTTAGCCAACAGCTCTGCGCTATAATGTGCCTTCTATAAGCAAAGGGTAGTGCTGGAACCTGCAAAAAGGCAGCTCCTTCATGCTGATTCTTTGGCTTCCCATCTAGTAAGCGGTGATGGAGAGAAATCTGGGATGACTTTACCACTTGAGTTGCATCAGCTTCCACACAACATCATCAGGGGTGAACAAAACCAAACTCAACCCAGTCCCTGAAGGATCCCAGGACCAAGTTTTTGGTTCGTGTCCCAGTGAACGTTCCACATTCCTGAAAAAATTCCTGCTCCTATTTCTCCATTAGTTAAACTATTGACTAATGCAGAATCACTTGCCTGGTAAAAAAAAGTAGACAACTTAATTTATAGCAGGTTTAGCATATGTCAGGCAAGTAACAAAACAATCATTCAAAAGGCTCTATACCTAAGAGAACAGGCAATTACTCAGCCATCTGAAAAAGACAAAAGAAAAACTGAAAAATTTGCAGTGTGGTGAGCTTATGTTCCAGCGGTTGACTTTCTGCAATAACACTAAGGAGCAGGGAGCCCAGCTTACACAGTTTTTCAGCATTTGCCAGCATTGTAGTCTCACTTCAAGTCAAGTTTAATCACAGTGGAAATAGCAGACTGCAGAAAAAGGGGATGTGTTGAGAAAGAAGACCTATAGCCTAGCTGAAGTGTTTTTTTGGGTTTGTTTTTTTTTTTTTGAGCTCACCATTACAATCTTATTGTAATAATCCAGTCATAAGGAAACAAGTAATTTGTCTTTATCACAGCTAAAACTTAGTTCTTCAAAGACTACTGCGTGTATTGCTTATTCCAATTTCACTGAAAATAACTCCTCTGTTACAGCTGCAAGAATGCACCACTCATACTCACGGATGCAATAGCTTACATTCAGCCCCTTGCTCAGGCCATTCGGAGGTTCCCAGCAAGTAGTAGCTCCTCGACTGTGCGCCCCAGACCTATGTCTTGCTCATATTAATCTTAGCCAGAACGACTAAAAGCACTAGATGCAGCGCAATCCTTTGTGCCTACATTCCTACCCTAATCCTTAATTTCCACTCCTTGTATCAACCAGACAGTGCAAGGGGAGCACTAATGACCAGGGATCTTGCCCTGCACCACAGTTCATCAGAAAAGGTCTTTAATACCCAAAGAAGTCACTTAACTCTCAGCACCAAAGAAAGCAAAATCAAGTCTTGTGAAAGAAGGCTGAAGCAACAGAAGATCATGTTTTTGTAAGAAGTGCTGCCTATATTCTCTGAATTGCTTCTGCAGCAACTATAGATAGAAATTAACCGTGAGCCCTGCTCACAGACAAAGTGACAATTAAACCCAGCGTTGTTCTACTTGAACCGCATTGCATTTCTTAAAACATTTTCAAGGATATTGGGTACTATTTCACACACATTCACCCTAGCCATAGCACAGGTAGTGTCTCAGGATAGGCTAGCCTATTTCTCTCTAAGTGTATTAAAAACCACAATCACTTAGTAGTTTTCATTGCTGCATTTTCCTCATCAAGTGAAGTCTCAGGTATGTCCTCAAATTCTTTCTGACCTTATCTACCTCCACAATAGCCGTATCTTCACAGGTCTCAGTTTCCCCTTTGATTAAGCTTAGTGATGCTATCTGCTTCAGAAAGATACGGTCTCTTTAGTTTAAGATTTCACAAAACTAAAACAAAAACTTGGTAATATTCATGTTACGGCAGAGATCTGGGTCTTGATGTTTGATTTACAGCTTCCTAGCGTTTATTTGCCAGAGCCAAGCGATCAGCCTCAGCTTTAAACACATTATTTGCATAGAGATTTTTCACAGACCGTTTTCAATAGGTACACTTTCAAATGTAAAACAAGTCAAACGCTGCTGACAATTGCCATCAATGGAAGGAGATACCCTCCCCCAACCAAATGAAGCCCTTCAAGAGAGTTAATTACAGTGCTAATGGGCTCAAAAGACAAAGTAGCATCCAAAAGTGACCTTAAAGTAACCACCATGATGCAGAATATGTAAACAGCCCTCATTACCCGTTTTACTTGAGGCAAACTGGTACATAAGCTAGCGCTGTTTGCTAGTGTTATGAACAGCAAGTCTATTTTTTATTTAGTTTTCTTTAAACCAAGGAACCTGCTCCAACAGGTGAGCTAATCCCATACAGTAAGACCAACTACTTAGTTTCTATAGGGGATCTTCACATGTGTGAATACTTAACAGAGTATGTTGATACATTAAAGCTAGAAGCATAGAGATAGCCAGGAATAAGGTTCTGACAGCATTAAAGATACGTCAGAATTCAAAAGCACTGTGCCGTGTAGGCATATAATGATTTACTTTGCAAGCTGGTAAGTAGCGCTGTTTCGGAACTTTAATTTTGAACCTCAGTGCCCAAACCCTTAGCTAAACACATGCACTGCAAAAACATAACATTGTATGCAAAAATACCACTACAGCCTGAAAAAGGTGGCAAGCCAGTTAATAACTGTGCCAAACACACCACAGAACAGTGATTCCAAAAGTAAGACTGAAGTAGACTCAGTATCATCACAAGCAAGTAGTGTGGTTCCTAAGGATAAAGGTTGGGTCACTAAGCAAGTGCTCCTCCAAAGTACGAGGGGCAATCTCATGCTTTACAAGACTGATGGCCATTCAGAGAGATGCTATGGTACTTTTTGTTAACAGCTGCTGTTAACATTAAAAACAAAACAAAAAAACCCCAACATACAAAATACCAGCAGGTAATCCCAAATTGCTGTTAGGAGAGATAATTGCTAAAGAGATCCTAAATCATCTTTATGTTGAAACTTCATGCCCATACTAATTACCTGCCAACATACCTCATTTAGTTGGAAAACAACAAACCTGAAGAAACAGCAGTTTGTGAAGTTACTTCCTTGAACTGCTTTGAAGAATGTTTTTTGTAGGAAGAATAATGGAGGATTTTCCAGTACAGCAAGGGTTGCTGTTCCCGTAGTTTCAGAACATTAGCAACGTAATACGCCATGCATTATAATTTAAGAACTTTTAGCACATTTATTAATTGCATTTATACAGCATGTCAAAAAATAATCAGGCATACATTACATTAGGCAGCTCTTATTAAGTTAAATGCAGTTACGATTTACCTACCTTACAGTTAACAACAAGATACAACTTTGATTGCTCTTCATTATATGTAGTTTATTCAGCTGACAGGCCCACAATTTTATCTTTTAGACAGATAAAACCTCAAGTACCCTTCAGTCCCTTGTAATCAAAAAGTTCCTCTGCTTTTCAGCAAGTTACCCCCTTCAGTAAGATCAACAGAATTCAAAATTCTCTAAGACACCACTTCTCTAAAGTCCGGTGGGAAAAGCTTTGGAAGAGAGATGAGTTTACCCACTGTGATGTTCTAGACTTGATAATAAGAAAAGCTTTGACTCTAGATTGCCAAGATCAGAACTAATGACGTGCCATGTGCTATGTTAAACCGTCAGCCTCACCACACCTAGAACCCTGCAGTAAAAAGAAAACAAACAAACAAACAAAAAAAACCCACATAAAAAAAACCCACAAAACAAAACTAGTCCACAAGGTAAGCTTTAGCCACAGAAATTTGAACACAGAGAAAGAGGATGAAAGAACAGTAACAAATTTTAAAAAAGTTGTTTGAGCTCTGCCTTCCAATACCAATTTAAGTTATCGACTCAAGGCCAAAGCCCACCACACTATTGTTTCCTCAGGGAAAAATACTCAGGCAACTTGTTCCCGCCTCAGTGTTTTCCTCTCCCTCCCAGGGGACACATATTAAGGTCTGCTCCTCCTCAGATTATTTCATCTGTTTCCCAGGGCAGTTCATCAGTAACCTCTCCAGAGAAGATTGCAAGTATTGACCAGCTAAACATCAGCGCTAGGTCTACAGGACTCAACAGAAAACATGCTCAAGATCAAACCAAGTTCAGACTGGAAAGCTGATAGTGAAAGCCACCAAGCCAAAAAGCAATTCAAAATATTTTCATAACATAAGTAAGATATCCCCGTGTTCTACAATGTAATTGTGTAACACATACCTTCAGCTCCCATGTAACTCCAAAGTCTTGATTTCAGCAAGACCAGCCTGCTCATGGGCTGTTGTCTCTGATCCCACTCTTCCCTAACGGTTGGCCAGATCCACAGCTGGTACAAATCAATCTCATCACTAAACTCATTTCTGCCAGCTGAGGCAGGGGCCTCTTTTTACTCTGTAGCTTGGAGTACACTTCATTTAGTCTGTCATTTGTCATCTCATATGCAGCAGAGCTAGCCCAGAAATGGTTATGTTTCTGATAGACAGCTACTCTCCTTACTTTAAATGGCACCTGACTTTGCACATTTGCCCGTTGAACTCTTCACAATAAAAACAATTTAAAGATCTGTGACAATATATTAAATAGTTATTGAAATCAGATGCAAGTTTTGAGTATTACAAGTAGGGGTTTATTACTTCTGTCTAAGGGTATTCTTACGCTTATTTCTCTCCATAGATGGACTCAGGATAACTCATAGCAGGGAGTCAAAACACTCAGTTTAACAGCAGTCTCTTATTTGCCTTCATAAATAAGTGTACACAAAATCTCTAGTCATTTGAACCCCAGAACCCATAAAGACAGACAGTTGACTACCCCAAAGCACGAAAATTCCCAAACTGCTCCTCTCCCCATCACCTTGCTTTGGGACTTGATGATTATATGAATCCTGTTGCATACAAAACTCATAAAAAGTGCAAGTACAGGTTTAAAGATCAGTACCTACCGATACTCCTCTCACTAAATATATTACTTGCATTTCCTATGAGATGAGAACATAGTGAGCTGTTTTCTGCAGCGGGATTCTGGAAGGCTTTTTGTCTCAGATGTTA
Organism: Charadrius vociferus; assembly: GCF_000708025.1. Classification (NCBI taxonomy): domain Eukaryota; kingdom Metazoa; phylum Chordata; class Aves; order Charadriiformes; family Charadriidae; genus Charadrius; species Charadrius vociferus. The sequence goes on from NW_009649593.1 coordinate 364,096, forward strand.
AAACGCAACTGTCTAAATAAATATTCTGTACAAAGCAAGATTTATACTGTAACTTTATACTACACATGAATAACTACATTAAAAGAATTAATGCATGAATGGAGCTTTTCTACATTATTTTGATCATCCTTCTGAAATTCAAACTCATAACCTATGCATGCACATTTTGCAAATTAAGCAAAATTTCTTGTCACCTGTGAAGCATGAAGAGTTCATTTCAAATCACCAGAATAACAATAGTTGACAGTTACGTAGCTTGAATGGCTCAGGTCCAAGTTGAAATGTTTTCTCACTTACAGTTTCAGAATTAAGAACTTTTTATGGTCTTTCATATAAGCATTTTACTATTAAGTTAAACCACTAAGGCTGAGGGCAAAAGAAAAAACAAACTTTCTCACAGTAATGAAAGTATCTTATTGAAATGTGCCTTGCATTCTACAGTATATTATTCCAAGAATCTTAAAGTTCTTAACAAATTCTCTTTAAATACTACACAATACTCTTTTCAGTCTCATCTCTGTACTTTCTAACTCTTAAATGAATTTGTTAGTTGTCAGAAATGTATGAATACTATTGATAAGAACAAAAGTAGCAGTCTAGAGGCAAACCTGAACAACTGTTCCTTTTTAGTGGCTTTTTTCCAAGAAGTAATAACTTTTTTGAACTTTCACCACTGACATCCTGATGTTTTTCCATGCTGCCATCCCACATGAAAGTGATTTGTTTTAATTAAGCAAAAATGCCTCTATCCATTTTGAGTGAAAGAACTATTTTTCTGTGGTAATAAGCACACAAGTATGTTTCCTGCAAATAACTGGAGCAGGTGTAGCCTGGAAGATAAAATCTACCATAGACATATGTTCCAGTAAGTAGTTGCGCCCACCTGCCTCTGGAAGGTACTGGTTCTGTTACTATATGAATCATGGAAATTATGCATTAAATACACAAAATATGCTTCTTTCCCAGAACCTGGAAATTATATCCTAAGAATGTGCTGTGTGAGGCTGCAGAGATAATTACATTGAACAAGTGAAATGTTACGTTAGATGTTTCCATTTTTCTGAACAGGTAAAAACATTTGGGGTACCACAGGTTTACAGCAGATGCTGTAGCACAAGGTACGAAAGGCCTGAAGAAATGCAAAAAGTACGCAAAAGGCTTTAAAAACCACAGAACTGAGATAGAACGAGACACAGAGGTTTTGGCAGGCATTGACACTGACACAAGGGATTGAAAAAAGAGTACATTAAAAAAAAAAAATTAATGACTTATTCTGTGAATGCTCCCCCACTTCAGGACGGCAGCCCAAGCCTCTAAGTGCTGTATCGAAGCACTGTAGTAACAAGACAGTGGCAAGCAAAGAGTGTGAACACATCTTTATGAATATGCACAAAGCAGAAAAAGTGTTGTATGATCAAAGGCAGTTTGATAATGCAAATGCAAACTAAATACTGGATTTTTAATCTGAATTCTAGCATTTTCTGAAAGTGTTCATCAACGATTATATTAGTAGCATTTTGAGTGTCTGAGCGTGAAATCATATTCAGCGTAGCTGGCAGCTTCAGTGCATTTTTTGGTAATTTCTAATTTTAATCCAACCACTGCAAGGCGGTGACATTTTTATTTGAAATATCATACCTGTATGAATACAACAAATCTTCCAAGAGCTCTACAAATAATCAGCAACACACTGTCAGGCTGAACACAGCTGGCACTGTTTATGTTCCCCATCTCTGTGTATACATATAGGGGACTTGAGCCTTTGGGCTCTGTTTTCCTTTATCTATATATGATCAAAACTCAGGTAAGTACCTATAACAGTTGGACTCCCAAGAAAATAGTAGAATTAAGCATCACACCAGGTAAACTTGGGGTCAGACTGGCTAAACTGGGGATGTCAAGGAGGCGTTTTTGCTAAATAGAACCAAAGGTATTGCAACAAGGTATCGCATAAAGCAGCTGCAACGCTTCTCTGCTGAATGAGATCTTCCCATCCTGCCTTCCACTGAGGCCAGCTACTCCTATAAGTGATACAAAGCATATCACAGAAAAACCTGGAATCTGTGCTTGTTGGTAACAGTGACATTGACCTTGACGACTCCTAACAAAAAAACGCGCTGATACAATGGTGAAAACAGAGCTGTTATGTCAGTTTCCTGTTTGTAGGAAAAGTTGGTTGCTATAACATGCAACTAGATTGCTCTGATAGTTAAAAATCAAAAAATCAAGTATACTATGGAAGCTACTGAGAAAAACATAGACAGCTGCACAGGCTGATGTCACATCTCCAAATTGCATGCAGATCTACTATTACTTTATTTATGTTTGTCTAATTCTTTTTAAATAGGAGATGTTTAATCCCAACATTTAACATAGCATGCTTTGAAAGATATGTACCCAGGTCTTCTGTAACTAACTAATGAGAAGCTTCTTTCCACTTCTTTTTATTCCAGAGCCTCATTTCATTACACTAAGGGAACCTAATTTATGGCTCTTTACTTCTTTTATCTAGAGAAAGTAACAGTTATCCAAGTGCTGAGTAAACACTTCTGGTATATGTGAGGGATATATATGCTGCTGTGCATGCTTTACAATTACTATAAATTTGTTTTCAAACTCTGTCACAAAAGAATTCTTCCCTTTTTGTAATTACTCAGCCACTGAGCAGGTTCTACTTGGCAGACTACTTACTATCAGCTTATACTTTTTTAAATACTTCCTTCTCTATGTAAGTGATGGAGATTGCTGTGTTTAATCTTAAGCCTGATTTACTCTTTGGTAATACCTTACTCTTGCTTAGTAAGTAATATCACTTAAATGTAAAGCTGGGTGTTTTATAAGAGCACAGAGACTCAGATTTTTTTTTTCTCAGTACACTACTGTGCAATTGAGATCTTCAACTTCACATGGCAATGAGATTGATCTGATTGTAGGCATTCAGTTCCCTAAGAAACATGCTTTATGACATGTTTTCTCTGTTGCTGAGACTCCTTTTCCTGGCTGCTTTGGAATTATGTATCCCTAGGTATGTTCTTGGCACCTAAGTCATTTTCTGTTTTATTAAGGACCCCAAGCCCATAGCGGAGACATGTTGTCCAAAAATGTTGCACTTTGAGTGGTCCGAAGGCAAACTTCAACCTAATGAGGTTAATTTCCCTAGGCTCCCCTTACTGGTTCCTTCAAAGGAAACTCTCTGCTGAGAATCTTTGGGATAGCTAGCCTAAATTCAGCCTTTATAGAAATACCACCCTTATTTAGTTACTACCTTAATTGACTTATACATCTGGTCTCTTGGACTCCAAACAAAACATTAAATCATTTGCTTCTGCTACAGCCCAGAGAAAACACATTTTCCCCAATCATTAAAAAGCTGCTGTAGATTTTTCAGAGCTCCTTAAGTCCTGAAACTATAACTTCAATTTTTATTCTTTTGCTTATCTTCATTGTCATGAGTTGCTGTCTTTGTGAGAAGAACTAGGTACTGAAAAGCATTCTTGCACTGAGAACATGTTGCTATATATGTGCACTAGATTATGTAAAATTTTACTGGAATCTGTGCCAACACAGGTTTATCAATAAAGAAATGCTTAAGCTAATCCAGAGCTACATTTGCTTTGTACCTCTGCTGTGATGTCCTCAAAAGACCACACATGCCCAGATATTTCTGGATTGACCCTATTTCCCTAGCTGCTCATAACATATGGCAACACTGTCAGTAACCATCATAAAATATATCTAGAGCCAAAAACGTGTACAAGAGAATACCCGTATATAGACTTTGCACTATATACTGACATATCAATATATATCTTTTTTTTTTGTTTTTTTTTTTTAGCAACACCATGTTCTCATGAGCTTAGAACTACAAGACGAGAAACTGCTAATTTTCTGTGTGGCTTTTGCAAATTCTCATACACACTTTGTCTATCATTGACTTAATCCATGAAGTAAAGACAGCAAACACTACTACTTATAGCACCTGGTAGTGATGTGAAGAAAATGTCTTTAGATACTGCAATTGCTGCAAGGTTGCTAGATTATAGTTCTTGGGCTGGGGCAACTTTAGAAACAAAACGCTTTTGATAAAATACCATCCCAAAAGGTTGAACACCAGCATGACCTAACTCTTCAAATCACCTTTTGATGCAGCACTGTTAGGTATCCATTGATGACTCCTGTAGTTAAATTCAGTAGTGACAATGAGTTAGAAAGGGAAAATTGGTTCATTCGGATGATACACATTTTCACAGAGCAGAAGGTGCTGCAGCTATAGAAGGAAAGGGGGAGAACTTCTCAAGGAAACTGTCACAAAATAAAACAATAGCATTTGTTGTTCTCCAGCTATAGCATGAATCCCCCAAAATATGCTGAAGTATCTACAGCAGCAGGAAGACTGATAGTACTTACAATATGTGATAATATTGAACATATATCAAAAATCAGAGATGTAACCTTACCAGACTCAGAGTTTAAGATTTTAATATTTAAGATGAAAAAAAAAAAAAAGGTGTGAACTTTATAATCTGTGTGGGATAAAATGCCTGTCAAAGATTTGCTTTGGCACCTGCCTCATCATTTTCATATTTCTCCAACAGTTCATACGAAAAGGGTTTCTGAAATACAGCAGACACTCTTGGGAGACAATCTGACAAAACAGGCTAAAGTCTGCATCCACCAGCACAATAGCATCATTGCTTCTCAGTCTACAATTTCCACATTATCTGGGAGGTGCTTATGTACACAGACTATCAGATGTCCAATTAAAGCTTAAAGGTGCTGCACATAAAATGCAAACTAAAATGTTTACAGTCATTAAAAAGAAGACATTAATGTCGTAGTGTTATACGAAACTAAGCAGGCTTTGCTAAAAGAAAACAAACACTACTATTCAGGGCCATGTGATTTTTAAATCAAATACTGGATATAAAACCATTAGTAGCTGACATGTAAAACTGTAATATTCCCAATGGTCTTTAAGAAAAAATAAAAGCCAAGTCAGTGAGACTTTGTTTTCAAGGAAACATGCAGTTAGATCCTTTTTATGTTGCTGAACACACACAAAAAAGAAAAAAAGCATCTTTATTGGTACCTGAACATTAATAAATCACATCAACAGATGTTAAAGCAACCAGAAATTGATTGTGAGAAAAATATTATCTTTGGATATTGTTTTAAAGGGACAACTGGTGTTAAGAAAGAAACAGAGCAGTTCTGCAAAATGATATTGAAAGCACTAGAAACAAACAAAGAAATTGGAATATATATTCACTAGATTTTTTTGCTTTCTTTTGTGTTTTTCTGTTTCATGAAGACATACGCACAGACTGCATAGTGGACTGAGTACATTAAAAAAACACATTATTTTAAGCAATACCGAAAACACCAAGCGTAAAACTAACGTCTTGTTACAATGTCCTGTAACCTATTATTCCTAATGTTACGTGTTGGCTTCTCTTTACAAAAACCAGTAGTCTTTGTCCATTAACAATCCACAGGCCCCATCTGTTTCTCATTAAATACCTTACTTTTTCTGTAGTGCATTGTGTTTCTGTTGCAGAACTCTCTGAGAAAAACGGGTTTCATAACTAAGGATTTAGGTAAATTCTTGAAGACTTCTCAGCTCTGATTAAGCACGTATAAGAAGGGTCTGCAATTGGGGAACATTTCTTCCTCACTGACTCTTTCTGCTTAGAGTGTCCATGCGTCTCCTCACCCTGCACTGCTGAAAGATACCCCAAGTAGCCCCGAAACATGAAAGGACAACAGCTAAGAATTGTTTTGGGAGAGCGAGAATGAAAGGATGAAAGACAGTTAGACCTCCAAAAGGTAGCTCCTTCCAGCAAAGCCTGTTAAGGAGAAAACGCAAATAAAAATGCAGGGAACAAAAGCAAGTCCATTTTCTGGACTGCAATATATCAGAGGAAACATTCCACAGGGGTAATTTCCCTGCGTGAAAATTCAGTTCATTGGGTAGGCTGAAACATATAAAAACCTTGATGAAAGGCAGTGTAATTCAGAGTAGGGAACTGATTGATTCTGAATATATGTAAAAGAAGAGTAAATAAATGCATTTTTCTGTAACAGCTACAAGTTTCAGTACAAGTCATCACAGACAGATTTTTCACACAAAGATTTACTACACAGTATATTCAGGTTTTAATTTTTGTAGATTTTTGTAATTCATGTAGTTGTCACACTAATTACTCAAATACAGACTTTTAGTGTGTTATGTGTGGTCAGTGCCTTCCTCCACTGCAGTATATGGTTCACAAATAAAAAGGCTTTTGTTCTATTTTCCCCAAATTTCTACTGAGCCCTGCAGCATGGAGTGTCTCAGAGGCACTAAGATCTTACACTTAGCATGGGTAAACAGGAGTTTGAATAGGAGAGAGCAAGCCTACAAGCATCCTTCCTGCAAGAAAAGTTGGTGCCAAGGATAGGGGGTTGTGCTACAAATAGACAGAAGGGGAGAGGAAGGAATTACAAATATGCATGTGCCTTTAAAGATACTAAAAACATCCAGTGTGAGACACATATCCATAGGCTTCATTATTTCTGCTGTATGTGAATTTTCTATTTTTTTTTTTGTTTTATTTTCATTTTATATCATATTCAATCTGGAGTGAAAACACACTGGTATTCCACTGATATTCTGCAGGGCACAAATCACATTTCATGGCATTTTGCCTTAGTCCTTTTGTATCACAAAAAAACCATATGATGTTGTATCACAGTAACAAGTAAAACTAGTTATTGCAAATAAATGATCTCAGGCATTCTTTCATTGTCTAAGAAGTATTCCTGATTTTTATAAATATAGACAACACACTTCTGAAGAACAAACTCTGCATATGAATTGCTAAACCTACTTTCATTCATATTTGTATAAAGCTTTTTTAAATAGTGTGTGACTAGTCCCTGAACTAACATACTATAGGTTTTAGTGCCTAATTGGATGGCAAACTTTTAAAGAGAATGAGAACAGTTGGAATACTTGTCATTTATTACTTACAAGAATGCAAATATGGCTAATCATACAAAAAACAGCCATTCCCTAATCATTTGCGAACAAACCCAGTTTAAATGGGTGTTTGCAAAAAGCAAGTAAATCACGTCACTGATGGGGCCACTGAACAAACAGCCACTTTTAGAAAATAAAGTCAAGCTTACAAGATCTTCTTCAGGATTTGTACCAATCATTGTCTTGAGTTTGCTCTCCTGTAATTTTGGAATAATGAAAGAAAGAAATGCAGCATTATCAACCACTTCCACTTTTGGAAGAGTCTTCTCTGATTTGGTGTTTTTATAGCCCAATACAAAAATCCAAAGAATGTCCAGGAAATATAAAGTACATATTACCCTGGAGGTGCTCTATATAGAGAAAGCTCCATGTTTATTATTTTGTTCCATTATTTTTCCTGCACCTTTCACAATACAGAAATACCTCCTGGTTGACACTGAGTTCCATTTCTAAAATATGCTCTCATGTTATCTTGACTTGATCATGGTATCCTCATTCATTAATTCCTCACATAGAAATAAGTATTTCGATGAGTGTTCATTGTCACACGGATTTTTTTTTTATCTGTAGCAAGAGAGTCATATTTGTAACATTAGTAGTCCAGAGGCATATCTTCATAAAGCAATAATTTCACTGGAGGGCAGACCTGAAGTGGGACAGCATTGAATCAGGCAACTGTTGATTTTTAAGGGATGTACAAATAACAAACCAAACAAATGGCACATCAGAAGAATATTTATTACCTATGTTACAATAAATAAAAATAAAATGAACTAACAACTAAATTTATTCATGTTTCTGGAAAACTATGCGGTATAGAAAACCCATAAAGCCTTCTTTATAAGCAAAGATAAAGGACTTTGACTTCAGAAAGTCTTGAGGGTGCCAATGGATTCCTATGTCTGGCTCTCTCTTTAAGCTTTGAGACAGGTATGAACAAGCATCATCACCTACAGTATCTCTGTAAACAAAATAGTAGCCCCCTGTAGAACCATATATGTGCAACTCATGATACAGAAATCAAGGCTTTTGTAAAAAAAATCCAAATTAAAAGGAAAGTTTTGGGTTTTATTTTGGCTAAAACATCTCTCTCCGCCTATACAAGTAGCCCTGAAACACTGCCATGTTCTAATTTGAACTTATGCAGTGGTAGCCAGATTTTCCGATCCTTCAACCTGCAACCCAAAATCCTCATCTTGCTGTAAGGTACTTCGAAGAGCTACATAAAGTAACTCTGATGGTGAAAATACTAGTTGACTCCCCAGTTCTCCAAGAGGTATGAAATCAAATCCCAAGGATAGTCTAGAAAATTGATCACAGCCGTACCAGGTTACTTATTTCCATGGGAAAGCTGGTTGCCCAGGGCTTACTGCCACGTGGGCTGGCAACACTCACAAAAGGTACTGGAAAAGATGCAACAGATCAGAAAAGCTTGAAAAAGCTTAAAAAACCCCACAACTGGGGCACCAGAAAAGTCTGTGATAAGGAAGGTGGCACAAGGATACGGCAGAAGTGAAATGAACATGAGATGAAGGGATAAAGATACTGCCAAGCACATGCCCAGGCAATACAGCATTGCTGTAGTCCTGGATGGTATTCCCTGGAGGGGTAGGAGGGGATTGAGAGTCCTTCTCTCCTTTCCCTTTGCTGGCTGAGGGAAAGGAAGCTGGCAGTGGGATCTCAGATTCACAGGAGGAGAAAGATAATCAAAAAGAAAGCATGGGAATACATAAAGTGCTGTGATTCAGAGGGGTTTTCCCCCTATTAGTCAGTGGTACACCTGTGTCTGATGTAGCTGGCCACGTCTTGCAGCTTCTTTAAGAGTGGGACAGAAGACTGTCTCCCAGCTACAGCTCGAGGCCCTGGAGATAAGCGATGACTATTTGAATCTTCCTTGTGTTGGGAAATAGCCTGAAAATGGAGGAGTTGAGTGCAAGTGCAAGGCTGTAAGATCACCGTGAGAGGAACGAGAGGGTTCTTTACTGTTCTTTTCTAAATCTTGAGAATTTTTAATCAGAGTTTTAGAAGTTTGGAGTTAATAACAGCGCTCTTGGCAGGAAAGCCGACTTGGGGCACCGTAAACTTCTTATCTAGGTACTGGGTGGTCCTCATGTTCCTGTTTGGATACATGTGCCTAATGATTCCATATATCACCCAGCAAAGAGGCAGAGGGAGATGAATTATAGGAGACCCTGACTATCTAAGATAGGGAGAAAAAAGAAAGGAATGCAGTCACAGTGGATTTTAGTAGAGCTCATGTAGAGAATGGTGTTAACTCTTCCATCAACCTTAGGCCATAGCTAAAACAAGGAGTTCCAAATAAATAAATAAATAAAGCTACTCTTGTAGGTGTTAGGAAATATGTATAATGTTTTAAGACTTGACTACAGAGTGATTAAAAAGAAATTATAGTCAAATATATTTAAAGGAGAATATACACAGGTTGGCTTTAACAGATGGCACAGGAAGGCCCACAAAGAGGAATGGGCATTTATCTCTTGACATCACTAAGTTACAAAAAGAACAATTTTTGTTGTTGTTGTTGTTATTCAGAAATACTAAATGAAAAATAAAGTTTCTAAAAATGCATAATTAAATAATTTTACACAAAAATAGAACAAATAGGAGCAGACAAATTATGCCTTTTTCTTTTCATATATGTACTTCAAAATCATTTAAGGGCTCTACTGAAACTGAGTGTCTTACAGAGATGTAATCTCACAGCAGTTTCATTGACTGTCTATCATATGGTACACTGTACATTGAAATTCAGTTCCATTCCATTCAAATTTATTAAAGGTCAAAAGTTCTGGGGCATCAAATATCCCAAATTTTAATTACTTGAAATCCTTATGGTTTTATGAATTAATGTCATTGCGCTTCAGTTTCTACCATAAAATCTTACTAGGGCAATTTTAAAATAAAACAGTTCATTTTATCCTCATAACTTAGACAAATTAAAGTTCTAAATAAATTTCTTTCTCAAGATAAAAGGTCATTTCCTAGATCACACAGACAGTGTGATGAGAGTGGGACACTGAAGTTAATACTACAGACTAAGTTTACATGAAAAATTGCAAATTAGTTAAATGGTAACAGCAGATCTAGTTTGTTTTATGCCCTTCTAGATTCTCTTCTTTTCTCCTTCTTATCTTTCTTTTGCTTTTTCTTTACTTTCCTTCAGCCTTCAGCTATTTAACCGTCACTTTTTTGTTTGCTCCCAATTCTCTCTTCTTTTTCTTCCTTTTTAAATCTCTCTCCTTCTTTTCTTAATCTCTCTTTTCACCATTCTTCTAAGGTTCTTATCAGCCACATCTACTCAAGGAGAAAAAAAGTCTCCAGCATCTAAAGGCAACTATCTTTTCTGTTCACAGCTCTTTTCAGATACTGAGTTACTTGATGTTAAAATATCTGTGATAAAAAGCTATCCTCTAAGACAGGATTGTGTGAAACAAGATTTCTTATACCACATACAACTACCTGAAAGCAGAAAAGAAGTACTTTGAAAGTGGCCTCAAGGTTAGGAAAGACTGCATTAAACCTTTCTGGTTACACTTTGACACCAAAGATCACTAAATGGTTTTGGTTTGGGATTCTGTTTAAAGCTTCCAGTGAAGCATGTAGTGCAAGATGATAATATTAATAGGCAAAGGAGAACATTTAAATTATTTGATACATGTCAGGGTTAAATACTATAATGAAAGAGCAAATTTGAACATTAAAGACTATTCTGTAGCCATTCAAGAAGAACAATTTTTTATTCTTTTCTGTAAGATAAGGAACTTGCTGGTTTCTTTGAAAGAACACTTATTTTTAGCAATCTAAAGTGGGTGTACTCAATCTTAGGCTTTTTAACATCAAACCAGGAGACTTCACCTGGGCAGAGAAATTAAAATCTTGTCCCTGGCATATTCCCAGCAGCTATTTGTCTGAGGACCCCAGCGGTCACTCCCACGCGGAGAGATGGGCACATGGCCAGGGACATGCCCGGGCAGTGTTGCGTTAGGGCTAATGGCTCCCTGGTAAGATGGTGACTGCAGAGCAATCCATCTGCCCTAAACCTTGTAGCCCACCTCATTCTAAAAATCCTCCTGGAAAAAGCACATCAGGGACCGTTGCAGCAAACGACTAATTGCTCAGGCAGCAGCAAGCTGCCCTTTGCTGTCCTCTGTCTGGAGACCCCCTCACCTCCAGCCTGTGGGAGAGCTGGGCATGGGCTGGGCTGGGCTGGGCTGTGACCGCACCACAAAGCCCGTGCTCCTGACCTACTGGTGCCGGACCTGTGATGCCAGCAGAGGATGTTCCTCTCTGCCCGGTGCGGCCGGAGGCATGGGGTGTGCTGGGAAGGGACCAACCACTCCAGGGGGTCTCAGGTAGGCTGGGCATCCCATCCCACCTCCTCCCAGTCACGACTGGAGTCACAGTGCTAGCCTACGGAGCCTGTGGTTCGAAGCAGGAGATGACTTTTTCATGGAAGCAGCAGGTAGACTTAACACATTCTTAACTGTTACCAAAGATGTTTTTTAAAGCATTTCACCCATAAGACATCGCTCCTAACTTCTTTCAGGATCACCTTTGGTCTTTTTCTATTTAAGCATATTTATATTTGAGGCAGCAGCATTACTGTTATATCTGAAAGCATTTCTTTTATGAATCCACACAGATAAAGCCACATGCTATATTTCTTTTTCTTCTTTCAAAAACTATTTGAAGGACATATTTATTTGATAGTCAAGTATAAACCCTGGAATAACGCAGTGCCTAACCCCAGTGCACACTTCAACTTGTCTACATTACAATGAGCATGAGGAAACTTGGAAAGAAACAGCTAGATTTTGTATTAACAGAATTAGGACAGTGTTTCTTTACCAATGGAAGATAGGTAAAAATTATGAGCACGAAATAACATAATAAATTCACAACTGATCCACTTACCAATGAACAGCACCAAAACATTTTTAGCTGAAAATATTTAAGTAATTTCAGCATGTTTACTCTACCTAGAAAACACTGCATTAGGACTAACTGAGAAATGACTAGTATGTTGCTGATGGGCTTTTAGCACCATAAAAGCAGATCGTTAAAGCTTTTAACAGGGTAAAGTAGATCTGTATGTACCTACATTAAATGTTAGACTGATGACTCAGCATTGGCTGAGTCATATTGACATACTAAATAGGCTTCAGGTACCAGTATGAGCACTGAAGAAAGCAAAGTATTTTTAAATCAAAAAGTAAATTATGATTTAACCCCTCCATGGCAGGACGGTTGGAACTAGATGATCTTTAAGGTTCCTTCCAACCTAAACCATTCTATAATTCTATGATTACCAGTATCATTTTAAGGAAATTGCTTATTCACTGGAAGCTTATGTGAATCGCGGAAGTCACTGGAGGAAATTATTTCTATTACTTTTTACAATACATTACAAGAATTTTAAAACTTTCTGAAATTTTAAATTATTGTCTACTGCTAAATAAATCTGAAAAAATAAATACTTTCACTGCCTAGAGGAAAAAGGGTGATTCTTTTGGTTGGCTTTTTTCTACAGGGACATGGCAGTAGAAAAGTATCACAATTGTTTACTGATTTTTTTGTTATTTTATATATGTATATACACATTTACTTCTAAAATTAAAATTCTCATTAACATTAGAAAAAATAATTTTTATATAGTAATTTACTTATGGATAGATTAGATTAACAAATACATTGAAATTTTTCTTACATTTCCTAATTCAATATAATCTATTAATAGCTTGATAGTTTTGAAATCCAGAATATCACATATATGTTGACTTTTGGGGGGAGCCTAGTTGCCAGATTTATTGCTAAGAAAACCTTGATAACCTTATTACCTTTCTTCTCCTGAACTACACAGTCTATGTTTAGGTCATATATAATTTAGGTAGAAAACTCAGAAACTGTACTTTTGAACAAGACACAAAGAATATAATAATTATAAAATAAGACCATAATAAGGATAAAAAGGCTTTATAAGACATTAGCATTACTACGCAATATATTTATATTTACCACCTCAATATTAGCTCTATCCTCTATTCAGAAACCTTTATTGTTGAATAAGTACTTTACTTTTTACCTGCTTTTTCTATCAGTTTAAGTTGTAAAATGTTTTGAACGTTAAATTCAATATTCACAAATGCACAACACATTCTGCTCTAGACTGACAGCCTGAATCCTATAACTGTGTGTTTTTTACTTCTTGATCATCCTTTTCCCTATATAAAGTCCTTCCAAATGAACAAGGCACACACACATGCATACTGGCAGCCCACAGGAGGTATGCACACTGTTTATATTCTA
>NW_009649593.1:377493-437721 GCF_000708025.1 Charadrius vociferus
TTTCTCAAGTCAGTTCTACTGTGAGACCTTCTCTTTCAGATGTTTCCCTAGCACACAATTTCTGTTAAAAATATTAAAATTTCACTAAAATCAGCTCTTCACAAAAACCAAGTAAATTATAGGAAGTTTTTACAATCACCCAGGTTCAGCAAGGGTGTATTTTATCCCAGAGTGCTCAAGTAAGAAAGTTATGGAACTTTTAGAAAGTGTATGTATGTATATATTACATACATATACGTATGTATGCAAGTGTGTTTGTATATATAGGACTTCCAACATACAAAGAATCAGCAAGAACAGGTATCACTGCTCTTTACTAGTGATATATTAGTGACATTCCTAATAACAACTATAGTTAAATGAAGACCATGGCATTTGACGTTCCTAGTGACAACTATAGTAAATAAGACAATGATGCTGAGCTCAAGCTCTTTGCCTATAATGCAGAATGAATTGAATAATAGAAAGAATACTTTTAAGATATTGTAAAATCTTAAAACTTTACAATTCTATTTATACCAAAACCACAAACCCATGTTTTTGCTCCAGCAATCCACCGTGACAACTTTAAATTCTGATCTTTACGTGACATCCAAAATTTGGCCAGAAAATTACAATTATTTTCTATGAGAGAATATATTTTATTCACAGATTAAGCAAACCAAGTTGATTAAAATTTCCTAAGAAAGAAAATTACATATAGTACAGCAATGAATATACAAAGCTATAAATGTCAGAAAATATGCACGTACAGTCTCCAATGTAAACATTTTATGAAGTATATAGCCATTAATAATAACCATGGTATTTCTCTATGATATAGTTTTTCGGAGGGATAGTAAGGCAGTCTTAATACATTGCCACTTCAGTATCAAAAGAACAGTGAGATTTCTTTGTGTTATTTCCCACGATCATAAGCATGTAAATTGTAAAACACAGGCATTCAAACAATAATTGTTGGCTTTCTTCGAAATGAAGCGAACAGAAAAAAGTAATAACGTGCCAGAAGAAGACACCATAGTGTAAGCAACTAAGCAATGATATATTTTATAAATTTAAATATTTTGTATGTTTTAATATTACCTCCAAGGTGTGTTGGTGTCTGTCCACCCCCCCACGGCCCCCAGGTGCCGTTATAATGAAAAGTACAAATGTATATGGGAATAAATCCCATTATTTTCCTTCCATACTACTTTTTGTTGCAGTAGTCTTGGTAATTTCTTCCCACTCTCCCCAAATCTGATTTCACTCATTTGAGCTGTGGTGGAGCAGAAACTAGGCTACAAAATTCCCAGCTCCAAGGCTTTTCTTTGGGAAAGTAAAGAACAAAACTTTGTGTGAGCTCAGATAAAGCAAATGCCACTCATAAGGTTTTATTGTGGTCCTTGCTGGACCACTTTTGGTCCTGCCCTTGAGACGCGTGACTAGAACTTGGAACAGGACGACTTTTCTGGGCAACTCATGATGCCTCTTAAAATACCATGATCTTGTTTGGAGAAGCATCACAGAGACTTTAAAGAAATGCAAAGTTATTCTAGCTTTTAAAGGACCACTTGGAGCAAAAGAATTTTGAAATCTCTCTATACTGTAAATATAAAATAATTTAAAAACATTGCTATACTGCTACACCTGAATGCTTTAGTGAAAATTCCTGTTTAGAGATGCAGAAACCAACCATGTTCCCTTTCATTCAAAGTCATATTTTTTGGCTTGGGTTATGATAATTTATGTCTAACCCAATTAAATGAACATATATATTACATAATCACACACCTTCTCAGAGTACTTTTTGTCAGTATTTTAACTGTGATGTGCAAAAATAACCCAGCAAGAGAACACCTTTGAGTACTCTGCCAATTGACAGGCAAATATTTAACATTAACAGAAATTGACAAAGAATCAACCAACTATGATTACAGAATATTTTGGCTTTCTCCTTTCTCGGAAAGAAGGAGCTCACTCCTTCCCATAGCATCCAGCTCTGCATAATAGCTGCATTCTGCTGCTGGAGAAATTTTTGCATCATGGATAGCAAAGCCAAACACTATACAATTCAAATGGCATTACTGTAAAATCTCTCTTGCCCAACAGTTGTTCCTGGTATGAATATTGCTAATATTTCAATAAAAAGAACATTAGGGTCTGATCCAAACAGCTTCTCTTAATTTCAAGATCCATAACTTTTAACACATTGCACAACTGATCTCTCTAAGCAGCTAAGTATCACAGTATCAGTATTATATAAAATCTAATTTGCATACTTGTTTTTCCTTTAACCAAATATTAGCAATTTGCTAATGTTCTGGTTCGGAGTCCCCTGTCCTGAGAGAGGAAAGCAAGCAATTTGAATCCATAAGATATAACAGCTAACTACAGATGACATTAAGTGAGCTATTATAAATGCAAAACAATTTCCAAAAGATGTGGTGCTCTTAAACTCCTATATATTTGTGTAATCATGGCTAAATGCCATCCCAAACTGATTAACCTCAGTGATGCTTTTGTGAGACATTAATATCTGTATGTCCATCTATTTCAGTTCTTCACAGAAAAAAATTCAGACTAAATACTCAGAATCAAAAACTTCCAAACACGTGAAAATCAATGAATCAAAACTGAAAATACAGTATTTTTACTCTGGGAACTGGCTTTTTTTTCATAAAAGCTAGTACTTGAAAAAATACACAGATACATATTTTAGAAGACCTTTTTACTAAGCATTATTAGATTTGTGCCTCAGTTTCCACATCTATTAAATTGAAGAGCTCTTTTAGTCATAATTAGTTAATATGCTTAAATATTTATAAGCCATAGGATGTTATATTTATGCATCACTCAAACACATATTAACAGCCTGCTAGTTTTGGGCAGTGTATTTTTTAGATGGAGATTACTTGTAAATGGATGAGGCAGTTCTCAGTTCTACTCAGTCCAGCGCCTCTTTCCATAATGCTGCTGATTTGGGGGACCAAGTGAAATGGCAGATTTATAAATATGTGTGTTTGTACCTTAGGAAAAACAAGTATTACTTACACTGTAGATCGGCTTCCAGACAACACGACTGGCAAGATAATACCCATCCCAAAGATACTAACAGCCACCCCTAAAAATTCTAGTTATTTTAGGCACTTCTATCATATATATTTTCCAATCTACCACATCACATTTAGCTGCATTACACTGAAAACATCAATTCAATTTTCAATACTCCTTCCCTTTTTTTTAATCTAGGTATTTCTGAAAAAAAAAACCCAAAACAAACCAACCTCCCAAAAAAACAAAACAGAGCACACAGCAAAAATTCACAGGCATAATGACAAGAGTATGTTGCCCATCATGGGCATGCTCATTTATACAGCTGGATGGGAATAAAGAATAATCTCAGCAAGAACTGAGTTGCCCTTTAAATGGAAATAATCTTCTGGCTCTTTCAGTCCAGCAACTGTGTAGGCAGTAGGAAGTCTCACTCCCAAATATTATCATGACTCATCTACTTTCCTTTTCTAATACTAATGTTCTTTTCTCTTTTTAAGTGCAGCGTGGATAAACCCTGCACAAGCTGTAAGGCTGCGTTAAATCTCCCTTTCTAAATCTGTAGATTTTAAACCGCAGTTACCCATTCCTATCCATAAAGTTACCCGGTATAATCACCGTGGTTACAAGGTTCCTTCACATGAACAGTATACCTGTAAAATTTGCCACCTTTATCAATCTTAATATTTGTAATAGCCAACTGGTAAGACTATAAATAGGAAAGCTACAGCTGCCTGTAGCCTGGAAGTCTGCCAACTCTCTGGAAACAGAGGAGTTAATCAGCCCAGGCGGTTGGGAAAGCTTGCCGTGGAACACAGGGCTGTACTGCAGATGTGTGGAGTGTACAGAAGGTGTGGCCCGTGCTTTCTGCATGCATATTTAAATACCTAAAATTATATAGTCTTAAGGCTATTATTAAAGAACAACCTCCCAGAGAGGAAGAATTACACAGCGAAACGAGGCATATCGCATTTCTTCAAATGGAGAGCCGAGAAGAAGAGAAGGAAAAGCCTGGGTTACTCACGATTCTTTTCACCTCTCCACCTTGACCCCGCTTTTATTCTAGGCGTGATGTCCGCAGCAGCAGGTATGTCTACTAGCCCGAGCAGCAGCAGCACTGACAGCACAGCCATGCCAGGTAACAGAAAAAAAAAGAATCACCTCTACCTGGAGTACCGATAAAGATGAATTAGAAGACTTTCCTTAGGAATGAATAATTGGAGCTAGCAGCACTTACTCAGCAGAGGCAGAGGGAGATGTAAAATATTATTCCTACTAGAAATGTTTATTAAAAATTGTATTTCCACTGCATCGCTTGTTTCCTTTATCCAGGGAATGTAAAAACAGAAGAATCATAAAGGCTTCCTCTAACCAGGAGCCTCTGGCACTCAGATGCCAGAAGAGATGCACCAGAAGCTTTCTGTGGTCCCTCAGAAGCCACCAGCTCCTCACCTGCCTCTGCCACCTCTCAGCCCTTCCCAATGTTTATCAACATTCCCCACGGCACCCTAGCAGGGGACACAGCCAGGCTGAAACCGGAGGAGTTTTTTCTCCTTCACTTGCCTATTTCACTGCAGTTGCACAGAGCTGATGGCACAGAATATTTTAATGTTGACACTCAAAACTCATTACATTTATCAGTGGGCATAAAAATAGAGTTTGTAAAGCTTCCTCCCCTATCCGCAAAGGGGGGCAAGGGAAGGGAGGAAAAATAACGTCTCTAGGATAAGAAAGAAAGGCTTAAAAAAGATTTTTTTTTTAATTCTTTCAATCTGTTCAATAACTCTGTCTCTTATTTAGCACAAATGTCTCCTATTTCTAAGGAAAATAATACGAACAACACTATCTCCAGCCCAGGGTCTGCAGACCCTGCATGAATGAACAGTTCACCGCCAGTACGAGAAGCTCTGAGAATTTATGTACAGAATCTGTGTTACCTAACAAACCGTCACCCTCCAGCCCAGCAGCCTCTGGGCAGCCAGCACCCCCTACAAGCAGCCACCAGTGGTGGCAGCGCTAAGGGCAGCAGTGTTGGGAGCTCTATTTAACACCCCACCTATCAGTGCCAGGGAGCTAGATCAAAAATTTCCCCGTGGTGATCGAAACAGTCTCAAGGAAGAACCGTAAGAAAAATCATCTGCTAACCCTTTCACCATCACTAGGAAATCATTCCACACGACCTGTGGAGGTCCAGGAAAGCTTCATCCTGAGAGCTGAAAATCACTACCATGAGACCAGAGTGCTTGTCACTCATGGCGACAGAGGACTTCTGTCTGGATGAAGACTACATTCATATTGAATAAAAGAAATTGCAAAACAGCTATTTATTTAGCATCATAAGCACTAGCCTCAGGAATAGTTACAACTGTAACTTACTTATACAATGGTGAAACTTATTTTCTTAATAAACAACAATGAATTAGCATTCTACAAGCTGATGTTCTGCCTCACCCATTGCACATTGGCTGTTGTGTAGATGCTATGGCTATAACCGAGCTGCAGAATTCAGGAGGTTTTTGAATAAATTACCAGAATAAGTTTCTAGATACAATTTCAATTACAAAGAAAGGAGAGACAAAGTAAGCTATTTTCGCTTTAATAATGCATCTATTAATTTATAGTGTTCCCAGCCACTGATCTTTATGAAATTTGAGCTCAAAATTATTAGTGATATTGAAATACTCCATAGTGACCAGTTAAAGTGTGACCATCTGAAGCCATTCATCTCTAGACATTCTCATGTTAGTGACGGTAACTTTCAAAAGGGGCCAGGAGCAATTTTTTACCTAAAGTTGCCAAACTTCAGATGACAGCAGTGATATTGTATCAAAAAGTTTTTCATGACTATTAAAGTAGTTATCTACAAGTCCTTAAAAAGGAAGACTGTTTCATCAATCAGACCCATTGGAGAAATTAGGAAGGGAGGTGTGCTCTTATTTCAATTTAGGATAACTATGTTGCAGCAGAGGACATAAAGAAAAAGTGATCTGCCAAATCTCCCGCATGTTACACATTACAAGCAGTCTTTGGTTTCCATCTGACTCCAGCAGCCCCCACGCGGCTGTTTCCCCTGTGCAGATGACCACGAAGGTGTGATTCCCACATATGGACCCACCACTGTGTCTGGGCAGGGTGAGACTCACGATGTCCTTGACTCAGTGGAAGTTCCCGATGAAAAGGTTTGGTTTCTTTGACATCATTTTATTCTACAGGAGCCACATGTATGGGCTAAAGAACAATGGAGCATCAATCCCACACCTGCCATGGGGCCTTTGCCCCCAAGCAAAAGTAACTCCTATGGTAAAATACAGTGTTATAATAAATGGTTAGGAATTTCAGATTGCTTTTTTTTTTTTTAAAGCACATTCTAACTGCATATCCTTCACCATCTGAGTTCACTCTTTAAAAATGACTCATCGTGTTGCTGGTTATGTAAGACACCTGAATGTACCAAATTGTTCACTGCACCAAAATACAGCGCAGGGAAAAACCTCAGTTAATACCAGGCGGTCCTTTAGGAGTTCCTAGCAATTTTAGTGAGTTCCTTGGCAATTTGAAAGCTTGCTCAAAAGTAATGTAATTAATTCTGGAATTGGCCATGTGGACAACTTTTTCAGAGATGCAATGGACCGCTTGAAGATGTTACACCAAGACTGGATGCCTTTCTTACTTATATGTTGCAGCTTAGTCAGAAGTTAAGGACTAAAAGATAAATTTACAAAATGAATTTATGGTCTGTGTTAGTTCTACCTAGCTTTAATATATGTCCTTCTCTAAAATCTTCAGACATATTTAATTTCTTTTATCCTCAGCTTTCATTATGCCCCAGCCTTTTAATTTCTGTTTTAGTGTGTCATAGATAAAAGTCACTAGCAATTTACTGCACAGTTCTTTCCTTGGGTCAGCTCTCTTCCACAGGGCTTTTTATCCATCAAGGGCAGAACTTTTTTTAAAGTTCTCTCTCCCTTCATTAGAGACTTCATTTCTACCTTCTTCTAAAGGGTTGCAGAGCTCTTTGCAGCACCTTGGCATGGCCTTCCAGGAAGGGTTTGAAACAACTTCGCTCTCTTGTGCACAGGGATACTTCATTCACCGAGACATGATGAAAGGTAGAGCCTCTCTCACTGCCAGCCTGCAAGGCCATGAGGTCGGCCAGAAGTGCACAGAAGTCTTTCTCCACTCTCCTCAAAGCCAAAGCCACTTCCTCCCACAGGAACCTCTGTCACCCCTTCTGAAGGTTCCACCACTGATTGTGTTGGAAATTGATGATCTGGTGAAGCTTTTTTTCACAGAGGTCACGCGCTGCTTTAGTGCTGAGAGAGGACAGACTGACAAGGAAGAGCCTGGCCACCGTGCCAGGGGCTCATGAGTCATCCTCTCCTGAAGTCACACTAGGACTGGGTCAACTCCTAAGTAAGGGCATCTATTGCTCTCTCCCTGCCTTATCATGAAGGCTAAGAAGCTGCCCTTTACGGTACTTGATTTTAAGGCATCTTTATCAAGTTTGCAAAACAAAGAAGGTCTCTCTTTCTACAGTACAAGCCGTACTTAAACCACTGCCACAGCAGTTCTTACATCGCCTTTGATGCATTTCCACAACAGTCTCCCATTTTAGAAGAAAGAGTAAATCTGGTGACTGTCAGAGACCCTCTGCAAGGCAGCCATACAGAGACCGTCAGGCACGACAGGACAAAAGCTAAAGAACTCATTAAAGCTAAAACTACCAAAGTATTATTTTGCAGCCCCTATGACTCTAACAGCTCAGGGGAGAACAACTCAGATGCAGAAACGTT
Source organism: Charadrius vociferus (assembly GCF_000708025.1). Lineage (NCBI taxonomy): Eukaryota > Metazoa > Chordata > Aves > Charadriiformes > Charadriidae > Charadrius > Charadrius vociferus. Next base: position 385,320 of record NW_009649593.1, read on the forward strand.
TGCTACAAAAACAGTGCAATTCTGTGAAGCAAAGGACGTGCTCACATAATTCAGCAGTGAGCACGGGGACGAGAGCTACACACCATTTACCCCTGCAAGCTTGGGGAAATAGTAAAGTTCCAAAATCAGCTTTGTAGGGGGTTTTGTTTGTTTGTTTTGCTTGTAATGAAATACAACAACCAAAGGATCCTGAGACTTTCTGTAGCTTGTGGAGAGTACAAAACACGCCTTATATTTATTTTTTTTATCATCCAAATGCATAAAATAAAAGAAATACACAAAATTTACCATCCTACTAACATACCCTTTACTTTTTCTGTTTACTTATTGAATACCATCAGTGCACTCAGCACAGTATAAACATATAAACTGACATTACCTCTCCCTTAAAGACTTTACGGTCTAGCACAAGTCTGTCTTAAAAGTCGTCACTTCTATAAGGGCACATGTTTGTTTGTTTCTTAATTTCTTCACTTTTTAATTTAAGATTTTAACCATAATGTTATACATTTTGCTAGCACCTTTTAAGGTCTTGGTGGTAGAGGAAAATAAATGTGTTCTGCATAATTGTATACACATGTACAAATCTTTAAGTGCATGTGCATGAGTCTATGCATACATGGTCCTGCTAATAAACTAACAAACACATAAACAGAGCAAGAGTTGCACAATTAAAAAATCCATTTTGATATATATTATTTAATTTTGACTGAAATAACATATGAGTAAACTAATCTTGGTTTGGGTCAACCAGCCTTACATAGATACTCATTTATTGTATACAATTAACCTGGAATAAAGTTCCTCTTAATGAAAATTTTAAAACAGATGATCTGCTTTTTTGAGGGAAAAATTGTAATTTTTCTTACCCGTGTGCCTTATCAATTTGCCATCTATCTTCATGCCCTCAAGGTAACACAGATTTATTTTTTTTTTTAAGTGCAAGGATCTGAGTCTATCAAGTATAAAAGAGACTACAAAACACATACAGAGATCAAAGAATATTACCAGGATTGTTTTTTCCATCTGGCTTCAGAAGAGTAGGCATTAGACAACGTCTGTAAAGCTAAGTCAGCAACTACTGTTTCTTTTACAAGAAATTCCACGTTGCTGGCCTAACTAGTATGAGAAAAGCAAGAATTATGACTGTATTTTTTTCTTATCTCATAACACATAATTCTTTTTCTTTGTTTGCAACAGACACTTTAAGTTCATCAAGAAGTCAATGAAAGAAAAACTGATCCATAAACATGTAATAGAAAAAGGGGTTTGTTGTTATTGTTAATAATGCAAAGTAAGTTCCTATGACATATCTCCAAACTTTCACTCAGGCAAAAAAAAATCAGCCCTCTTAAGCAAACTAGACATCTGAGGCACCATAACTGGCTACATGAGAAAACATCTCTTGCAGGCTGCTATTTGAGCTGGGGGTAGTTAACTTATCCTTTGTACCATTCATCCCAGGAGAGTTTATGCATTTACTGTTTAAAAAAAAAAAAAAAAAAAAAAAAGAAGCAAAGGCTAAGGACCAGCAGAGCAGGGCACACCCACCCCAGCTGAAGTAGCTTGTCTGAGTGATGTTGATGCTGCTGTAGGCTACCAAGTCAAGTTTCTTCCTTTTCTTCCTGTACCTTCTCCTTCTACAGCCACAAATATCGTCTATGCAATATGGAGTAGAAATTTGCTTCTTCTTTAAAAGCAAAAAGTACCAGCAGACTCTGAATCGCAGCACACCATTTTGTAAAGAAAGCACAACTTTTGCAAAAACATCACATCTAAATATCCCTTTTTAACTCTGGTACTAAATCTTCGTTTCAGCAAAAAACCTTAGTACCTCTCAAGAGCTCTCAGGACCCTTATGCCAGCTTCTATTACAATATGGCACCTTGGTCTTTTGCTGGTCTGACCCCAAACAAGTAGTTAGTGTGCCTTCTCACAATGTTTTTTTTTAGTATTTTTAGGTGTGACTGTACAACTAACAGTTCTACACAGTCCTATGTGAACTGATATTTCAGCATAGCCGGTGTTTTATGTTAGCATAAATGAGAAGCTGTATGAGACTACCGCAAGAGTGCTTCCCAGATCACGTTAATAGTAAAATTTTACAAGACAATGTTGGTGCTTTTAACATCAAACTTATGGATTAAACATATCCCCGACACTTTTAATCTGTGCAAGTCATTTATCATTATCTGTTCTAACAAATTGGTAATCTTTAGCCTATTAACTCAGGCAAATGTAGGAGTGTTTACTGAGTGGTGGAGAATTATAAGGTTATGTTCAGACAAAAATAAATGCAAGAAAACTAAAATTAATATTGTTTAATGTAAAAATATGCCATCCTACACAGCTCTCAAATAAACTGCTAAACTGTGGTCGGCGTTCTGTTTTTCAAAAAATGATTGTTAGGCTAATCTGTCAGGCCTAATTTGCATTTCTATATTTACCTTTTCTCACACACTTCAAATATAAAGTTACTGGGTTTTAAGAAAGCATTCAGAGAAGATCTGGACATTTTATGACTGCAAGATGAAAGACAAAGCTTGTTCCATTTTTTCTTCTTTATTTTTTATGCTTTTAAATTTTCTTCCCTTTTTGGCTAATTACGCTTAACTGAAATCTTATCTTCATTTCCACCTAGCTCTGACTTCTTCATTCTCCACCTCAGTGTACTACTCCCTTTTTTCCAGTATACCCTCTGCTTATCATTCCTCACCTCCTTCTTCTGTATGTCCACTTAACCAACCCCTACTCAGCACTGACACACCGCACGGATGAGGTGCAAAGGAAAGGTAGTCGGCCTGAGAACTGCGCCAACAAGAGTGAGTGACAGATGATGAGAAACCAAGGCGAGGGTGGCGTTATCTCAGCAGCTGATTTTGAGTAGATGACATGAGACAAAAATGCAATACACCTCGCACGCTGGCCCTGTTGTACATTTCAGCTCAAAAAGCTAGAAACTAGAGCCAGCCTACCAAGTATTTAAAAGCCCATGAAATTTATCCCAGAAGGTGGAGATACTCTTGGCATTCATTCTGCTCATTTAAGAAAAGAAATTGCTTTCTACACGTGCATGCTGAATGGGGCATGATGCTGGAATACAAAATCAGTTAATTTTTCTGGGGTGGGTGGCACCAGAGGCATGGGGAACTATTTGTCAGATGGGCAGAGAAAAGGAACTATGGCAAAATGTTTAAAAGCAGTATAAGAGTCTGGATGCACTTTTTTCTGCATCTGCCAATGCTATTCCAACCTAAATTGCAAAGCAGTGAAGGCATTACGCTATCTTTATCCAAGCAGGTGAGGACATTTCTTCTGCAGCACTTCCATACTGATCTTCAGAACAAGAATGAAGGTCAATGTCTCACAGCCTAATAAAAAAAAAATCCCACATGAAGGACAACTGTAATAGGCAATTGCATTGGTGTTAATGAATGGATTTTATTTAAAAAAAAAATTATTTTTCTATTTTAGCAGGGAAAACGTAATTCTTTAATGTTGAATTTTGTTGTTAGGAAACTAAGTAACATAATCATTTTAGCAATGATATGGCTTGTGTCCCAAATGGTGCAAATAATTCACTGACTGTAGCAGAACTATAACAAACTGTGAGCATCTGGCCTCCTCTGCTTTGATCAACATTTTCAAAGCCTGCTTGAGAAAGATGGATGCTCATTCCTATTAAGGGAACAATAGGAAGCGGGTTTCCATGTATCCAGAGAGAAGGCAGTAATACAATTTTCAGCAGTCAATGGAAGTTAGTGGTCTGACTTCTATTTGTGCCTTTGAAAATCTCCCCAGTGAGATTCTTTGGGTGAATTAGAGCTATGGGGTAATCTCCTAAATTGGAATGAAATCAATAAGCTAAATGAAAACATTTACCTTAAACTCTAATTTAAGCCCTGAGTTGATGGAATTAAAGGTGTTGTATCCTTAACAGCTCTATGGAAATAAGAGTCTCACCACTAACTGACGTCATAAAGAGCACGGGGAAAAAATTACTATCTAAAATCTCATGCCAACTCTACATTCAGGTCAAATAAAATATATGTTTTTCTATGGGTGGGGACATGGAGATACTCAGAACATTAGGCCACTGTGCTTGGCTTTTATTTATATATCAAACTAAAAAACACTTAGTTGATTCAGGGCAGCATTTCACTTTAAGTTTCATGTGGTACTACCGTACATGGATGTGCTAATGGAAATCAGCTCAGTGACAAAAGTATGTGTTTTTAACGAGTTCCACACTTTCTAATATAGAAAATCACTAGTTTAATATATTGGTTGGTTAGGATGATAGAATAACTAAGACACAGGATAATAATAATAATTCTTAAGTACATGAGCTACTTGAAATGAATAACTTCAATAATAACATCTATACTTTTCTCATAGTATTCAGTAACTGCTTGCAATATAACCTCTGACTCAAATAATGCACAGAAGCTTTTGTTATTGTTTGATGAAATTTCTTACATGCCACCATAAGGCTCGCTTAGGATTTGGGTTCATACTATCACTTATCTATCATAAAGAGAAGCATTATTTTGGAAAATCATCAAAAATGCACATGTGAAATAACCAGGAAATAACTGGAAACATATAAGTGACTGTTTTAAAGATTATGAAATCACATTTTGACGACATTTAATCTTGACCGTTTTCCTTTGGAAAAAAAAAAAAAAGAAACACCATAAAATGCAAAAGCACCTTTCATTTATTGGTTAGAGTTTGTTATGGGGATAAAAAACTGTATATTTAAGTGAAAGATGTGGTTTTAACAAAAATAGTGTGGCTGTCATAATCAAATTCTCCTTACTAATACCAGGATAAAACATGGCTAAATTATGCTACGGAAAAGATGAATTTTTGATAGGCAGAGCTGTGTAGTAACGTCATTTACCAGCAGGCTTTTTTTTAGAGATAAGGCAGATATATTATGTAGAACACAAAAATAAGTAATCATGATCAAAATAAAATGAAAAAACCCTCAGCTTTAGTAAGGGAAGATGAGGGAGTGATTATCACACTTTCTCATAAGATGGGAATGATGAGTATCACCTTTTAGAGTTATCGGTATCCCTGCATATGAAAATGAACGCAACTCGAATGCTTTAAAATGGTTTCAGTGCCTGCAAGTGGTACTTCCCACAGAAAATCTATTTTTTTTTCTAATTAGTAAGTCTAGTCTATTCTTCTTCTTCTCTTCTTTTTTTTTTTCTTTTTCCCCCCTGATTATTTGATTTTCCATGTTAGCTAAGTTAACACATTTACTTCTCACTTACATGTGGACCTGTTGTCTGCTACATTTCACAATTTCTGCTCTGTTGACAGCTATTCTAGGTGCATTCAGAGCTATTTTAAAGACGAAAGCTGTTAACATGACTTTCTCAGACAGACTAGTTAAGACAATAGTTTCAAATTTATGAGAGTCTGTAAAATATCTCATTTTTGAAAAATTCAAAAGCACTGTCATTTTTGCATTTTAGTCGGACTTTAAAAATGTTAGCAGTCACAGAAATACTGTTAGCTTACTATATAAAAGACTAAATTTTTAAGTATAAAAATTATATTACTTTTAAGGATTAGCATAAAATTGAAGTATCTTTGCATATTTTGTACTATAACATGGGAGGGTTTTGAAAGGAGTAAAAATTAACCTCTAAAACTTACTGGGTTTGCATACAGTGTATTTGCACTGGAGAGTTTATGTGGAAATTGTAGGCTGTAAAAATGAAGCCTGTAGAAGTATGCAGCGTGACTGCCTGCCTGTGCCTTGCAAAGAAAGTTCTACAGTCTTCTCAAACTGAAGACTTGGTGTTAGCAAAAATAAAGACCAAGAGTGCCATGGAAGAGGTGAGTAAGTGCAAAGTGCGAGTGGCAGTCCTTGGGATGGGGATGCACACGCGCAGGCTCAGGGCTGACACGGTGGCAGTGACGGTTTGATGGAAGCTCTTACTGGAAAAAGCCTGAATATGCTTTTTTGTGGGGCCCTGGAAGTAGGCAATAGCATTTCTGGCTGAATCCCTCTCCGCATTTCCTTTTCTCCACTGCAGACTGCTGCAATTTGGCTCAAAATATCCAATACGAACCCACAGGGCTGGCTTAAAGATATTCTTGGGGGTTTTAGATACACTCAGTGTACCTTGTATAAATGAATATCAGCCTTGCTGTACAGAAATACCTTTAACATTCACATTGGTTTTGGAGTGAACCTCTGCTTCTAAAAGCATTTTTTCTCCCATCATCTTCCAAGACCTACCATTAGCTTTGGCTATGCAGTGGGGTTTTATTAATTAATTTAAGCTTTAAAAAAACAACCCCAAACCAGTAAAAGAGAAGCCACAGTTAACTCTGATGTAAGCAATCTCCACAGAAATCAAAAGCATTTGGTTCACAAAACTCAGGACAGATTTCAATCCTACATAAATCCCAATGACATCTGGAAACGAGGGAAAAGGGACAAGAGAACCCTGTAAGAACAGCACAGAACTCTTCCCCTTGCTCACCGTTGCTTTTGTTCCCTCACCTTCCTTCATCTTCCTTCTCCTTTTGTCCTCCTCTCCATCCCCTACACTTCTTCATATTGCACACATATAACTGGAGAGCTTGGACAAGTCACATTTCAGTTATGCCAATTCAGTTAATTTAAATAATTTATTCATTTAACATAAAGTTGATTGGTTTATCAGAGTACACCTTTAGAGGATCTTTTTACAGAAAGATTTGTCCTCAGTTGCATTAACAAGCCTGTTCCCTTCATTCTAACTTTATAGGCGTTCTTTAACAATTTCTTCTTTGCCTCTCTTAACGTGATGGATGCAATGCAATTCTCTCTTCGGAGCAGTTCAAGTCTTTTTCATGGTGATATATCCCCTTATATATATATATATGCAATATATATTAGGATACGTATTTACTATTTCTTTATAGTAAGTAATAGATGGAGAATAAAATGAAGCAAATACCTAACTTGTTTTGTAAGGTGATAGGTTCTCCTCTGACTAGCTGCTACACTTCATAGCAGGCATTGTAAGGCCACCTGTGGATCCGTTACCATTTATCTGTAATTTAACCTATTAGCCTTAACACTACATGACATAATTCTCTGCTTACAACATATGTTGGCAGTTTCACTCTGTGAGGTCCATTTACTGAATCTAAAGTGTTAGCACACAGCAAAACTGAGCAGCGTATACACAGAAATCCCTAGAGTAACTTTATATTTGTAATCTGCGTTGCTGCTTGATTTGTTTTGAATTAGATATATTTTAAATTCATGGCTCTGAGATGTATGTAATTGCTTCATACATTACCATGCTTATTGTGCTCATTATGTAATGCAATGTAGACCAGAAATTAGGAACTGTAACTTGCTACGCCACAGTTTAGAAAATAGTATAAAAGAAAAAGAGGGGAAAAAACCCCAAACAAACAAACAAAACAGATGAAAGAAGAAGTAGGAAGAAGGAATTCAATTTTTCTTGAAGTCAGCAGGAGTTATAACCAAAGGACAACTTACTCAGTACTTAACAGAGTAATGAAACAGTCTATTAAATTTGCAGCTACAGGGAAATGTCTGAACTTTATCTCATGACTAACTCAAGCTCATCATATTGGCTTCATAAAGTTAACGCCAAAGAAAGTCTGGAAAGCAATCAGTGTTGAAAATTGTTTTTTAAAATACTTTTTAATGTTTTGTTTAATAAAGTTAAGACTGTATATGTCACTGTATCGAGTGTTGCTAAAGCAAATACTAGTAATTATAAATGGCACCAATACAGCCAGATTAATTTTACAGAAACAACAGAATTTTAACATGAAGAAAAACCAATTTTCATTGGTACTGGATTTAAACAATTAACCAAATCTAGGACCTAAAGTATATAGCCAGCTGAAATGAAGACTATGACAAGTTACTGTAGACATTATGAAGATCATTACTCATACTTTACATGAAACATTTTTTCACACTACAATGCTGAGATGTGAAAGGCTTAGGGCATACCTTCTAAATCCTCTGCTATCAAATACAGACTTGGCTCTGTTAGTTCAGATTCCAAAAGTGAGGAGTCACCAGACCTATAAATATTCTTTTGATATATGGGAACGTTTTTTTTCTTCTGCAACACAGAACAATTGATTAATTACTATTTGCAAAAGTATTGATTTAGACCTCTGGATAAAATTTGTTCTGGAGTAGAAGCATGTGCTTTTGAACTTGAACCACCATACGTTGATGAAATAGTATTTGGCCTTGAATTAACTTGTGAAGTTCTACATCAGCATTTTATAATTGTAGCACATATTTCATTTTTATTGGCAAACCACAACTCATTAGAATAAAAGTCTAATTTATACATAGCCAAATGGTATGATTTGTCAAATAGAAACATATGCGCTTGGATATAGTCAACCTTTTCCAGTAATTTCAGAATTTTTCACCATTCTTGAATGGGAGAGGTAATGGTTTTTAAATTTTCTAGAGTGCATATGAATAGCTTCAGGAGCCAAATCTTTTATTCTGTTTTTCTGTGTCAGCAGATGGTTCCTTCAAAACCACCCTCCCAGTTTTCAGTCTTGAAATAGTACTCCGTGCAAGATTTCTGGTTCTGGCAGCAGAACATCCAGATTTTATTTCATTCTTCTTTGAATCTTAAGAATTTCTCCAACTCCTTATGAAAAAAAAAAAAAAAAGGCAGGAGAACATGCTATTCCTTCAAGCACAAGGAACGGAACTGTAGAGAAGAAAATCATAAAGCAGAATTTGAAAATAAAAATGGTAAGAAGGATTAATGAAGAATGAAGAAAAGTTGTGGTACTATGAATAAAAATGAAAATCAAAAAGGAAAAGGAAAAAAAAATCAGAAGAAAAAAAAAGATTTATTTTTGGTCAGATTTTTGTCAGGCACTTTGCTGGGAGCTGTGAAGCTGATAAACTATTCCAAATAGTCTTTGGCAAAAAAAAAGGATAGGAAATGTGAGGCCTGAGCGTCAAGAAACTGAAAATATAGTATCATAATTACTTTCTAAACCGAGTTCCTCACATAAAAAAGTGATCTCCATTCCAGTGAGATCAGTTGCAGTGTGCTTGCCACTCCTGTCTGAACATCTCTTTTTAATTTACAAAATGGTTAAAAAACATTAAAGCTAAAATCACATGATTTTTTTTCTTCAGGATCGAAATACCAGATTGAAAAACCTGCTTATTTTTGAGCAGATAATTTGCCTGAATTCCATAAGATAAAATTTATTGGTTAGTACTCTTTTTATAGGAACTCATTTAAATAAAATTCTGTTAGACATTCTACACCAGAGCTTGTTTCTGAAATAGTCTATATGTCTGTAATTAATAGCCTATAATTAAACCCAATATAAAGTTGAAGTAATTTACAATACTCTATCTAATGCTTGTAGCTTTGTTTAGAAACTTAAAATACTGCTTAAAAGCAGTATTGTTTACTCAAAACTACAGCATAATTGCTTTGTCGTGGGTCTTGAAAAATAAAGCAGAATGCATAGGTATATATACTTTACTCACTAGACAGGAGTGAGACTACATCATATTTATTGCAGCCTTTAAAATATCTCTATTGTATATTGTACAAAATGGCAGTCCAAAAGTTTCAACTTAAGTCTAGTGAAGTTTTTCATCACTGAAACTATGACCTCACTCTACATTTGTTCTGAAAAATGCATATATAGTTTGCTTGCTCATTTGTTCTTTAAAAAATTGAATGCGATACACTGAATTTATTTTTGTTCCAGATTTCGCAAGCTCACCTTAACTATGAAATAGGATAATTACCAGTGAGGAATTCTAACATTTGCAAAGCTTGGACATTTCCTTTTTTACTACTGTAAAAGTATTAGGTACTTACACTCAGTATGTATTGAACGAGGTATGTTACTGCAGCTAACACTAATACCAGTGTGTGCTCTATACTGCATCTCTCCAGTTTTAATTTTATTAGAATACCACATATGCTGAATAATATCTCTTTGGACTAATCCTATTCATTTTTGCTGCAGCCACACGATGGAGATTGGGTATTCCACCTCCTTCTGGAGAATGGGAACACAGCAGCGAGTCTTCAATTAGCCGTGGGGGCTGCTCCTGGCCCCATAAACACAAAAATAAAACCAGATGTCAGAGATCTGCAGAGGAGATTTGAGGATATCTTATGGCTCTCAGGCACATAATAAAACTCCAATGAAACTTTTAGATGAGGCAGTAGGATTTAAGTATCACAAAATGCTCACATGGAGTATTTTAAGTTGTTTCTACCTCATGCAATGTCAAAAACAATTCGGCCATCTTGAAAATGTATGCTATTCCAAGGTGGATTTTTTCCTCACTCTTTCTCCTTCTCTCTCTTTCTCTCTAACGTAAGGAAATCGGACAGTTATAAAGTCATAATAAAACTTGAACTTCAAAGAGAATGGTCCAAAATAAGATACATCAAACTTCCAACACTATGGAAACAGATCCAAGTTATTTTTCTGTTGAATTAAATTCTGTTTATCTTCAACTAGTCTTCTCTTGCTTAAAAAATATTAGGCAAATATTTTGAATGCAGAGGATCTACAATTAAGATGGTACAAAGCTATAAATACAGAATTTAGACAAAGACTTTAAGAAAAAGAAGTGTCAGTGTCTCAAAAAGACCTGTAAATGAGATGATCGAGGAAAGAAGCAAAACACTGCTCTGCTCAGAAATGATAAATTACAGAAAATATGTGTGCAAGAAAAATCCCAGCTAATGTTGAAGTGTTAATATCAACATATTATATAATGCTATCAAAATCCTAAAATATAGTATTTCTTTCCTCAAGGAAAAAAACCATAAGCTTGCTTTGACAAACTTAAAAAATGTATAAAAATGAGAATGTAATTTATTTTAAAGTTTTAGATTGTTCCAGTTTTCATTTAATAAAGACTGCTGGAGGTTAATGTAATCTTTACTCATTTTAGAAAGATCCAATAAAGAATCTCAAGCACTTGAAACTTGTGTGATGAAATTTACAACATAACATTTAATAAGTTATTACTTCTTAGATTAATTCATGTTCTGCATTCTATAAGAATCATAGACAGCAGCAAAATTATAGAAAGTATTACAGTAGATTACTAAATGTGCTGAAGCAGTTTTGTCTTACTTTAAATAGGACAGTCCTATAATGTTTTTTTCTCATTAGTGTGAATGCTAAGGAAATAAGATGCAATTTTTTAAATACAATCTTTAGGCATATTTCAGTAGGTGATCCTTCTGAAATTTTCTATATGTTCCATCAACAATTAAAGACAACTTAATATTGAAGTAACTTACAGTAAGGCATCTAATATCTCTAGCTTTCTTTACCAAGAAAGTGTTAAAAGCAATATTACTTACTCAAACTTCAATCTGATTTACTATTTTTTCTAAATTCATTTTTCCAGCAGAAATCTCTTGTTACTGATATCCTTCTCTTCCAACTCATTTAATACAGGAGAACATGTTACAGTCCCCATTGTTCCTAAAGCAAATGCTCATTTATATTTAGTGATGTTTACAATGAGCAATATACTAACAAAACATGTTCCTATTAGAATTATGTTAAATATTTCCTTTGAAGTTTAAGCTCTGTTTCATCAAGAATTCTAAAATTTAACCCTTATACATGATGATACTAAGACATGAGACTTAAGTGGACTAATTCCCACAGCGAAGTTAGCAGATACACAAATAAAAATGCTCCTGTCCTGGTTTGAGAGACACAGGAATAATTTCTCTTTCAGTCATCTTACTTTTCAGTAAGGTTTTTTCTAATGCTAGGGAAAATTGCATTTTTTGAAGACTCTAGTCTCTGAATTTGTGAAAATATTTACTTTATAGCCACCTGTGGCACCTGGGTTTCAAAGTCTCTGATTTTGAGCTCACCGGGTGCAGGGATGAGGAGGAGCGAGACACAGGCACTTGACCCAAGCTGGCCAACAGGGTTATTTCATGCCATGAACATCAGATTCAATATAAATTAGAAAGTTTGCTGAGGAGTTTTTCCTCTTCTATGATGGCTGCCATCCTGAGAACTTCTTGCCCCGGTGCCGGACCCCTGAGCCCTTCCCTTCCTCCCAAAGCCGTAGCGCTCAGTGTCCCACATTTGCTGTCATCTGGTGGGAGTGCACAGCTGCCTACTGATAGAATTGGCTGAGTGTAATCCTGGTATATTTTATATTGGTATTGGGATCAATACCAATATAAGGTCCCTTCCAACTCTGAAAATTTCCCAATTCCCCTTCCTGGATGGGGAGGGGTCACCGGGTGAGAGAACAACTATCTAAATGACAATAAATTGTTGTGAATTCATCAAACCATAACAGCCCCTTACTGATATTTTTAGTATATTTTTTGTAGCAAATAATTAAAAATATTTCTCCAGAAACAAGATGGAGGATAAGCACATGCATCTGCCCACAGAGAGTCCTCAGTGGATTATAAATGGAAGCTTCAAGTGAATTGATACAATCAGTCCTGAAAAATATCTCAGACGTCACAAAGTGCTTACTGTATAACTGACTTAATGTCCAAAAAATGAAATAAAAGTCTTAGAAATATCCTATAGATGTAATTATCTTGTAGAAGAAAATTTCTGTTTTCAATATAACTTACAGAGTACAGATGATAAAATGGCGAAGATGACAGTAAAGTGATAAAAGCACAGTTGATAAAAGAGAGATGATCTCTCTCAAATTACCACATACCATAAATTCGGTCAAGACAAATGAGATTTTGAATTGATACATCACAGAAGTCAGGAATGTCAAAACTGTACTTTCTAAGAGTTCATTAGGAAATGTACCTAGCACTGAAATTAATCTTTGTGCTCTCCAGAAATTACATTACAACACATAGCTCAGGGATACAGTGAACTAGTTAATATCTGTCCACAGAAAGCAGAAGTGCCTTTTTCAAGTCATTAGTCAGCCTTGGACAAGAAAAAGCTCAAGAATTGTATCTATGAGGGAAGATGGGTTACCACAAGGAAACTTATCCGTTTATTTCCCATGATCTTCATCCATTTCTCCTACCTGATGCCTAAACTGAAAATGAATCAGATCACAGATGTCACAATTTACAGTCCAGTGTTTCAGTATAAAAGTGTACTGCGAGCAGTTCAGTAGCTGCTTAACACGTGGTTTATTCAGCTTCACAAAGACAGAAAGGTGAGGGTAGCAACTGTTTTGCCATATGACTGTTGTGACTTTGGTTTCTAAGTCAACAGGGGGGAAACTCTACGGGTCACTTTGGTCAGTCAGTCATTTCCATCAGCCAAATTCAGGTCTGACCTCAGGCTGTCCTACCACCCCTGTGCTCATATGCACGCTTGAGCCATGGATCAGCAACCTCTTGAGGACGAATGACACTTCCTTAACACCTTGGAGGGTATTCTCCTTCCCCCAGGCTGGGTACATCAATCTTAGGAAGAGATCATCAGCAGGTATCACACACATAAACATTGGTAAGTCGCTTGCACAGGCTTTGGGCCAAAGTAAACAAGTGACAAGAGACTGAAAGTTTATGCCTGACTTCTGAGTCTGCACTTAGGTATGCTGCACAAAAAACTCTTGACTTTCAGGAGTCGTGGACATCCTCTCTCTTACTCTTGCCTCTGTCCATCTCTACAGAAAGAGTATAAACTCCTAGTAATCAAGAAACCAGGTCTTTGCCACTGAGTTATTCAGTTCCAGTCACATGACACACCATGCAAATTCTGAAAGGTCCTGATGCGATAAGTATAAATAAATTCAAAATTCTTCTAATGACCATATCCACATCTTTTTAAGTTGTGGCTATAACATGCCACAGCAAAGAGAAACACAAACTCAACATTATATTCACTCAAAGACAAAAATGCAATTGTAAGCCAGCAAAACTATAACATATGCATCAGAGAGCTACTGCCTGTCAGTATAATCTACTAGGAATACAGTTCTTAAGCTCCATCCTTCTGGGCATGTGGGAAAAAGAAGTCATTACTGCAGTGCGAAGGGACAATATCCTTCTTTAAGGTCAGAGGGGCAACTCCTATTTGCTGGCAAATAGACTCCTTAAAGCATGATGTGATCAAAGGGACAATGCAGAACAAAGCCAAGGTACAATTGCCTGGTTTACTAACGTCACACACACTGAAGTGAATTTGATATTAAAAGAATGCAGTATTAGACAGCACAAGACCTCCAAATTTCATGCATATAGAATACCTTGCTATGAGTATTAAATTTTTTTTTTTTTGTGATGTGTGCTACTAGAAAGGTAAAATACGATTAAGAGGACAAGCCTTCCCATGCTCACAGTCTTATACATATTGTACACAATGCATTAAAAATGGAATTCTGCAACAGCTCACAGGACAGGGAAATGAGGGGAGGAGAGGGGAAGGGGAGGGAGAGGAATGGGGACAGGGAAAAAAGAAAAGAGAAGGAGACAGGGAAATGTAGTCCCCCAGGCACACGGCAACAATTTATTCAACCTGCCTGTTAGCTGTCAGGGTACTTCAAGCTCACTAGAATATGTTCCAGTACTGATAAAAAAAATGTGTCACACAGAGGTGGAGGAAAAATAGAAACGCTTGTTGAAATTTGTGGTCAGAATCCATAATCTCTATTCAGCAATGCCTAGTAAATGAAAAAAGAACAAGCAGCAATAAATACTTTTTACCCGACCTTCAGCTAGGGTTTTGTTGCTCTTGTTGGGATTGTTTGCGAGACTGGTAGAGATGCACCTTGGTTTAATATTTGCATCTCACCTCCTGTATGGCTGTCTGCCTATGTGTGTGGGTGCACAGCAGGTTTTGGCTAACAATTTTTCCAATTTAAAGTTCAGTTAATTTTGTGTAAACTAGTAGCATTTATGAGCGTTATTTAAAAAAATGCTCTCTGTCTTTGATTTATGAATTCCTTGTGTTCACAAAATATTTTTAGGTATTTAGCATCCAAATTTGATTGTTTCTGCACCTGGGATGAATACGTAAATGGCAAACTGAAAAAAAAAATCAAGAGTGCCACACAAGTCCACACTTTGGCACAACTCTTCAAAGCAATGTATGTTTGCACAAACACACAGTAAACTTGCATTTTTTGAAACAATTTTCCGGGAGGAAAAAAATTATCTAGAGGAACTCTAGAAAGAATCCAGCACTGAAAACAAAACTCTTACTTATCTATAGCTGCATGCTTGTCATTCAGTAACAGACACTTCAAAATCTACAGCATCTTTTTTAGTTAGCTTACTTTCATTCCCTACTTTATCATCCAAATATCTGCCCACAACTAGCGTTTCCTAAAGGTGTTTCCTGGTATCGTCAGACAACAATATATGGCAGGAGTTTGTTGTTGTTGTTTTTTTTTTCCCCGGTGACAAATAATACATAGCAAAAGATGCCATTCATTTCTTCTGAGTGAGCTTGATTCTTACAGGGTTTGTACGTTAATATAGGGCATGGATTAATGAAAAGTGTAAAGTAAATGAGTTGAGAAAAATAATACTTTAGGAATAACAGAAATGGAGTTGGGGCGCAAACACTGTCATGGACACAAAAGGGTTTGTAGTTAATGGAAGAAAATAATTGGAAAGGGTAAGTTTTACAGCCTGCCTTGGCTGTTCCTATTAGAAGATCTAATCTCCGATATCCACTAGATGACAACTTAAAAGGGATCTTAGAGACTGATAAAGCCCTCAATGTTACACTGTAATGCTATTCTAACAAAGAATTTACAAGGACGCGGTAGTGAAAAACTGCAGTCCTTTCATTCCTCTGACAGAGAGCAGGAAGATTATAAAGACAAAAAGATACAGCATGACACAGAAGTAACACACACGCATAACATTAAGGGACACTGACGCTTTTGCAAATGCCCTTGGGAACACTAGCTGCTGGTAGTGGTGAGTTTGAACAGATCTGGTAAGTTTTGGCTGGTGTGGCTAAAGTCTCTAAAATAGGATTTTCAGATGCACTCAATGTGAATTTAACTGATGAAAATCATGGTTTCCTTTTGAATATATCTCTACTAATGATTTGCCCCTCGCTGAAACGGTGAAACTTTCCTGCAACGTAAAATTTGCCACACAAGTAGTCATGGTCTTGGTACCTGATGATTTGATTGCTATAAATCCCATGTTAGGCAAGGTGTCACACCAAATTCAAGGTAAACTTAAACCACTGCAGCATTCTGGGACCTTCTGATTATATGGGTTTTCACATCTGGAGGACGTTACATCAGTGCTCTGGGCAGATCCACACAGTGCCAAAGAATAAACGGGTAGAATTCAATGTGTTGGTTTTAATCTAAAAGGCTCCAAATGGTTTAAAAATACGCTTGAATGAGAAAGTGCCTTCATCCGTGTGATAGATACCTGCAGCTATTTCATCATGAACAGAAGGGGTCTGTTGGTTTGCATTCACTGAGTAGAACTGCACATCAGAAATGAAACATGCGCGGCATGGCCCCTATCTCTACTTTCCCAGGATACAGGAGAAGAGGCAGCTGACATTCAGAAAGAGCAGAGCTGCTATTTAGTTTTAGCATGATTATGGTTTTCTTCGAAGCTATTTATTTTGCACTTGTAATTGTGGGCTCCAAGTTATGTCAGTCATCCAGAATTTGGGACAAACATTCTCCTCATTGCTTCACCATTACAACATTAAACGATTCCACAAACACAGAATGACTGAAGTTAAAGCACATCATAAACGATCTCTTTATCAGTGAAGAACACTTCTCTGCAGAAAATTCACTTTTCTTTTTTTGGATCACAGTTATATAATTACAGGATAAATCTCTCATTTGTACTAAATTCTCAAAGGCTAAAGGCATGTCACTGAGTTGGATTTGATTTCTCACCTTACCGTATGTGCTTACATATGATCAGAAAAGACTTTTACTTTAAAGTGTTGTATGTTTCAGTGATGTACGTTTAGCAGAATAAACATGCCTCGAAGTTCTGCTCCTAGGTTTAACAATAATTCTGATGAATCAGGTAATGTATAACATTTTATGTCAATCTTTTTTATTATTCCAGGAAATTAACGGAGTTAATTGCAGATTAGATGACCTAGGTGCTTTGCCTTTTATTGTGTAATCATTATGAGACTAGTCTGTCAAAAAATTAAGGTAAAATTTCAAAGATGAAAAGGAAAGTGCACCTGCCAAAATGTCTCAGTAATTAGAAATAATTTTAAAAGGAGGTTATTAAATATAATTTGTTCAGCATTTCATGTCACTGAAATATACTTGAATGTTTCAAGCCCTTTCTCACTATTTTTTCTAATCACAACTTCCTACGTTGTCACAACTTGGTAATCCCAGTGCATTATTTTTGCAAGTGAACACATCTACATGAAAAAGTGATGACTATTCAATTTTTATCATCACTGCTATGCCCTATCATTGTTCCCACCAACTGAAGAAAATGTTCTGTCAACACGATGATAGATGGTCTGGAGTCAGAACACTGCAATTAACCTTTCTTAAGCTTATTCTAATTCAAGTGGGATAATAGAATTTGATTTTTCTTTTCAGGGACTTCTGAGGTTTCAAAATTATTTTACAGAATGCAGAAGCTAATCAATTTCTATGTTTCTTATGAAACAATTGTGCAATTTTTGTATTAAATGCTTGCTTGTCATTCAAAAGAAACATAAATCTCATTATAAATAGTCCATAAAAATATAACACTAAATAACAAGACCTCCCAAATAACAAGATTTTAAAATACTGTTCAGATGTTGTGTTCTAATTTGTTTTCTGTTTTCCTGATTATGACTTTAGTATGCATTCTCTCAAAGTTTTTAAGCATTCCTCTGGAAGCTTACTGTCTACAAGAGAGTTGAAAACTCTCATTTTAAATGAAGATGGAAAAAAAGGTTTAAAATTCTGGTGTTAGTATGAGCTAGGAGCTGATGGAAATTTCAAGACCTGAAACAAGAGCGCAAGAGGTGGAAGTGTTGATTAACATACACAGATCTTTTCCCCGACACAACAAAGGAGAACGAGTGCAGCTGAGTCCATTTGTGACAGCTCCTGTTTAAAAAGGCTAAGTCACTGTTCAAAGCCACACAGGGATGACTTTGCCGTCTGATTTCTGTTCCCTTGCTCCATTAGATCTCCACAGTGCTCCACACACATACTGACAGGAAGATGTGCATGAGCTAGTCCTGACTGACAGTTTGCTGTACTGTCATCACTGCATAAGAAACATTAAAAGAAAAAAAGGAAGTGCAGACTGCAAAGCAGGTTGCATAAAACCTTGAAATATTACTTCCCAAGGTCACAAATACCTCACAAGGTCAGTCAAAGGGATAATTTTATCTCTTAGGAAACATCTTCTGTTTGCATATTTAACTTTCTATCTTTCATCCTAGTGGGAAGAGGAAATAAATAATGGAGTACCTCCCAGCATAACAGAAGACCTCCTTGCAAATCTTTGCTCATGTGAAAAGGTGTATGGTTGTGTTTGGGGTTTTTGTTTTTAAACCTTGAGTAATCCCACTGGTATTACATTTCACAGGATTATACTCATCAAATAAAAGGGAATCTAGTAACTTCTCCAAATGAATTCTTACATTGACCTACGCTGGTCAGAGCATTTCCTTTATGTTGGTTAGCCTGCCTCAGATTCAGCAGACAACAATGTGCTGTATTGCAGGAGAGATGTTATCTGTGATACATTATCCTATTCCTTGTGTTACCTTCCTGTACAAGAGCCAGGAAGTCACAAAATAGCTGTGGAGGCTGTCACAGTGGGTAAGGGAGATCCTCATCGTACAGGCACTTAGCAGTAAGGCTGACTCCTTTACAGGCTCTGGCAATTATACTTTCAAAGAAAACATCTAGTGAAATAGAGCAGCCATCCCAGAGGCAGAAACATGTAATCTTCCTACAAGAACTGCGCAGGATATTGGAGCAAAACAACACAGCTAATCTGGCTAAAGACCCAGCAACGCTAACTCAAGCATCACTCCAGACTCATGTTGGAACAACTGTCCTGGCTGATTGAGCTATAAATGAGCACTTCCCAGAGACCAGGCTGGGCTACAGAGGTCTCTTTACTGCTTTGTAACCAGCTGATTGAGGAAACTGAGCTCACATGATAGGGCAAGGGGTACCAAGAGGAACTACTGAGTGCAGAAGGGGACTAACAATTGGAATAAAGCAGAAAAGTAGTAAATGGATGTCCTGGTTTCAGCTGAGATAGAGTTAATTTTCTTTCTAGTGGTTGCTGTGTTTCAGATCTGGTATGAAAGGTATGTCAATAATGCATGTTGTTTTAGTTGTTGCCAGATGATATTTGTACTATTCAAGGATTTTTTTCAGCTTCCCAGAGATGCTGAGAAGGAGCATAGATGGAACAATGGAATGGCCAACGGAATAATCCATGCCATAGACATTATACTCAGCATATAAATGGGGGTTGGCCAGGGGGCGGGAATCCACAATCACTTTTTAGGACGAGGTGGGCAACCAATCCACCAGGTAGTGAGAGTGACTTGTGTTGTATCACTTTATCTTGTATATTCTTTAACCATTATTTTGATCATTATTTTCTTTTTTCTTTTATTGTTCTATTAAACTGTCTTTATCTCAACCCATGAGGTTTTTCTTCCTTTCCTTTCCTTTCCTCTCCTTTTCTCCCTCTTCTTCCTGTCCCACTGAGGGGAAAAAGGGGAGAACTGCATGAGTGGCTGCATGGTCCTTGCTGCCAGCTGGGGTTAAACCGTGACAATGGATCCTTAAGAAATTATTATCAAGCTTCATAGCTTTAGCCAATTAAATAGATAAATTAAAATAAATAAATGAATAAACATTTACTGCTGAAATGCATCCATTTGTGTCTGGTGGATGAAAGCATTACAGAAATAGTTACAGCAAACACCTTTCATTTAGGTTATTTTTTGCAAGAGTAATGTGAATGAATCTTTATCAATTCTTTCTTACAAAAGAATTGACAGTGTTAATGCAGAAAACTGCACTGAAGAGGAATATGAACTAGTTTCATATATCTTTGTGTACAGTAAAAATTAAGGTACATAGTTTAACTGAATTCTCCTTGCCTTACATAAATGGTAGGTTTTGTGTTTAGGACCTGAGATCTATCTTACGACTTCTCTCCAAATTTTAGGTTTCCTCTTCCTTGCATTGCTGAAATGAACAATTAAAGACCGATGATGGTCCATCTAAATGCATGTGTAGAAGAATATAAAATGTGTTATTTGATTCTTCTCCCCTCAAAGAAGCATGCTTTACATGCCCATCATATGGTTTGACAGCTGAGGCAGAGTTGAGAAAACTTCATGTATTGCAGCTTCCTACACAATTTAATTAATCCTTCACACCACAATGAGTAAAGTAATGCATAATCCAATAGGACTTCATTCGTAATTTATCATCAATTATTGTCCCTCATTGTAGTGTTAAATAATACCGAGCTCATTTAATGTGTGAAATGAGTCCCATTGATTCCTTTGTCTTTATAATTGAAAGGGACAGACCCATCAGTTTCATTAGACGTTATTTATCCTCTAATACATCAAACAAGATTTACAGCTTAAATACCAAAAAAAAAAAAAATCCATTATAAAACACAAATAAACCCAAAGATAAAATTTATAAGGCCAGTGTAATACTAATATTAGGTTCAGCTACCCAAGCATCTTGGAGACAGATAGCATATTAGCAGCTAGTACATTATTTCCCTGTGAAAATTGCAATAAAAGAAATGACTGTAACTTAAAATCAATGTTAATACAGAGAATTATGACAATACATATTGCAGGCCAGTGTACATTTCTGAAAAATGTATTCTCATAACTGCTGTATCAGTAGCTATGCCAGTCACACTTCTGTCATGCTCTGATTTAGGTCCTAGAGAATGCTGGGACAGCAGAAGCATCACTATGCAGTCGTATTATTTTTGGCTTAGGAAAAGAACGTGCTTTTGAAGCAGGCAATCCAAGCCATAGATAAAAATCAGTCCTCCCTAATAAGTACTGGAATTGCCAAAGGAACTTACAAACATGAAGGAACCCATTTACTGGTCAGGACAGTTAACTCTTTTTATGCTGGAATAGGCATGAAAGCGTAATGTAATAATATCAGTACCTAGGCAGATGCTCAAGAGCATATATGAGCAATTATTTCTTTTATGTTCAGAGCTTTGGCTCATTATTATCCATTGCTTTTAGAATATTTTTGTTGTTTTCTTTAGCAACATGGTGTACTATCTTGACTAGGAATCACAAAGCAGCAAAAAAAAATAGCACTGAACTATCTCGGAGAAACCAATCACCTGAGTATTCATTGAGTTCAATATTATTACTCGTGCATGAAAGAGCTACTTGTGACAAGCAGTTATGGATTAGAATTGATTCTTCATGTTAGGCTTTCAGAATGAACCTTTGCCTTTAACGTGTTACGTATTTCCCTGGTGTGAGAGTCCAGTTTCCTTCCTCCCCTTTATGGAGAGAAGCAAGGCAGAACTGTATCTGCAACGTCATGTTACCTTGGGACTCCAGTCTGTACTGCGGCCCAAACCCCCAGATTATCTTTACTCTTCACATGTTGGTCCACATTCTGTCTTTCTTGGCAAGAAAATTCACATACAGGACAGGGACTGGCTGACACCTGAGCTTTGTTTTTGTGGGGAGCAAGAGATGAAATGGTTCAAGCTCAGTTGTCTCAGGCAATACAGATATATTGCCTTCAATTTGAGAAAGATGAGAAAAGAAAGTTAAAAACAATAAAGCAATTAGTATCTATCAACCAAGAAGTAATCTGAAATTTCACAAATTTATCAGGTCAGTGAAATGCACAAGTAAGATGGTATATCTTAATACGTATTTCTTGCTTTCTATCTGAAAGTATGTTTTATTTACTGCATCAAGAATGTATCACCTTAACAAGGTCTCTGTAGTTAACTGGAGTTCTTCCCCTTATGTAGTCTGCTCTGTTTTAAAATCCTTTCTTGGAAGATCAATATGTAGTTAACATTTATATGACCTAAGGCTTAGCTTGAAAACTTTGTACCTGAATACCATTTTTCATCTTATTCATGTTTTATTCCCTTCATAAACATGTCAGGCATATGTTTCTGAAGTATTGGTTCTCCTTTCCTTAAATGTTTTTTGTACCGTCAGGATGAACCTTTTTTTCCCAAAATGGCAGTCAGGAAGTTTCCTGGACTATTTAATGTAAACAGTACATATCTAAGAGTTAATTTCTCCTTTATGAAACAACAACTCAATTTCATTCAGACTCGGGCAAAATTAGCAACCGTTAATGAGCCTTGGCATACAGAGTAACACAACAAATAGATATTTACTTCCATAGCTTTATCTGAAATAATAAAGCTATCCTCTGTTTTATATTCTAGGATTTCTTACCAATACTTGAATACAATATAAATAGAAGTACATCTCTAAAAGTAAAGGACAACAGCAAGGAAGTATTGCAGGCTGAAGATTTTTCCAGCCCTTGAATTTCAGAGGAAGAAAGGGAAGCAACCTCTTCTCCTACACAGACATACGCACAACAGTATCTCAGGTTTCCCTGCCCTCTGTGAATACTGAATCAAGAGCTTTAAAACAGTACGGGAAGGTCAATGGCCTTAGGCTACTTGAGGAAAAATTTCAAATGGAGAAGTTGGTATGAAACCTGAGTGGTCCCTGGCACCAGCCTCCCGTATGATAGATTCCCCCCCTGCTCTGTCACAGCTCCAACATGATCCTGATGGAGAGCCCTCAGCTGCTTTAGCTGCCCCTCCGGGCTGGGGAACAGAGAGAAAATCTCAGGTAAAGGTCTTTAGGCTTTTACACATAAGAACTGCCGTGATTTCCATCTGGGAGATGATAGGTTTAGCAGAAAGCTGTCTCCAAAATTCAGGACATAATCTATAAATCAAACCACAGACCCAACCGTAACATGAAAAGAAAGAGAAAGGCAACAGAAAATGATGACTGAAGGCATTTAAAGAAAGGCGCTAATAAATAACAGCAGACTAAAGGACAGGAACAAAGAAAACAAGGTGAGTTGTGAGATGAATAAGAGAAGAACTAACTGGAAAGTACAAACAAATTAAAGAACTTCTTCAACCTCCTCTTTGTCATTTTTGATACCACAAAAGCGTTTACAATGTTTCTATCACATTTTTTCAGTGTGCACTTTGTGACTTCCTAATCTTTAAACACTTTTTGAAATTATGGACATTCACAATTGAGAACTCCACACTCATTCCCCATCTCAAGGTACCATCTCTAATTTTGTGGTACAACGCTCTTGCACCAGCTTGAATAATTTTTTTCAATATTTCTTTTTTGCTCATTCAGTAGTGAGTCTTAAAAGAGCTGCATAGGAATTTTAAGACAGAAAACTATCTTTATGGTTGGGATTTCCAGTATTTTCCCAAAATAAACACATCCTTCTGTCTTGACTAGCTTAGAATGGTCTGTATATCCCCTTGATTAATAGTAGATGTTTTGTTTTCCTGCTCAGTTTTCTACCTTCAAAAAATATCGCGTCTCTGCAAAAACTTCCTACACATCAGATGAAATTATGGATTTACAATATACTACAACTTTTTCACTAATTCCTTTTTTTTGTCAACCTAGCTGGACAAGAACAATTAGTAGCAAGCTATCTACTTCTACCACACAGACAAAGTGTGTGGTAGAAGTAGATAGCTTGCTACTAATTCATATCTTTCATTATTGAGTAGTATTTTTCCTGTGTTCCTTGGGAACAGAAAAAAATGGAGAGTGATGGGTGTGTTGTAATTGGAATCTGAAGGAGACTTTGTGTTTAAGTTTGCTATTGTTCACTTTAATGTCCCAGTATGGTTTCTCTATGATATCTGGTTGGCATTCTGAATTTCATTAAGTTTACTGGAATGTAATATGAAATATGAGACCATATAAGCACAAACACAAAAAGGCTTTGCTTCTTTCTGTCCATTTCTTTCTATTCAAAAAGACAGAGTACATTAATGCCACCTCAGTAGTAAGCTTTTATATATAACCTCTATATTTTTTATGTATTCAGTATGTTTTACTGCATTACAAGGGCAATTTGTATATCACAAAAGGTGATTTCCAAGACAAATATTCAGCTGTGTCCATGCAGAATCCGTAAAGAAATCTCACGGTATGGAATTTAAAGCACCGATGCAGCTAAAGCACAGTGCTCCCTTGCATGTTTCATTCTGAAGGGTCATAAGTCACACCCAATTTTTATCTTTCTTTGAAAAAGTAGTATATATTTCAAATTAAATAGGAATACAAAGGCCAGAATCACTTAACTCAACCATTTGTTTTCTGATATGATATAGAAACATAACACTACTACCATGATAACAACAGAAAAGTTCTTGATAGACATAAGCAAAATTTCTAGTTTGGTTACAGAATTTAGCCCTTTCTGCGGCCCTTTGAAAGCAGTCAACTTCCAGAATATTCTTTTAATTTGCCACCAGATTCTTATGGCCCACTGAATAACGTCCTTCTAAATAGAACAGTAGGAATACTTTTTTTCCGCCCTGCTGGTAATGACAGTAATGCCAGAAAAATATCAGATGGCATGAACTTTCTCCCGCAACTCAAAAAAAGTAAATTCTTCTTATATTACAGAGTTTTGAAATATTATTTATGTTTTTTTTTTCTTTAAACATAACCTGGTTAAATGGTGAATCAAGTTCATTTACAGAATGAATATCAACTTGTTTTGTTGACAAAATGTCAAAACACAAAAGTGGTTTTAAACGTATTTTTAACCAACTTACCGTATCTTTTTCTTTTATAAATGCCATGTATATTATACTTTACAACTGTATAAGTAATATACAAAGTAAAGATTTTCACTTCTGGTCAAAGGACACCATGGTTTCAAGCACATCACAGACTTCTTTATTACGTTTTGACAGACTTACTGACCATCAACTTCGATGGAGCTCCACTAATATATAGCAGCTAATGATCCACTCAAAATGTCTACAATTATTTTAAGTTCTACATGCTGTTTTTCAGCTTTGCAGAAAAGGACCTGGTGGTCCTGGTGGACACCAAGTTGAACATGAGCCAGTGATGCAAAGAAAGCCAATGACATCCTGGGCTGCATTAGGAGGACCATTGCCAGCAGGTGGAGGGAGGTGATCCTTCCCCTCTGCTTGGCACTGGCGAGGCCACACCTGAAGTGCTGGGTCCAGTGCTGGGCTCCCCAGTACTACAGAGAGATGGAGCTACTGGAGAGGATCCTGCAAAGGGCCACTCAAATGACAAAGAGACTGAAGCATCTCTCCTACGAGGCAAGTCTGAGAGAGCTGGGACGGTTCAGCCTAGAGAAGAGTAGGCTCAGGGGGGATCTTGTCAATGTATATAAGTATCTGAAGGGAGGGTACAAAGAAGACAGAGCCAGGCTGTTTTCGGTGGTTCCCAGTGACAGGAGGGCAAAGTGCACAAACTGAAACACTAGAGGTGCTGTCTGAACATCAGGAAACACTGCTTCACTGTGCGGGTGAGAGAGCACTGCCACAGGTTGTCCAGATAGGCTGTGGAGTCTCCACCCTTGGAGATATTCAAAAGCCATCTGGACATGGTCCTGGGCAGCCTGCTTGAGGTGGCCCTGCTTGAGCAGGGGGTTGGATGGGGTCCCTGCCAACCTCAACTATGCTGTGATTATATTTCAGAAATGTCTAGCCATCCTAGCCAATACTGCACATACACAGTTAAGCAAGATGATCAAAAGGAACAGAAGTATGAAGGGAAAAACTAACTTTGCTTGCTAAAATAGAAACGATCCCACTTGAGTCCCGGAACAGTCCTGTACTGTTTGGAGCAGGGACTCTCGAGCTGTGGTATTCAGCAGATACACATCTTCTACAGCACAGCTCCTCCAGGTATGCCACAACATAAGCTAGATCCACGACCAGAAGCTGTCATTGCTGATAGACAGACTTGCTTTCACTGCTGCTGCTGAAGGCCTGAATTAGTCCAATGGAACAGGGACTCTTAACTTTTTACATATATACAAACAGAATATATAAAAAAGTGTTACAGAACTCCAGGATTTCTATGGCCTTGAGAACCTCAAAATTCTCTGTCTTTTTAAACTGCTAAGTAGTATCTCAACTACAGAGCACGTTCTTTGTGGTAAATACCTTTTGCAATCCCAAGGTTTATCTTCTTTAAATTAAACTAGCCCTCAGAAGCTTAACATTTAAATCAGGATTACTTCACAACCAAACCAATACAGGCTGCACTTGAATATTCCAAATCAATGCATGACTAACGGGATTTTTCCTGCTGCAGACTCACTAAATTCAAGTATAATCTTAGCTACTGCTTCCTTTCTACTGATTACAGTCGAGGATGCAGCAACCTTTGCTGCTTGGGTGAACTCTTTCTGATATCTTAATGCAATTTACAGTACACCCTGGGATAATCCTTTGTTCAATATTGCTGAAGTGGCTTTTTCACTGACCAGCGGTTTTGAGGAAAGCTCAAAGACATTATCAGTTAGCAATTGTTAATTAAAACTGTTTACTTTGAAGCTCATTTTAATACATATAGCTGATCAAATATTTCATACCGTGAATCTTATTTTTTTTTAAATTTCTTAAAATATTTCACTTTTTCTAGACTATCCATTTAATTAGATGCCATATTCAAAGGAAACTGAGTCAAATATGTACGCACATTTATGTACACTCAAGCACTGTATTTAGTAATTTCGAAGACAGTATCAATATCTGATATCTCTATTTCATATCAATGGAAACATTCTCCAGCTTTGTCATCAGATGAAAAAATTCTTCATAACGTGAATGACAAATTCTGTAGCACACTCCTTCCTTGCAAAGCATCTCCCTCTTCTGATGGCTCTTCCTGGTCCCCGGCCAACAGGTGAGGGAAGGCAGCTTCCCTAAAATGCAGAGGTTGACTCACATATTTTGACTGTAACTAAAGTGCCTTTCCTCCACATTACAGCTTAAGGCCAAGATTTGCAGGATGCTTCAGGTTTTACAGACCGACCCTGTTAAGGGAATCATGCTTGCTTCTTAACAGTGAGCCAGAACTGCCAGAGACTCAGAAATTATTTCACCTTTAACAGGCAGCAAAGTTAGGCAACAATTCATACTTTTAACACTTAATATGAATGTTGTGATTCTTCCCTTTTGTGTGATAGCAATGCAGACAAAAGGCAAACCAAAGCATGTTACTGGTAGATCTTCTACTATTTAAAATGGTATTACATACTATTTCGTCCCTCTTACACTGACCTGAATTCTTTTGGGAGGCTGAATAATGATCACTGTCTTCTAACCCCTGCACGAGGCAGCTAAAATAAATTGGTAAAATAGCCTACTCTCTTTCATCTCTTTTCAGTCATCTGCATGCCTCAACCAAATAAACCCATCTTTTACACCCTCCTGTACAGTGTATTTTGCATGTGTGCTCGCAGCTTTTCCCCCCGCGCTTTTGGACAACGCCTGTTTATGAGAATCCTCTGGCAGCCCCTTTCTATCCTGGTGTGGTAAGCTATGTCTACCCCCGTGTTGCTGTGTAAAAGCAGCACAAAGAAGCTGAAGGATATTCCTGGGATCATTCCTTTACCTTTTCCTCTAAAATTCTCCTTAGAATTCAACTTACCCATTTTCCTGACTTTCATGGCTCCCCTTAGTATAGTATCTAAGCACCACATCCCTTTTTCAACGTACTTATGACACACCTGTGAGAAGGGAAGTATATTTATTCTCCTTGCACTGACCTGGACTTGAGGTAGGAAGAGTCTAAATGGAGGAAAACCCACAGCTTATAGGGAATTCCTTTTTCCTTAGCCAATTCTGTAAACATTTCAATGCATTACGAACGGAAAATAAAATTATCTGTTGTGTCTGTTTGCCTCTTCCAGAACAAATCACAAGAACACCTGAGAGATAACACCAACCTGCTTTTGGAATAAGGACATCAGCTGCTATCAAACTGTATGTTTCCACAGCATTAAGGTCAACAAATAGAGGCTTCAAGTAGAGGACTACATTCAAAAAACTCAAAGGTGAAAAAAAGTCATTGTAATCTGGAACACTGCAACTAGATAATTCAATAAGCATAAAAAAATCCTTGTTTTTTTCTGGGAAAAAAAAAATCCCAACATTTTAGTTATGCAAGTGAACGGTTGGATGACATTTTGGAGAAGAAGCAGTAAGTAAAACGGTCAGAAGAGTATTTACTTCAGTTTTCAAATTAACTTAGCACAAAGTCATGCTCTAACTTTTTGTTTTCTGTTTTACAAGTGGGAGTTTCCTTCCCATTCTCTCACAATGCAACTGAAGAAGGTCACAAGTTCCCGCGTGGCCATCTTTTGAAGGCAACTTCCATTCTTGTTCCTCTGAGCTCCTTTATATCAGCACACACCAATGTCAAATGTAATTGCTGAACATAAAAAATGTCCTAATCAATGAAAAGGCCTAAAATGAAATAAATGGGTGGAACTAAACCATTAACTGAGCATTGCTTAGAGTAGGACGTGTTCTAGAAAATATGCTGCAAGACAAATTATCTTAAGTTATTAATAAGGAGAAAGTTCGAGACCGTGTCTGCCAAACTATAATATAACCTGCTCCAAAGCCGAAAAATTAGATGGAACAGATATTTTCAATTAGAGTGAAATGTTAAGCTAGTTGTAAGAGGCTTCTGTTTCTCTTGCTCTTGTGGACATTTCTGTACGCTAACTTCTAATTTTAAAGCAGATCAACATGAGGTTATTACCTATCAAACAGCCAAAGCAGGCAGACCTTTTCTCAGAGCACATTTTACTTGGAGGGAAAGAAAGAAACTCAAACTTTGTTTCATTTTAGCTCTTACATATTACTAAAATGCAGCCAGCAGGATGGATTTTAGCAAGTAATGACACAGTCAATCTACAGGTGGAAACAGGTACAGAGAGCTCAGCAGCTGTGTTCAGTGAACGAACATATCTGCACTGCAGTGACCTGATTGCAAATACAGAAATAATCCACAAAACCCCACTTTAACTAAAGCCTTTTCCCAGATGGTAGGCTTTGTGTCACCTGAAAGACATCACAGGTCTGATAATCAGGACAGAAAGTCACAATACATTAAGCAAAGATCAGCTGTAAAGCTCAATTTAGCCTGCAGTGAAGTATAAAATAAGAACTCCTGCTATGCTGTGGATGTCTGCCCAAGTGTTTTCACAAAAAGTACCTGAAAGATGTTACAGCCAAGATTCTATATGAAGAGCCAATATTTAGTCAAGCCAAAAGCAGATCTGTCCTTTGTTTGGTCACCAAAATTAAAGGTGAGTTATGTAAGCTGGGGAAGAATAGTTTCAATTTTTGACTTCATGTTTTTCATTTGCTTTTAGCAGACATTTTCTGTAATGTTCATAACTACGCCATCTGTTTTGGCAGGAATCATAAACTTACAACTGATTAAGTGCTGTTCCTTTCCATAAAAGTGCGACCTGCTACTGAAATTAAAGATAGAAAATTTATTATGATGGACTTCCCACTTATGTACTTGCAAACTTTAAGAAATGTGCTGTAATACACACTCACACTTAATTTTCATCTGCTGGACAGATTGCTGTGGAAAATATGTTGAAAAGTATCCCATATGTTATATTAAGGACTGATGGCATTTTCACTACTGGCAGAAGTGATGATAAACATCTGTCAGCAATAGAGGGGGACTAGACTGAATAGAGGACATGAGAATTTGCTTAAACTGTTTATCTTTATATAAAATCAGAGCACGTGGTCAACTACAGAGACTAGAAGGGAGAATTACTCCTACAGCAGTCAAGGTCAAAGTGTCCAACTGAAAAACATAGATATGATAATGCACTGTTAGGTTTTACCGAACTTTTTGGTTCTTTCAGAGACCTGAAGCAACAAGCTCCATGGGGGAAGAGCCGAGGGATCTCTCCACGCACAGTCCTCAAAACCACTGGCACCTTCTGAATTACAGGTGAAGTTGCTTTTTAGTATTGCTACCTCCATAGCCAGGGGTAAGGACGGCTCTGGCACATGTATTATTATCAACCAATTAGTTATGCGTCCAGTTTTCTGTCTGACATTATATAATGTTTTTCCCAATGACAGAAAGAAAATGCAACAAAATACAATCAGCGTGTGTACACATTCCCCACCCTGACAGACAACAAACCACTTGTGGAACTTTTTGATGAAATGTGAGGGGGTGTTAGCCACGGCATCTGTTCAGCCGGGGCCCTGGTTTTGAATGTAGCTGCGCGAATGTAGGATAATCAATTAGGTAGGGTGTCAGCATGCCAGCACAGATGTCCTCAGTCAATTGCAGATAATCATCAAGCTCTTTGAAATTTCCAGAGGAGATTGCATTACTCTTGGGACACCCTTGACCTGCCATCAGGAAAGGTTCCCCAGATAAGAAAAATAAAAGGATCATATCCTTTCCTAGTGCAGCAATATATATTACAGGCTATCCATAACCTTGAAAGGGTTAGAATGATGCACCGAGAACTGGATGCATGCTGCAGGATACAGGAGCAGTGCTCCACCCACACGCCCCCCCTCACACACCCCAGTATGAAATCAAGACTTTACAGCATGATATGATCAATGGCATCAGTGATACCAGCAGACAGTTTCCCTCACACTCTTTCCCCGAGAAGACCAGCAGCTTCATGGCCATGTAGCTTTTGCAAGGTCAAACAAAGGGAGAGGGTTTTTAATTTCAGTGCATGCTTATTCAGGATGGTATTTGGAATAAAAGGAACTGTGTGTGGAAAAATGAGACGAAACTTCGTCTTACAGGGACTACCAGAAGCCCTTTCCTCTGTCAATGGTTCAAATTTTGCTAGTACTGACTTCAAGAACGTCCTAGGTAAGAATAAAACAAACCTAATAAAGTTTTTCCGTATCATCCAGCTTCAAATATGGTGTTAGAAAATTTTTAGAGCCAATCAAGGGTATCAGTGGTAACAGCTTGGAAACAAAGCTGTCTTGATTTCTTTAAAAGCACGGGAGAACTTTTGAAATTGGAAGAACATTTTAGTGAGAAAACACAAATGAAGCTCATTTTGACTTAATCCATCACTGCACAAAGGATAATTATCACAGAAATAAAAGCCAAAAATGGCTATAATAGCAAAGAAAGGGAGCTGGATCCAGAGGACTACTTGGACTTATGGTTGCCATATTCTGATTCTTAGTAATATTTTAAAGACAAACTATGCTATTGATTTTTTTTTTTTTTTTTTTGTTCAAGGAATTATTGATCTGCAGCGATGGGACAAGCAATAGCATCAAGCACTTGTCCACATGGGAAAGGACATGCAAGCAGAGGAGCCTTTTATTCAGCTGAGGTGCAGCTGGAAGACCAAAGGATAGAAGAACTCCCACTTTTGCTGGAAATGCAGTTTGAACATGCAGGCAATTGCTGAGTGGGCCAGCAGATTGCAAAAGCAGGTATTAGCTACTTCAGGCAAACCGTAATGCCTCCCATTCACACTACTCCAGAAGAAAGCAAAGGAAAAAAAAAAGAGCCATTTAAATAGAAAAAGAAAAAAAGATTACATGAGGACTCTTGGACAACAAAGATAAATACAGCAAAATAGGTATGCTAGAGTTAATCAGGTCTACATTGTAGCCAGGGCTGTGTAGCTGAGAGATAAACCAGCCAATCTTTATCTGGCTTGGCTATTCAGTAGTCAATCAGTTGTGACAGCGTAGAGCTCGCTACAGGCTAATTCATATATAAATAACTTCTGTGACTGCAGTTTAAATATATATGGGCTTACTT
This sequence comes from Charadrius vociferus, assembly GCF_000708025.1. Classification (NCBI taxonomy): domain Eukaryota; kingdom Metazoa; phylum Chordata; class Aves; order Charadriiformes; family Charadriidae; genus Charadrius; species Charadrius vociferus. The sequence continues at coordinate 417,153 of NW_009649593.1, forward strand.
GGGTATGCATTGCATCCTGTGTTTTCTAAGTGAGGGTATTCACTCTGCACATACATTTGCTGTTTTATCACATGGTTGACTTAAAGCAGTGAGTACCGACCATACTGAATAGTATATAGTTCATTATTTTTGTTCCATTAAGCATTAATCAAAGCAAACTCAAACATAAAAAGCAGTAGCCTTTGTCTGCTGTTTCTGGAGACTTTGGATAGCTAGCATTAATTTTTCCAGCAAACTTTTGCCCATTTCAGTGAGACTACTATAAATAAGGAAGAAGTCAGTTTAAGTGCTCTGTGAAGACAATGATGGCTATCTCTGTACCTAAGTACTGATATGAAGTGTCAGACATTCTGTAAATTACAGCAAATTGTTCATCATACAGTCAGGCTGAAGAGACAATTGTGTGAAAAATGAAGTATTTCACAGATATTAAAGAAATTATTTTTCCAGGGTTTGAGCATTCTACTGTACTGGTGAGTTTTTATGACCATACTGTGTAACAATACTGCCCATTTTGACACTGAAATATCGATGTATCAGATCCTCTAAAATAAAAGTTAGACTATGTAAAAATGTTTGCACAAAAAAATCAAGAAGTTTAACTCGCTCTTTCTTTCAAAGGAGAGAAATAAAAATGCTCAGCTTTTACACATGAGCTTTGTGAGTCTCAAGAAACCGATGAGATGGCGAGTTTTATGCCAATGCCATTGATCGGGTATCAGTGTCTCACAGGACTGATTTAATTGTTTTGGACCAGGTTGGACCACCCTTATTCTATTAAGAGTGTAATTGATTTCACTCTGATTACTTGCAGAGGAAAGTCCTATCCAGTGTGTACAAGAAATGCAGGCTCCTGCCCTAGAAAGCAAATTCAAGAGGAGTATTCAGATGAATAGTCTTCCACCTTTACAATTTGGGTTTTTTACATACTCTACAAAGATTATATCCTTCAGCTGTGTAACATGGTGTTATTTTCTTTTTTTCCTTCAAGAAACCTCCCAACATTGCCATTAACCTACTCCAACATGAATATTAGCATATGGTCTGCTAATGTGTGACCTTCTAACAGACACTGTATGCTTCTGTTAGCAATGAAGGCATTTTCAATACAAGAATGCCTGTGTTAAGACAGTCCAAGTGATAAATGAAATGCACATTAAGCCTTAATTGTAATTAATTATAAGTACACATAACAACGCCCATGTTCAGTACCATATAAAAAAGGATGGGTTTCTATTAAAATCTATCAATGTGCAAGGTTTAGATAACAGTACAAATTAATACAGAAGAATGCTAAACACAAAATCAATGAATTTCATCCAAGTCTGTTGAATAAAGAAAGGTTTTATTAATACCGTTGTAGTTAAATGCCTGGTACATGTTGCCCTCTTGTGGAATCCGTGATGAAGTACAAGTTACTTTGTATTTATTTTTAAGATTTTGCCATGATATTTTAATGTCTGGAATGTAGTGATTTATTAAATTCAGGATGTGAGTAGTTTATCATGATAAACACTGAACATATTCTTTAAATGGCTACATCTGACAAGCAAAACTATGTAATTAACTCCAGTAAATCAGGCTCATACTGCAAATTGTAGAGCCTTAGAACATTAGTCAATGTTTCATTTCTTCATTTAAAAAAAATAAAATTATATCATTTCAGATCCCTGTCGAAGTTAAAACTGTTTCTAACTATGCAAAATGGTATTTTAGAATTTTTAGCTGTTTGTTACTGAAAATCCCAGGCTCACCTCACTTATGACTGCTAATACTTGTATCAGATATGACATAAATAAAATCCCCTGGATGCTTCAGATTTCACTGTCAAATCACTTGCATTCTTTAAATGCAGAGTAATTAAAATACTACCTTTCAAAGAACAATAAATTTAATTTTTTTTAATGCGTATTTAAGAGAGAAATACTTTCCTTATGAACCAAGAAGAAAATCAGAAAGCCTGAATTAAACATTTAATCAAATATCAGAGAACTAGAAAATAGATTTTAATGAAGCTAAAAAGAAGGAGCAAGAACTTCAAAGGCAGTTTAACACACTATCAGGATATTCTAAAAGAGTTAAAAATTGAACTGTACCTGAATTTTCCCTGGGAAAATCTGCTCATATAAGAACATGAATATTTAACTCCTTTAGAATTTCTCCTAACAGAAGATAAGCTATATTTAACACATTTACATAGCAAAATATTAACAGCAACTTCAGGTACCTCTAAGTGGTTGCTTCTGTTGCTTGGTTTTGGGTTTTTTTGACCATTTCAGTTTGATTTCAGACATGAGTCCGTTTAGTACAACACTTATACCCTTGATCAAAGCTTTCCATCAGCTGTGGACAAAGGTCAGGTGTCCATGTTAATGTTATCAACGGCCTCTGATACTGCTGACAGCCAGGTGTCACTGATACCTCTGCAGGATCTGATGGATTTGGTGTGATTGCTTTATCCTTCACCCGCTGAGGTTTTATTTAGTTTAGAAAAAGGGGCTGAAGGGAGGTTGTGATTAGCTAGCACATTTCAGCTCACCCTGTCCCATGACCCTTTTCCTTGTGCAAGCACAAACTAAACATTTTACTTGATTTGCCTGGATGAAATCGATCCAAGAGGCAGGGGCTTCAAAGTTTAACTGGTTGGCATCCCTGGATTGTCTCACAAAAAAAAAGTAAATTTACAGAATGTTTGAATTCTTCCAATATATGGGATTGTTTATGGAGACTGTGGACAATATCATTGATAAATATTTGGATGAATGGAAGTCCTCAAGCTTTGGGTTTTTTTTTCTAACAACTCCTTGTTTTCTCCCATCTGCAGTTTTTTGGCTATGGTTTCTTCCTGAACTGGAGAAGCAATGATTAACAAGTATCCTATAAGATGAGGTTATGTTGACTGATAAGGCCCTAAAAAATCTGCTAGCATCTTCAGATGAGTATTCCATGTCTCCTTTAGCCCAGTTTTCTAAGAAGAGTCTTGTATTTCTTGAACTTTTACCTCAGAATTTTATCTAAAATGCCCTTTAAATCTGGTTCTGTGCTTTTATAATATTAGAATGTGTATGCTTGTGTTTGCATGTGTTTGTATACACACATATATGCCTTCTAATATGGACTTATACAAGCTTATTGGACTTCTTTACTTAAGTTACCCCTGCTTCACAGAATTGTGTTAAAGGCAAGTAATACCTGCCATTTTTAATGCATTATGACTTTTCTATCAGCAAATGTAAAAAGAAATGTAATCTTAATGTTATTAAAACAGAAATCAAACTATTTTGTAAGGTCCATACCAATATGAGACAAGCTGTTCTGACTGAAAAGTAATTTCTTATTTTTGGTTGGGTTTGTTTATCAGCGCTAGTCTGATCAATTCTTTGAGCTGACTGACCATGTAGCTTCACAAACACTAATGCTGGCTCAAGGGAAGCAGAAGGGATGCCTGGCAGAGAGCACTGGGGAGAACACAACCATCGCTTTTGTCAACAGTGTCAATTTACTTTGACTTGATTGAGACGTGAAGCAATACCACAGTTAGATGGCCTAGGTGAATTGAGGCTTTAGTGGTTTGAGGTCAATAATGCCCAGACTTTAAACCCCACACCGCCTACATATATCACAAAGCATTAGGCTCACGTATTCACAAAGAACAGCGGCACTGACATAGCCCCTGCCCTTTCGACTAGCTCCTGTAACTTTATTCATGAAGGAGCATCATGTAGCAGAACTGATCTCCACACTAGAAAGGTATGGATCATGAAACTTTAGGAGCAATTACCGTAACATCCAAACCAAGGATAAATGAAAACATATATTAAAGTGACTGCTTTTACAATCTTGCTCAAAAGCAGACATAAATATAGCACCAGTAACTCTAGTAACATCCGGGTGGCAATTGCTCTCATTTCAAATAGCAAAACGTATTTTCTTCTGATTTCCCACTTAGCCATTTATACCTTCATCTTAACAATCTGGTAAATTATCTTGGAAAGGTGCCGTTTACAATCCAGAGTTATGAAGGAGCAGCTAAGGTACTTGACATTTCAGTTTATTCTGACAAACGATTCATACAGAGCAGAAAATCATAAGTGCACCCAAAACATTTTATCCATGAAAAAACTAAAGAAATGTGGAAAAAAAAAATGTGAAAAATATTCATACGCAGCACATACAGAGATGCACATACACACACATCCACAGAAAACACAGTCAAATCTCTGTAGCTGTCTAAAATAACTTTTGGGTTCTCTGCAAGCCAGATACTGGCAAATCAGTGTTAGCAGTCTGGGTCTTGACCAGCCTGCTAGATCACTCATTCAAAGTCTTTATGACTTTAGTGCTATTAGAATTCCCTGGCAGCGCCGCCCTGTCTTTGGGGTACTTCTGCAGAGGAGAATCAAAGTTGTATCTGCAGAAAATTAGGGCAAAGATGTGTGGTGTGAAATGCTTCAAGGAAAAATGCAGTCAATACTCAATACTGCAGTTATAGGGGAGGGTCCTAACCTCCAGCATCCCTGCCACCTCCTTAATTTCCTCACAGCTTTAGGTGAAAAATACTAGACTGTCCACACAAAAGCTTCATAAATTCATGAGTTATATGAGAAGGAGAAATCTTAGAAAGCTCATGTGCACTTGAATGAAAAATAAAAGAAAAAAGATGGAATTCTAAGTTCATGCTTAGCAAGTAAAGAGTCAGGATTAAGCCTGTTGTAATCAAGAATTAAGATGACAGTCTTAACTAGATCTGAATTTCACCATAGCAACTTAGTGCAGACATAACTCTAGTGCAGGCTGTGAAATTTTCACTGATGACTATGTTAGTAATTGATTAAGCGATGAAGTGATGACTGCGTCAAATGTATAAAAACATTCCCTGATTTACTCTTATAACACTTCCCTTAGCATCCTTCTTACTCTGAAAATCAGGTTTTCAAACATAACAAGCAAAAGTGCTTTCTGGTTTCTATCTGTCACTGAGTAACGCAGAAACACAAACTGTTACTTGCAATTCCCTTTTACTAACACAATGATCAGCTCAAGGACTATTAAGAAAGTCTGCAAACAGTCCCTTTGAGGAACAAATAAAAGCCATTCTGTGTACACAGAGTACTTGCAGTTGGATAAAATATTTCATGGGTCATGATCAATGTTTCATATCCCGATAAATTTAGATTAGCAGCCGTACTCCTTTACAAAGGTGGGTGAAAAAAAGCTCCTTGTTGAATAGACCTTCCAAAGGCTGGATGACTCAAAAAGCCTCTAAAATAGCTTTTCTCTTTTTTCCCTCCAGAAATCAATACGCTTTAAAACATTTTGTCTTCAAGAGCTATTGCACTTTAAAAAGAGTGTATTAAATGCAGGAGTGTTCCCAAAAATATTTTTTAATCTAACTCCCCCAAATACAATGTTATTATATCCAAAGATGCTACAACCCAACATTTAATGTTCAAAACATACTGTCTTCTCTCATGGATTCATTTTTATTTTTGGTATCCAGAACTCAAACAAAATATCTTTATTTCACACAATTCATGGGAGGTAGGAAGGGGCAAGAGGCCACAACATTAGCCCTACTGACTTTGTTTGTGCTTTCCAGCTAGTGATTTATGTAGTACTTCAGTCTTCTGCTGACTTTGTTTCGTAGTGAATGTGCATATATAGCAACTTTACAACTAAAATCAATGTAAAACTTTTGGATCTCTTGTTTTGTTTGTTAGTCTATTCTTTGCAGTAACATCTCGGCAGAGCAATACCTAATATGTTTTGTTATATTGACTGCTATTTTAATTACCTTAACACAAGATGTATATGAAGAAGACGTTACTACAATATACTAAAGCATTTCACCCTGTTTCTGTTCTAAAACTGAATCATGAGAATAATGATTTTCAAGCAAGCCTGATTCTTGAATATGAAAAGGGTAAGGAACATTAGCATTTGGCCCAAAATCTCCACAAACTCATTAAAATTAGTGGGTTCTGAATTAGTGCATTAGCCTCCAGCAACAGCCAAGGATTAAAATAAGCCTAACGTTAAAGCTCAGTAACAAAAGGAAGTTAGATCCCTTTAATCACAGGATTTATAGCTTCTTTATAATTTCTTATGGCTATCTGCAGCTTCTACATCTTCTGTTCTTCACTGTTGTCCCATTAACTCTTACACATCCACCAAACATGACGGAGGACAGAAGCCATGATCACAGCTTGTGGTAACCCATACAAGACCACTTCTGAGGTACATGAACAGTCCTGGAACACTAGCCCGGCTGCTAGTCAAAAGGGAGAGGTTAGGGCCAGTGGCGGTAGCAGACACTGCTGGCAGGATGCATCTCCCATTTGCAATTTTCCACCCAGAGAAGGAGGTGCTACCCTTCTGCCTTTTGCCTACCTAACAGCTATAGGCATGGCCCACATCAACCTAAAAAAATGATCCTTGCTCTTCAGCCAGCACTCTGTCAAAGCTCTACTCCACAGCAGCTGGGAAAGCAAAATTTATTTTTGCCTACATTGTTGAGAAGCCCTGAGTCAGCTCTGCTAGAACGATCCCTCATGATGAAAAATTTATGGCTTTTGCTCTGCCTCCCTCCCTCCCTTTTAATATCCTTCCCTTTTCCCCACGGTGTTTTTCCCAATTGGATTTGGCAACCTCCCCAATTCCCGTTTAACATTCTCCCTCATCATTTTCAAAATAAATGTATCTCACATCGTGCCTCTATTTCAAGACCTCTATCCTTTGTTTTTAGACTGATGGCTTTTAAAGGGTGAGCCAAATCCCTAAATGTTTAAAATCAATAGTGTTCTTTAAGAGTTGCTTTAATCACTTAGACAAGACACCTATGCAATTTCTAGGAGGAAAGTCACAACTCATGCAAGGAGTGAGTTATAAAAGACACTGCCATCAGCTGAGAAATGCTGTGAACATCTATGGATGTTGGAATGTGCAGTGTCAGCTAAAAATACTCAGCAAAGCACAGAAATTGACTCTGAAATAAGAAAGGAAATCAAGTAATACCCCTCTTTCCACTTGCCTGCAAACTACCATTACCTCCAGCCAATACAAGGTTCCAGCCCATCATGGTTGATGATAATCATTAGCATAGAGAAGAGAATGGAGCTTTCTGTCAGTGCCAGTTGTACAAGAGCTCTGACAGGAGGAGAAGGGAACCAACCTACTCGCTGGTACATAAAACCAGCTCTCATTCAGTCAGGGGAAAAACTACATCTGGGTTTACTCCAGAATTTGGTGGGCTTAATTTAAAAGGAAATTTTCCATCCCAGAAGAAAGTCACAGCTTAAAGAAACTTTTAAAATAAATTGTTTGTTCCAGCACAGTATTTTAGAAACAACTTCATAAAACCCAGATACAAACATTTTCTTCAGTTTCCCGAGAAATTTCTCTGGATTTCATTTTGATCTCTGTACTTTGCTCTTGCATTAGTTTATAAATAAATTTTTTGTCTATGGTCTCCGAGAGTGATTCTGCCACATCAGCAAGCGAAAGAGAAGAAAAACTGACCTAGATACTAACACTCTTTTGCATCTTGTTATTATTCATTTTTAAGTATGTTACTTGTTTACGAGTGGCACAAAATCTGTAGGTGGTAACTGCTATTCACACTCCACCTCTCCTTGCCTTTGGAACGGGGGAATGCTGCATCTGTGCTCCGAGGATGCCAGATCGCTGCCGGCACCTGCCGAGATTCAGCTGGCAGGCAGCCCCTCTGGGGTGGCACAGCAGCTGGCAGGAGTGGGGACAACCCTTCGGGTTTCTGCTTTTTTCCTAAAACTGTACCAGCCACAGTCAAGATGTAGTCAAAGTATCTGGATTATCCTAAACTACACGTAGTTACTAAAAGACAGTGGAAAACAGATTCCACAGGAGTACATCATATGCCAAAATTGCCTGTTGTGAAATTTCAGACTTCTGTGTTGCAATTAACAGATTGCTTCTCTTAGCAGAAACATAGCAAATTTTGATTCATTCTTTCCTTTCTTCCTAAAAATACACCAAGAACCTTTAACGAAGAAATAGTTTCAGTTCAAGGATAGAAATTCCAACTGTCTTTAAAAAGTGGTTACCTGCAGGTGGCAGAGCTGGGAGCTGTCTGCTCACCTTCGGGGCAGGGGGGAACAGCTTTCGGGGGGCTGTGTGGAGCTGGCTCCCAGTCAGAGCCACCAAGGTAACTGGAATCAAGACCGCACGCAAAGACCCACCTGCCAAAACACTGTGAGCAGAGACAAGTTTACAGAACCTTCTTATTTTTATTGTATTTACCAGAGCCCAAGTATTTCAAGAGAAGCATCTTGAAATACATTACATCTCAATTCAGTAATAAGAAAACTAGTCACAGAATTCACAGAATTGTTAGGGTTGGAAGGGACCTCTGGAGATCATCTAGTCCAACCCTCTAGTCCTTTAAGCAACAACAGCCAGGTGAGAGGAGCACGGAGCATCCCCCAAGCAGAGCAGATAGAAATATTCTGTATGCTGCATATCCAAGTAGGGACTATGAGTCAACAGTAACCTGACCTTCACATAGAATATGCAATGTCTTGCAGCAGCGTTAGGGTTGAACGTCAAAATCTCATTTCCGATTACTGATCTGTGAAATGCTTGTAGACAGTGGAAGAGTTTCAGAGAACAAATAATATCAAAAGAAACATCAGCAAACAAACTGTGATATTTAATGAAGCATAAGATATATTTTTTATCTTTACTGACTGATCAATGCATCTGCAGATCTAGTATTTCAGAAAATGCTGTTGACGATGGGAGAACACCGTTGTTTTTATGAAAAGTAGTGCATTTCGTCTTCATGCACTTATTGAAGAAGGCGATAGCATTTCCAGTAAAACAAGTTGCAAGGTTTTTTTTATTATTTAGCTAATTTCATGCTTTTAAAATGAAGAACATCTCTTTAAGCAGAAATTTTGTCTGTAAGCTGTGTACTTTGTCAAAACAGTTTTTTTCTTAATTACATTACAAATGTTTCTGACAATTGAAAAAGGTGCCAGTAATATTGATGTTATAAATTATGAAACTTCAGCTGTTTAGTGTAATGGAGATTGGATACTCAGTAGATGCATTACTGACACTTTGGAGAGTCAGTTATATAAATTTATTTGTTTCATTTCAGAAATAAAATAGATCTTATTGGATTTTGTTGCCCATACGCAAGAATGCAAAAAAGAATCCAGTGATGGTAAATTGATTTAGAAAATATATTTTTACCAATAGCCAAACAATGTAGTAAGAGCTATGCTTATTTACAGTATACAGTTTTGTAACAGTAACTTGGAATTAATAGCATAAATTTAAGTGACTTGAATTGGCCAAAGAGGCACTGGAGCCTGTGAAGCTGTCAGCATGAACCCCTTCACAGCTGCAGCTCAATGGGTTGTAGGACATACATACATATCCGTACATACGGTATGCAAGGTAAAATTGTACACTTCGATTACGTTTGGAATATCATGATGAAATGATTGCAAGGACTGAAAAACAATAAAATAATTTAGACTTTGAATTTACAGTCTTTTAATACTAAATGCTGGGGGAAAATAAGGTTCTGATTACTACTGACTAGAATACGGTGAGGTACTGATATAAATTTCTTAGAAGTCTTTTCTGGTGCCCTATCTTTTGCCTTCCTAAAGAGTCATTTCTACCCAAGAATTAGAAAAAAAAATAATAAATCATACCTCACTTCCTTTTTTTGCCCTCTCATTTTTCCTTCCCATCACAACCTTTAGTGGTGTGTTTGTCCGCTGCCTCTCCTTGGGCGGCTCTTTCATGTTCATTCCCATGCTGAATAAGCATGGACAACCTCTGGTTAATGCTGTTGCTCTTCTCTCCTTCCAGGATTATCAGCAGAATTTGAGGTGCAAACATTTAAGAAACAATATATATGTCTGTTACTAGAGCTAAGAGGTAACTCCAGTAGTTCATAGTAGTAAATAATATGTTAGTTTTGAGGGAATCAGCTAATACAAGCTGACGACAGAACCCTTTTCATGTAGTTCTTTACATGTTCTGAACACTATGGGAGAAAGGCTGATATAGCACAGAAAATAAATGGATGCCTGCAAATGTCATCTGTTCCAGAAGGCACTAAAAGGACAATGAGGACAGAGAATATATGCAAAAAAAAAGTCTACATGCTGTTTCATCTGCAGTCACTGGAAGATGTATGTGTTGGATGAGGAAGCAGAAAGAAACCTGGGCCAGACAAGATTTATTTGTTGGCATGGCTCCTTTTTTGTCTGTTACTTCACGTTAAAACACTTTGTTGTTCTAACTGAGGGTAAAATATTCCCTCCTTTCTTTTATCTTGCACCCCTTTAGAGTTACATCATGTTTGCTTACAGTTTACTGCAAAATATAGATTGTATGACAGCGAGTGTTTTGCTCTAGACCACAATAAGTTTACTGCAAAATATAGACTGTATGTTTGTTTAAACTCAGCGAGTGTTTTGCTCTAGACCACAATGCTGAAGAAAGGTTAGAAGTGGGCTCTTATTGAGGGGCACTTGCTCTCTCTCACAGTGAAAACATTCCCCTTCTCTGTGGAAGGGGAATGCAGTCTGTTATTTTCGCATTATTGAAATGGATATCAAAACATCTTTAAATCTATTGAAAGACGGAAATTGAAATTTTTTCTTTGTCGTTTTCCTCCTCTGCATTAGTGGCAATTAGGCAATAATTTTTTATTTCCTTTTTTTTTTTTTTTGTGAACATGGCCAATTATCAAGACACATACATTAAAAATTTTGATTCAAAACGACAAAGCAATACAGTATGCAAAAATGCAACCACAAAAGATTTCAGATTACTGCATGGCAAACACATCATCTCTTCTTTTTGAGATGCAAATTTCCACATGAAATGTAAAAATTGTCTGCAGCCAACTAGAAAAGCAACAGAGCTATGTTGTGCCATCTCAATACACAGTTGAACATACTTACCCATCAGAGTTTTTACTACTGAATAAATAATGTACACATACTTGACAGCTCTGAATAGGTATGTTGATTTTTACTTAAAAACAAATAATCCTATTTATCCGTGAAGAATACAGATATGACTAGATGCTGAGAAGTTATTGTGAAAGGAATAAATACAAGACTGGGTGCTGAGTGTTATAAAATTCAGACCGTACGAGACAATTTTGGATGGCTGAACCCTGATAAAGTCAATTGACTTTAATGGTTGCAAGAATACATTCACGAAGTCCTGACTTACGGGGTAAGGACCTTCTGCACTAGCAATAGGCAATTTTCTTAGATTACTTGTAAACACACCAACAATGAGCATTCTGTCCTTGATTTTTACATAGTACATTTTTTCTTTTGGTCACAAGTTGCTTCATACCAGAAAATAAAAATAAAAAGGTTGAACATGGAATGTTTTATAACTTAAATAAGTTTCATATTCGACTGTGCAAAGAGGAGCACAGATCCTATTCTACAAACATAAAGTTAGGTGGTAAAGTTATGAGCCGCATCTGACAGAAATAAAAACATACCGGTGGGGTTTTTTTGCTTCATAAGTATACAATGTATAAATAGCAGCAGAGAGGATCATAATTTCCAGAAAGCTGAAAAAAACCCTGAAAGTCTGTGGATTACAGTTCAGAGGTGAACTACCGCAGAGCTGCAGCATGCTCTAATGCTATTTGGGCTGTAGATGAAGCAGCTCTTTGCGGACAGGGAGTCCATGTACCCAAGGAGAGGAAAGATGGAAACTTGTGGTGTGTTTGGACAAACAGAATGAGCAAAAAATGAAATTACCATTCAAAATGTTAAAATTAAAAAGAAAAGTAGGCAAGCAGGACATTCTTGCCTTTCTTCAAAATCGTAAAGAAAACCAAGTATCATTATAGACATTTTAAAGGTGCTGAGAAATGTTAGGAAGAACTTCATCACACTTTTCAATGATGTCTTTTTTTTTACCTTTTGAAAGGGAAAGACAGCCAAATTTCTTTGTGTTCCTAATTATTCTAGTTACCACAAAGACCAAAAAGGATCCAAATCTGAAGGAAATGTGAAAGCGTTGTATCACAGAAGAGATACAACGTACAATTCCCTGATCCATCCTTTTGCTGGAAATCTGTGCTATACTGTACTGCTCAAAATACCAACAGGATATTCTAATCTGGTTTAATTTCATCCTGTTAGCTCTTCTCATAGAAAATAACCAGAAAGCTGCAAGAGGAATTCCTTAGACAGAAGACACTAAAACTAAAGAAGATATTAAAAAAATCTGGGCTCAAGTATGATAGTTTTGAAACCTATGATTTTATGGTTTTTTTTAATTATCCTACAATGTAGCTTCAAAACAAGGATACATCATGGTCTTCAGGTGCATGAGCTGTAAGCTTTCATAAACACAACAAAATTCTCAGTATGCCTTCATTACAGGTATTTCAGGGAATTTGACAAAAATTTGGAGAAACAGTTGATATTTTGTTATTTTTCAGTGTTTAACTCTTTACTACCTTGCATAGGTAAATAAGAAATGAAATCACTGCTGAATTCTGATCACAACGTGCTCCTTGAGTCAAAATTTCTAACCAACAAAACTGAGCATTTATTAGAAAACTGGTTACATACCCCACAGTTAAATAGTATCTCTGAAAAAACTGTTGTATTAGTATAGTAGTTTACCTCAAAGTACCTTGAAAAGTCCCATATTCCAGTGGAATACAGCAATGACTGAGAAGTATTTAACAGAGTATCAACCTTTTGTTAAATACCTGGGGGGGAGTAAAAATAAACCTGAAAAATTGGATAAACCATGAAAATATGGGCAGTGCTTAATAGAAGAACTGGAAAAACATACCATCTATTTGTCAGAGCTATCAATAAACCTACAGTAATAATGTTTTCTTGATCACCTTTCAGCTCTTTTATGAGATGATGCTTTTAGAGGACAACGCCCAGGAACTGATAAGAAGTAGTATTAAAATTGAATAAGGACAATTAGGGGCACCATGGAGAATCCGTCGTGCATATCAAACAATGCAGTCTTCAGGCCTTTTACGGAATTATTTTATGCATTCCCACTCCATCTGTAAGTTTTTATAAGATTGCAACACATGAAAGGAGAATTTCAGATTTCAAAATAAGAAATGAGACTACTTAAATCTAAAGAAAAAGATCTTCTAGTAATTGCAAATTAGCGTAACTCCACTGAAGTGAAAGGGTATGGAATGGATTTCACTGTTTATGGATGTGATCCTTGTTAAGCTTAAAATGTTCTAAATTATATATTTTCTTTTAGTAGCTCTGTATTTCTTTCACTTGGAATTTCCCTCTGTATCTCATTTAAATCTCTTTATTCTCCCATCACTTCCTCTGCCTTTCAGTACAGCTGGGATAATACGACTCCCAGCTATTCTCACTACTTCCATTTTTGCAATCTAGTGTTTCATTGCTGGTTCCATCATGATTTCTTGAATGTGATATACTTGCAGTCTGCAAAAGGTCTTCCATTCAAGAACTAGAAAGGCACTCCTCTTCTTCCCATCTCCTCCCTTTCCTCAGACAAATATCGAAATGATCCAGACACGCTCTTCAAGAGCTCTGACACACTTCAGTTTTCTGAAAATATTTGGGGTTTGGGTTTTTTTTGGTTTTTGGTTTTTTTTTTTAAGTCATACCACTACCGGTTATAATTTATCACAAATTTGTAAAAAAAACCCCACCAAACGACAACCCAAACACATACAACAACAACAACAAAAACAAAAACAAACAAACAAACAAACACGAAACTCACACACACACACACACACACACACAAAGCTGAAAAAAACCCAACACAGAAAAGCAACTAACCAACTAAGTAGAACTTCCTGGTGAAAAATAGTGGCTGTGCAAGATTTGCAGAAATCAGTAAGAAACACTATCCTAACCAGAAACTTTACTAACCAGAAGATTAAATTAGGTGTAAACCAACTACATTAAAGAACTCATTTAATGGATTCGGTTTTTGTTCCAGCGTGTAACAGGGACATCAACACAGAAGACTGTGCTGTACTGTAATTTCCAGTTAAATAAGTTTCTACACCATCTCAAGGCAGAAGTAATCTGTCTGATAAAGATGACCCCACCTTGTAAGATCTGAAATAGCATCAGTTATTTTCTATTTCTAAAAGCCCATATAATAAGCTAATTATTTGGAAGTCTAACACAGCACAAATACAAGTGTGAAACCGTCAAAAGTAAACAGTTTGAAAAAAACCCACCCAAATAATCTGAGAGCTAATTATCCAAAGTGCTCGGTGACTATTTATAGTAACAGATACACTCTATGGAACATCTGGATTCACTCTTAAGATAAATTTGCTCTTAACTAAACAAAGGAGAGCCCAAATTATGTGACTGTAATAAAAATTTTTACAGCCCTACCAGTGAAAAATGTTCGCCTCGACGACAACCTGACAATTTACTGTCAACAAGCGCAGTTCTACTTGGACTGCAAAAAAATGCCATTTGCATCGAGTGTCCTCCCGCTTTTGTTACACCTGTTTCCCACTGACAAATGCTGGGTCTCCGGCTCGTTCTTATTTTTAAATGTTGCGGTCCCAAAGATGCGCGTCAACCGCCCCCGTGCTGAAGCTGAGATAAACACTAGATGGCAGCAGAAGGCTGGAGCTGAGCCCCCGAAAAAGGCTGCGCCTGAGCGTTTTACGTGGAGCCTTTCAAAGACACCCGTTGGAATATTTCACCCCTTCTTCCTCTGCGACTTGTCAGCGGTGACATAAATACGATCTCCACGCGTTACAATCTCCGCATACCCACGCTGTTTTCCTTCCCCGGAGGCGCGAAGCCCCCGGTGTCGCTCCGGCGGGCTCCCGACCCCGGCCCCGGCCGCCCCCCGGCGCCCGACCCCGACCCCGGCAGCCCCGGGCCGGCGGCCGCAGGGCGGCGGGTTGGGGGTCCTCCGGGATGTCCCCCGAAGGGCAGAGAGCCGTAAGGTCGGCGTCCTGAGGCCAAATCACATCGCCTTCTCAAAGGGCTGCGTGTTGTAGGTGGAGAACGACCAAGAATTGAATGTAGAATTTAGAGTTTAGGCTGGAGGACAGATCAAAGAAAGGGACTTTTACCTTTGGGGCTCGTCAAGGAATCTAACAGTAAGACGCACAGAAACAATACCAGGACACAAAACACGCAAATACAGAAATGAACAGACGGATTAAAAAGACCTCTTCCACTCCCTCTTCTAACATTTGAAATTGCTCTTTATAAACAATAGTAACTGAATTAAGAGTTTAATAGAAATTAAGAGATTACCAGGTACACTGGCTCACCTGACCAGCTTCATGCGTAAAAGAATACAACAAAAAAAAATGCCCCTAAACAAATTAATAAAAGCAAGGTGGGGCTCAGTTGCATCGCCACTGAAAGCAATGAAGACCCCATTTTGTTCCCAGTCAGGCTCCTGTATCCCACCATATCTTTGATGAATCCCGCTGCATCACCTCAGCGGAGCTGCTCACATTTCGGGTAAGCGGAAAACATCGTGTGTTGGCTACCTGAGGAATTATGTACAGCTGCACTTGAGCAGCGCTGCCCATGATGTGCTGCTAACAGTGCTAAGAATACGTTTCAGATGGGGATGGCAAATTTCCCTGAGGCTGCGCTGCATCTCTGCCTTTCAAAGGCTTTGCATAAGAGCAGCGATGCATCTATTACAGCCTCGACGTGCTGGGTACCATCACAAAAAAACGCAATGTGTACAGACATTATCTCCTATCCTATGCCTGGTCCTAGCCATATTAGGTTTCTTCATGCGCCTAGAGTTACACTTCAGAAGCTTCAGTGTTTCTGGTTTTGGCAGAGTTCTCCTACACAGCCCCTTAGGAGGGCTCTGAACATACACTACATGAAAACAAAAGGCAGAAATGTCACAAACTGAGGCAACAAATGGTCAGGGAAGGCTGCTGAGCTGCTGCTCCGGGGAAGGCAGAGCAGCTGCTCCGAGCTCTCCCACTTCACACAGAGCTGCTCCTGGCACTGCCGGGGAGGGCAGGCACGTCCAGGCAGGAACGGGACTTGCTCAAATGCGTTTCGAAATCAAAGGGAACGGCTTGGGCAACAGCGTAGCTACCATTTGTAATCAAATATGTAATTCACATTGCATTATCTCAGCCTTGTATGATCGTATATAGAATATTTCAGGCTTCGTGCTGAATGATAGGCTGGAGACTGCTGCTGTGGGAGGATGAAATTGTATTGTCTCCTAAAAATCAACATACAAGCGTGTAAACTACCAATAAAAGATGAGAGAGGGAGAAAGAAAGGGGAAAAGGGGAGGGAGAAGAATGTGGGGAGGGGGGGAGGGAAAAAAACCCCACGCCATATATGCCACTCACTGGCTGTTCTTTTGTTCCAGTTTTGCCTCATTCTTAAAGTGGTAGATTTAACTGGAATTAATCAGTAATTTCAGCCCAAACTGGTAGAAATAGTGAGAATATGGCTGGCATGCCAACTCCCCTGTCCCTGTGGCTGCTGTTGCACTGCAGCAGTGATGCCGCTGGTGTTCCCTGGGGCCTGGTGTACCTGTAGTCCCTCCTTCCCCAGCTCCCCCTCTGCGGTCCCAACGGCCAGAAATGGGAACGAACTCCAAAATGACCAAGAAAAGATCACAGGGAAAATCAGATGACCCCAAAAGATTCACGGTTGTTTCCTTTTTCTTCACAGATTTCCTGGCACAGCACAAGAGTAAATTCAGAAGAAAAAAAAAAAAAAAAAAAGATGCCATATTAAGCTAATATGAATTCCTTTCATAGTTGTTCACACCTGAGCTATGCAAGCCTTTATGTCTGGGGTTTGACACTGCTTAGGTTAACTAGGCAGTGCAAGCCTAACCCTCACCTGTGTTAAAAACAGAACAAGGGGTAAACAGTGTTTTCTCATCCCTAGTCATAAATGTCAAAATGTCACATTACAAATATATAATAGGGATTAATTTCTTCCATCTTTCTCTGGGATTAATTAGCTGTATATTAACTGAAATCAGTCAAACGAGTGTAGGAGTAATACAAGGGGGGAAGGGAGACCAAAAATCCTCATAATCAAGTAGATTTTGGATAGCTCAATTTTTCTGTCATTTTTCTGCTTTCCTATGCCTCATCTTATGTACCAACATCTTTACGTATACACCCAGCAATCAATCTCACTGCTCTCTTTCAACCCTTTCTTTACTAACACAGAGCATCGCACAAACTCTATGGTGAAGGTAATTTCACAGCATCTTACATTGCCCCCAGCTGTTCCAGAAACCTTACGCTCTTTGTTACCCGATGAGAAGAGATCTACTCACTTTTCACCTCAGACTCCAGTCTCTTTCAAGCAGTTTGCCAAGTTGCTGTTGTATCACGATTACTCAGTTGGCATTAAAAAGAACAAAACCAATGAATTTATATATTTGATTAAGAACACAGCTACAAGTAGGTTTTCTGTTTGAGTTTGAGTATTACACAGATGAACCAAAATAGGACCCTGACTACATATCACCAAAGCAAAAACTGCTGGGAACACTTCTATGCCCACAGTTTTTACTCACATATATACACCTGCTAAATTCAAGAGCCTTCACACTTGAATGAGTACAACATCCTCTTTCCTATTTGGATATATCAGTTCTCTAGCATGTTGTTTGGATTAAAAATAGTAATACCTATAAAGAGGTTACTCAAGGATAGGAAGAACTATTCTCCAGCTATAAGAGAAAAGCCACAGAGCAGCAAAAGTAGGTGGCAGCAGATGGCATACGCATATCCTCTGGAGTACTTTCTTTTTCTCAAAAGCCAAAGAAACCATTACACTTATTGACACAAAACAGAGAAGATGCTAAAAGTTTACATGATTTCAAAAAAGCGCTTAGACAATTTAATGGACAACCCTTGCTCTGCTAAGGACTATTAAAGTGAAAGATACTACCTTGGGCTAAAACACTCCCTTGGAGTTTTTCAGGGAGCTGGGATTTCCTTGTTCTTATATTGCCTATGTATTTGCTGTTGGCACTTTTGGATTTGAGGTATCAAGACAGCCAACTCATGGGTCCTGTGGTAGCCTTTTCTACACTCGTGTTAAGCTTCAGTGTATTTTGATGAGTGACATGTTAACCTACATCAATTATTTCAATGATTGCTATAGAATTTAATTAAAGAAACACAACTTTATATTTGTTAATTTTAAAGAAAAAACTTCATTAATGAATTCTCTGCATAATGCTGTCCCTGAATGGTCAGACAGTCTGGCAAAATCACTAGCGTTTCCTGGCTTTCCTGCATTTTTTTGTGTATTTTCATTCACATTAGGCCAAGTTCCTAACTAAGTAGAATTACTGCTGAGCACAGTAAATACTCTAACCATGGGTAAAAACATGTCATCCTCACTAATAGTGAGCATAAACAGAAACAGCTTTTTAGTTTCATTGAACTAAATAAGACCTCTTGGACAGTAAAATATTATTTAAAGTGATTAAGCATAGCAGAATCAGTCAGTGTATGAGTTAGTTCGTATTATTTTTATTTTGCCTTTCTAAACATGGAAAGAATAACTTCAGCTGCAATTTACCATTGAAAGCCGATAGCTGTTTCTGACTTAAAAGAAAGAAATTATGTTGGTAGTTACTTACAGGAGCTTTGCTGTTTTATGTTGAAAGGAAACACCTTGTCACTGGTAGTTACAGAAATTGCCTACAGCCTTCAGCTTTGTAAAAAAACTTCAGGCCCAATTAAACTTCCAGAACAGTCCCTATAAATAAACGCAATAAAAACCCAAATCTCCTGGAAAACCTTGTATATTAGTCTCTGACAGGGGAATTCAAACGGTCACATTCTCCAGTGCTGCTCATGATAACCAAGGGCTTAAACCCAGGCGCAATGCTGGGGCTGGGGCTGGGGCAGACACACACACAGCACCGAAACACAGTGTGGGGCATAACCAAAGCTCCGCAGAAAGCAATATCCACTGCGTTTTGCTCAGGCAGGCGTGTGAGCAACAGTAGTTTACACTAACACAGGCGGCTGACACACCAGTCCCCTCTGGCATCCCTTCTTTAAGGGACATAATTTCTTGCAGAGATCCAAAAAACATAGTGGAGGCTTATTCACTTTATATCTCAACCGCCCCAGCAAGGTTTGCAAGAGATCATCATCCGAAACCATCTGTGCGCTTTGTGTTTGGCAATTTTTAGGTGAATTAGAAATTGCTATGAATGGCTTTAGCATGAAAGTAAAGAGTACGGCATTTCTGTATCTATATAACTGGTAAATATTGGTGAAATAAGTAAAGTTTAATTTGGGAGAGGAAAATAGGTGGGTCGTTCGCTAAAATCACTCAGTACAAACTAGTTTGAAGATTTTTGCAGGCTATGGAAAACATATAAGAATCTCACAAGGGCATATGTACTCAGTTATTTTGCACCCTGATAACCAAATGTCTGAAATTTGATGCGCTCTGGGCTGAAATAATTTTCAATAGTGAAACTCCAAATGTTACGTAACACTACTTTGGGTATATCACTCTCTAAAAACAAAGGGATATATTTTCATTTTAATGCACAGGGGAGTCCTATACATAAGCACTATTAACAGCAGTGGGTACCATAGATAATATATTCTGTGTACTAATAACAGATTCTATTTTTTCTTTATTTGGCATGTTGTACTTTATCAGTTGTCATACTACAATGAATCGACAAATAAGCATATCTAACAAGAAAATATGATTGTGAATGGCATGTAATCACAAATTATGCCCTTCTTACAAATGTAAGAAGGGGTCACAGCTATTCTGAGATACTACCAATTCTCTTTCTTACCATCTAGGTTGAGACATTACTGTGGTAGATAGGTTCATGAGCCATGAAGTCTTGGAAGAAAACGAGCTGACCGTGGAAAGCAATTTTAGAGAATCTGAACTACTTAAAGAAAAAAAAATACATGAAAATGTGGATTCTGCTAAAATTTCTCTCTGATTCTGGGTGGATTTGGGATTCTAGGTGAAAAAAGTCATTCAAAGAGAGAAACTAAGTATGCACCTTTCAAGGACATAAGGAAGAATTATGACAGTTGAACTCAGTCACATTCCCAGACCTGAGCATTGGGACCTCCATCTCCAGGTGTTGTTTAAACAGACTGCACATGGCTGTTCTGCGCTGAAGTGCAGACCCACCAATCCCTTACAACAGCATCTTATTGCTTCCGTAACTTCACTAAAATTTACTGGGAATGGTCAACTGATACATAAATAGTTGCGTTGAGTCAGTCCCTAAGTAGGCAAAAGGAGGGAGAGGGAAATCTAACACTGCCATTTTGCCAGGACTGAACTTTGGTACGGAGCAGTACATCCCCAACTGTTCACAAGAAATTGATGGCAGAAGCAGGAGCTGTGTGAAGACCTCTTGAGTCTCAGCCCGACATCTGTACTACCAGGCTGATATCACTAACGTGTTGGAACTACTCACAGCTTTGTTCTCCTGTGGAGGTCAGTGCACAGTGTCACTTCTTTCCCAATGAAAGCTTCAAAAAGCAATCATCTCTCTCATTGAC